>NC_081417.1:81293319-81639152 GCF_949786415.1 Peromyscus eremicus | reverse complement strand
TCAGCACCAAAAAATAATACACTTGTCCTCTATGGGTACAGGCACATGCACACACACACACATACACACACACACACACACACACATACACACACACACACTAATACACACACAAGTGGGAGACTTCATATGGGAAAAAATACCACAGCAACTAAAAAGATGATCAAGAATGTAGATGATGTCAAGCTTCCTTCAAGATCAATGAGGGTTGGTTGAGAAAGATGAAGATTTAGGATATTTGAAAAACACAATAGGTCATTCCCATTCAAATTTATCTTGTATTGATAGACCCCAGACCCAGGGTACTACCTTCTGGAGTAGGCGCCCCAAGAACCCAGACTCCGGTCCAGTTGATGCAAATAGCAAGAGGTTTATTGATGTGGCTGTACAGTCGGGCTACTCTTGTCCTGAGAGCAAGAGTCACATCGCACCGCAGCCACATAGGTATTTTTAAAGGAAAAACCCACAAAAGCCACAATATTACAATTCCCATACAATTTCGTTTCGATTGATTTATGTCTAGAGGCTAATTTCATAAGATCATGGTCTGATCACAGAGTGATCACAGAGTGGGTACAGTCAGGTCTGCATGCACATTCTTCCTGAAACCTCAAGGGGGGTAACAGGGTGGGAGTGAAGTTTACACCAAGGTTACAGTGGTCCTTCCTGGAACACTTGCAATTATCCCAGTCACAGTTGAGCGCATCTCTTAATAGAAATCTCTTTATATTGTTACATTGTGGCAGGGGGGTAGTTGAGTAATGGCTGAGTCAGGTTGCCCTTGGAACTAGCTTTTTTAGTTCCTCATTCTCCTGGGGCTTAGGGGGTGTAAGCCTGAAGGGTTAGGGTCTTTCAGTATGACTATAAAATGACTTTCCAGTCTATAAAATTGCAATGCTAGTTGGATGTTGGTAAAAAGAACTGTGGAGATTTAGAAATGATTCTCTTAAAATCCATCCAGTTTCTTTCTAAAAGCAAAATGTTGTTAAGGTAGGTGGAGAATAGTTTCTGCTGGATCCAGTGAGAAAGTAAAAGGACTAAAGATGTTATTGCATAGACTGATCTTCCTGTACATCATCAAATTTTCATAAAAGTAGATGAGAGAAATATAATGTTAACCTATGGGTTTAAGGAGACAAAAATAAAATAGGCAATTAAATGCAGTGAGTCACACAGCAAAGACATGAAAATGGATGAGAGACTTGCAAAGAAGGGAATTAATGAGTGGAAGAGGGGAATAGGAAAGGAAAATGGGGAGAATTGTAGCTAGAGTTTTCCTGCCTGGCTCACAGTCAGGACAATTCTCTCTCACCCGCCAGTCCCACAGCCACTCAGACCCGACCAAGTAAACACAGAGACTTATATTGCTTACAAACTGTATGGCTGTGGCAGGCTTCTTGCTAACTGTTCTTACAGCTTAAATTAATCCATTTCTATTCATCTATACCTTGCCACGTGGCTTGTGGCTTACCGGTACTTTACATCTTCCTTGTCCTGATGGCGGCTGGCAGTGTCTCCTTCACCCAGCTTCCTGTTCTCTCAATTCTCCTCTCTGTTAGTCCCGCCTATACTTCCTGCCTGGCCACTGACCAATCAGTGATTTATTTATTGACCAGTCAACAACACATTTGACATACAGACCATCCCATAGCAGAGAATACTGAACAAAGTATATTTTACTTATGTGTGCATAATGCGTGTATGACAATGTCAAAGTAAGGTAAATACATAAATAAACAAACAGAAAAAGATATTTTCTTCATTAAAATTTCACTAAATACAAATATAAAACCTCCTCAGTCATAACAAGAACATTCTGAGAGAAGTACATTTGCTAACTATTTAAGTCAACTGTTTTGTACAAATATTTATAGGAATTTGCGTTATACCCTCCTTTAATTACACATTTTACTTTTAGGATACTGTCCTCAGACTGCCTTGCATACCCACAAATATCAGAACATTCATGACAGCATTTTGTTAATTTCAAAACCTGGAAAACTGAACATCCAATAGTGGAAAGAAAAATTGATTAATTTCAAAATTTCTTCTTATAAGAACATAAAACCCTTCACCAAATTAGAAATTTACAGATAATATTAATTGATAAGTTTTAGAGTATTTGAACTATTCATATTAATGCTTTATATTTTTCCATTATATAAATTTTAGGGTTCTGTTAATAGCCAATAGTTTCTAAAGCATATGACTATCTATATATTTGTACATTGTGTGTAGTGTTTTATTTCAATAAGATACCCAAAAGGCTATGTATTCAGAGTAGTGAGCAGGAAGTAACAATTACATTTTTCATCTATTTTGGTATATGAATGTGTTTCTGGAAGGAACTTTGTGAATGGGCAATGCCTTTGTAATTTTTAGTTTACTTGGAAATAAAAGAAAGTATGAGGTGCTTGTCCCCTGGTTCTCCTTCTCTGTATCTAGTTCTAACAGCATAGCCCTGATTATATGGTACCATCCTTGTCATTTTCTTGGTGATCAGATAAAAGTTAGGGATCCTAATGCCAATCAAGCTCTTGGCATACCAATTTCTCTGCCAAGCCACTGGAGATCACAAGGATCATCCACATTACCCCTTCATACAGTTACTTTTTCAAGCACATTTATTCTGTTGTCTTCTTTGTTACTGTTTGTTACTCCTCTAGCCAGAAATCTCCCTCATATGGGAACTTCATGTAATTCTGTTGAATTCTCTGTATGAAGTTCTGGTGACGAAAATGGTAACTATAGTGTCTATATTTGTGACATGGTTCTTCCAGATAAGAGCTGAAACTTGAAGTGTAGGGCAACACTCTGACGGGTCAAGCTTGGAAATGGCCTTGTTCAGAGGAAGGATTTGGTTTCCTCATTTGTGATCCTGATCTAAGTGCTAAAAACACCCAGGGATGGACTAGGGTCAATCTACTACGGGTTAGCTGAAAGTCACTCCACCCACCCTCTTTCCTTTGCTTTCCATTCTTTGTGAAGCAGATGTCATTTCCCTGCAACTAGAAACACACCTATAACTAGAACTAAGTCTCCATTGTAGGTGGGCAGGTTGAAACTATTTCAGCCACATTTCCTCATCTTGAGTTATGAATGAACCCAAAAAGTTGAAAGTTATTCAACATCTGTTGTTATTGGCTCTATGTCAGATTTTTGCTTCTTTCTTATATGAAATAGAACTTGAAAAAAGAAGAATAGGAAGTTATTGGAGCCTTGGATTTCCAAAGGGAAAAATAGCAGTTAAAAAGGGGGAGAGATTGGAATCATATTCTCTAAAATACATGAAATAATTGCTCTCTATGATTTATATATTTTTTCTTGCATCTGTGTACCACTTATAGTAAACTTGCCTTACATTTTTGATTAACAAAAATGATACACTTTAGAATGAACTAACACTAAATCTAGAAAGTAACACAATGACCAGAAAAATAGAACTCTCAAAAGCATGAGATTTATCAAGACATGGTGCTTCCTATATATCCTCTTGACTAAAAGAGAAATAGGACTCCAAAGAGCACAGGATACATTAAGCAAGACAAAGACATTAGAAGCATAAGCAAAGGAAAATATTCAAGTAATAGATAAGAGTTGGAGAAGTAAGGGGTAGGAAAATGGACATGAGGAAGGAGTGCAGCCTGCATGCCTTGGCATCTAACTACCCTACCACCTTCTATAGAGATTCCCTAAGAAAAAGACTTGGTTGGCTCCTGGCCCCAGCTGGCAGGTTCTCCCATCTCATTCTCATGGCAGACAGATGTCAGCACTCTATGAGGACCATTGGAAACCAAGCCAGTTCACAGTTTGTCTTGGACCTTCTCAAACCTTCCCACCCTTACCAGCTACTGAAAAGAAAGCGGAAAAAAATGATAAAGTTTCTCTAGTCCTAGTGAAAATCGCCTTAAAAAGAGAAAAAAAAACATTATTGAAGAAGGCATGTTCCCATGACTCTTCACTGTCAGAGGCTCCATTCATCCACTAATACATTCATTCACTCACCAGGTATTTATCAAGTGTAACTGTGCCAGCCATTGCAGTGAATGCTGTGACATATTGGCCTGAGCAAAGCCTTCTTCACCCTGCTCCATGATCATTCCCCAAATGAGACATAGTTGCAAGAGCCTTAGGTCACTTTCACCCTTCTTAAGATGTCTCCATCCCTGAGAGTAGGATACTAAATGCATGGCTGTGTGTCTAGGAATTGAGAAGAAAGAAAAGGAAATTCAATTTGTCACTATGAAGAGGGAACATGTCTAAACAAAAAAATGTTTTTATCTGGTTTTCAGCTGACCCTTCTCCAGCTATAAGGATACACATTTTAATTAGATGTCATTCTTCAAAATTATTGCATAAATGCCTTTGTGTGTTTTCCTTATATACTGGCAATCTCTTAGTCAAATGCTTTCTTTATTTACTATAAATAAATGCTTTATATTTTATACACAAAATACATCTAATGTGGGTAGATGGACAGAATACAGTACAAACAAACTGAATGTGTGTGCCTAATTCCACCCCAAACTCATATGCCGAAGTCTAATATCTAATGTGGTCATTGGAGGTGGACTCTTAGAGGTAATTAGTAGTCCTCATGAATGAGATTTACTGTTACTATAACAGGGACCTTAAATTAGTCTCATTCTCTTTCTTCTAAGGACAGCTGTGTATAAACCAGGAAGCAGGCCCCCACCAGATATAAAATCATGCAGTACCAGGACCCTGAGCTTCCCAACCTCCAGAAATGTAAGAAATAAGTGTTGGGTGCTTAAAATACAGTAAGATATTTGGTATTCTGAAATAGCAGCTTGAATAGTCTAAGAAAAGTCTGTAGGTGGGTAGAAAATAGATAAATGGGTAGATAGGTGGTAATAGATAGGTGATACATAGATAGGTAGGTAGCTAGGTATGTACATACATATGTAATAGGCAGATGAACAGTCACGAAAGCTGGAGATAAAAAATGATAATGATTGATACATAAATAGAGGATATATATTGTAGCTGGAAGTTTTCCTGTGTCCCACCTGGCCTGCAGCAGCCTATAAAATAATTGCTCAGAGGATTAATATTAATTTCAAAATGTTTTATCTATGCTCAGGCTTCTTGCTAGCTAGCTCTTTGATCTTAAATTAATCCATTTCTATTCATCTATGTTTTTTCCATGTGGCTTCATGGCATTACCTGTGTTCCATTACATCTTGCACTCCAACACAACAATTAGCATTTCCTCTGACTCTGCCTTCTTCTCCTTGTCTCTCTGCTTAGATTCCCCACCTGGCTTTATTCTGCCTTGCCATAGGTCATAGAAGCTTCTTTATTAACCAATGGTAGCAATGCATAGTCACAACATACAGAAAAATCATCTCACAGCAATAGAGCATAGACAAATTTCTAAATGGTCTTATTAAATAAAAAACAAGGAGCCAAATATAGGGGTAAGAGCCTTAGACAGATCAGGGAAATAGGGAAAGCCACCAGCCAACCTCACCTCACCAACTCTGCAGCTTCCAAATGCGAGCTACTTCCTTTCTTACCCATGCCTTTATTGCCTTGCTGTTTTGCTCTCTCATTGGCTCTTAGCCCAGCTACCTCACTTCTTTGTCACTGCCCATCTGTACAGACCTCCAGGTCTCTATGGTTGGTACTGGGATTAAAGGCGTGTGTCACCATGTTTGGCTCGGTTTCCAAGTATGGCCTTGAACACACAGAGACCCTCCTGATAAGTGATTAGATTAAGGGCATGTGCTGCCTGACTTTGTTTACTTAAAATGGCTGGCCTTTCCCCCCTGATCTCCAGGCAAGTTATATTAAAGCACAAATAAAGTATCACCACATTTCAGCACAAATAAAATATCACCACAATAGAGATAGATGATAGATAGATAGATAGATAGATGATAGGTAGGTAGATAGATAGATAGATAGATAGATAGATAGATAGATAGATAGATAGATGGACAGACATGATAAAACAAAAAGCCAAGGAAACTTACTCCATTTGGCTTAAGACACAAAATCACAAACTATTTGGAGCTGTCTTTTTGCCCTTCTTTATGTACTTGCCACTATTCCTCACCTAACCTCCATAGGTGACTAACGTTTTTCTGAATTTTATGTTAATTGTTGCTTCCTTTTTCTGATAGATTTTTCTAAGTACATATTCCAGTCTCTTGTGGTATAAGCATAAATAGGATCATAGTACATATTTCCTCATAAATTATACTTATATTCAATCTTATGTTTTGAGACGAATCTGATTTTCACGTTGTGTTGTTCTGTATCTGTGGTATATCATGCTGGTATAATGACTACTAACACCTCCATTCTTCTGACAGTGGGGCTTTAAGATACTTCCAGAGCTTTACCCGAAAAATCAGAGGTGGAAATATCTTTGTAGAACATTTCTTTGTAGAAATACAAAGATTCCGTATTTAAGAATTATATATTTATGTTCATAATTTTTGTTATTGTTTATACTTTAGTATCTTTTTTCATACCCTCAAGACTACATACATATTCCTCTTTTCTAAATATTTAGCTTCCATTTTATGTTTGCATGCCATATAAAGAAATATTTTTTTTTATACTTCCATAGATAGGCAATGGCTAAACCTCTGGTTTTGGGCTTTCCGTCTCTTTCTCCTTTGTTATAGAATGTCTTTTTGTCACACACTGTTTGTACAAATGCCTGTCTCATCGCTTAACTTTCTATTTGATTTCATTAGTTTATCTGTCTCAACTTGCAGCAATCTAAAGTGCTTTAATGACTGTGGCTTTAAACAAGCTGTTATTATACACCTTGGCAAGCTCCCTTGAGTTGTTTTTCAAGCTAAGACAAGCTAAGAAAATTACTCTCTCTCTTCCCTTTAATACAAATTTCAGAATTAGATTGTCAATTGCACACACACAAAAGAGTACCCTGCAGAGATGTTGATAGGTATTGCATTAAATCTATCAACCTGGGGAAAATATCTTTAATAGGCTGAGTGTTTTTATGAATATGTTATGTCACTCTAGATTATTGAGATTTTTTTAAAAAAAAAAACTTACAATATGTGTTTTTCCCCACTGTCTACATAAAATTTTTTGCCCAACATTTATCAGCATCGTTCATGATAAAATTCCATATATCTGCTATTAGAATATATTTTAACTTAAACATCTAACATTTTCTCATTCAGGAAATAATCATTCTATGTTAATCTTATAATAAGCAACCTAGTTATATGTTCATATTAATTTTCATTATTGTTCT
This sequence comes from Peromyscus eremicus, assembly GCF_949786415.1. Taxonomy (NCBI): domain Eukaryota; kingdom Metazoa; phylum Chordata; class Mammalia; order Rodentia; family Cricetidae; genus Peromyscus; species Peromyscus eremicus. The sequence continues at coordinate 81,631,891 of NC_081417.1, read as the reverse complement.
ACTCTGTAGTTCATATCTTCAGAATATGTTGAGCATTTTATTTATTACCTATTAGTTTAACAATTAATTTAACCTTTTTGAGCTGGAAGGATTTCTAGCAACAATATTGAACCCTGTCTTACTTTTACATATAAAAATGAATACTTTACTTTTTTTTCATTTTTCAAAGAAATTTTTATTCTTTTTTTCTGCGTTTATTCATTTATTTTTTAATTAAGAAATTTTCTACTCACTCCACATACCATCCACAGTTACTCTTAAGCATTAAGGGGGCTATCTGATTTTGGTGGATGTTAGTGTTAGTCCTTAGTGCTGTTTCCAAACTTAAAGAACACTTCTGGGTGCATGACAGGATAACTTTTAAGAACTCCTGTTGTTGCACAGGGCTGTGTGGCCAGTACTGACCAATAAGGATCGAGAAGAATGTGTGCCACTCTCAGGTCACAGCATTTATGTGTCGAGTGAAGAATCTTTGGAGTTTTATTTGTCTGTATCATAGTCATTACTAATGTTTGACAATTGCTTCTTCTCCAGGCTTGGTCCCCAAGGATGCAGAATAAGAGGACTCTAAGGAACTCCAATGGCTGTTTATTGTGAGTAAGACATAATCCTGTTACATTAACCCACTAGATTTATTTAATGTTTATCATGTATATACAGCATGATTTTACTGACTGACACAATATCCTTTCAGGAAAAGCAGAGGTGCTTCTGAGGAACACGGTGCTCTTTTAAGATATTTCATTGTTATTCATGAGTGGAGGTTCCACTACATTAAACATTTTTCTAATCTACTGAGGTTTACTTTCCCTTATAAAACATCAAAATGATAAGAATATTTTCATATATTTTATAGTGTTCAACTGTCTTTTTTATTTAGATTAACATCAACCGACTGGTATTGATTTAACATTATAAACATTTTGCTTAATATTTTATGTTTGTGTATGAGTGTGATGTCTCTGTATATGTGCTTTGTGGCTTAGAAAGCACTTATATTGTTCTTGAAACATCAATGGACAGATTGTCTGTTTAGTAGTATCTGAGATTGCATAAAATCAAACCTATCTGACATGTGGTCACTGATAAACCATGTACTAAACTTTTCTCTTTTTTTCTTTTATTCATTGGAGTGAGAGGGAAGATGGAATTAATTTCTAATTACTACAAATGCATTCAATTGTTCTTTCTTCTAGTCATTTTAGTAGCTAGCATCTTATATGTGCTTTATAACTGTACAGTTTTGTTTTTTGTTTTGTTTTTGTTTTCGTTTTTACTGAAAACCCATATAGAGTGTTCTCATTTGAGAAACTCACAGGAACTATCATTCTCTTGCTTCAGGGTTCCCTCCCTTGAGCTGTTTCTGTCAGATATTTTGTCTCAGAGATACTAACATGACTTAAAGTGTTAGCACATGCTCTATTCTGCTTTGAGTAAAATAGGCTTAGATCTTGGACACATCTCCATCGCATGCTACATAGGCTGTTTACTTCTGTTCAAAAATCATTACTACAGTCCTCCAAACCAATTTTATGTGTAGAATATTTAGAGATTGCTACACAGTCTTTATTTTATGAAATATTTGGCTGAATATTCTTCAATTGTAATTTAGAATTCAAGGACCAGTGAGTGGTAAAGATTAATCTTGAGTTTAAAAAGGAAGAGATGGCTTCCTGGTTGAATGAGGTATTGTAAGAAAACTTGTGTACTCAGAATAGTAGAGTCTGCAATCTCCAGGTTGTCTGGAACTGTCTACCTGACTTATCACACAAGAAGCATCAAAATATTAACTCCATCATCATTTGTGACATTAATTATATTTGCCAGGAGGACTGGGCTGAGCTAGAGGTCTTTAAAATTCTCTTTATAAATTATAGACCTTAGAATGCAATCAGATATCTACTTTCTATATTCATAGTGTTGTCTTTAGACAACAAAGTCAGTGTTAACTGAATATATAGCTATTTCTCTTTGGTATCTCTAACGTGTTTATGGGAATGTAATCAATAGACTCATTAAGAATGAGAACATTCTCCATAGAGTGTCACATTTACAACAGAACAATAAAATATGCCATAAACAGCCCCGGGGCTAGGTTCTCCAATAGAAAACTTGTTCAGGAATACTTCATATGAGCTACCACTTTACTGGCACCTGATAATCCCTTGTGGGTGGGGAACGTTTGCACAGCCAGCTTTTTCCAAGAATAAGGGACACTTTGCCCCGTTTGTTCTGTAGCAATTGAAATGTCTCCAAACAGCAACTGATGAGAATTCCAGAGATCCTGGACTGCCATGGAAAAGATGAACTGCCCCATAGTACATCTGAACCAAGATTTCAAATAGAGAAATAGCATAATGGTCTTTGAGACTGAGTACTCTCCCATGCAAGATGCTCAGTTGTCAACTTCCCACATCACAGGGAGAAATCTGTAGAGTGGGAGAACTGCTGTTACTTTTGGGCCCTGTGGAATCCTTTGTTTCCAAGTAACTATCTGTTACTACAAAAAGACCATAGTCTTTTTATAAAGCAGGGAAGAAATGATCTAAGTAGTGAATGCTCTTTTATAAACATTCTTCTTTTTTTTTAATCTAAGACACTTATATTGTGTTCTCAGTTTTCCTGATTCTATACTCAATGACCTTGACTACTCAAGGTTCTTCTTGGCTTCAGTAAGTTAACATATCATAAAAAGGAAATTGAGGTGATATGAAACAGTAGATATAGCAGGGCGGTGGTGGCGCATGCCTTTAATCCCAGCACTCGGGAGGCAGAGGCAGGTGGATCTTTGTGAGTTCAAGGCCAGCCTGGTCTACAGAGCGAGATCCAGGAAAGGCGAAAAGCTACACAGAGAAACCCTGTCTCAAAAAACCAAAAAAAAAAAAAAAAAAAAAAGAAAAAGAAAAAAAGAAAAGAAAAGAAACAGTAGATACAAAATGAAAATGGAGGACAAGAATGAAGCTTGGTGGTCAGATACTTGTCTAACTTGTGAGAGGGTCTAGATTCAATCTCCAGTACTAAAGAAAAGAAAGAAAAGGAGAGAGAGAGAGAGAGAGAGAGAGAGAGAGAGAGAGAGAGAGAAGAATGAAGGGGATGGAGATGGGGTGGGGAGAGTTGATATAAGAGGAAACCAAGAGTTAAAGCAAGGCAAAAAAAAAAAAAAAAAGGAAGGAGGAGAGTGAAGGTAAGGGAGGAAAGGAAGAAGTTGACAAAAGAAGAAAGGGAGGGAGAGCGGGAGGGAAGGAAGGAAGGAAGGAAGGAAGGAAGGAAGGAGGAAGGAAGGAAGGAAGGGGAAAGATTGGGGAAATCAGTGGTCACTAGAATTGCTTTGATTACCCAGATGTGTGGGTCTGCAGCAGCACTGACACACAGCAAGAATATTATTGGCTACCGCCATCTTGGGATTTATTTCACACAAATTTGTGCCTAAGACATATAAGGAGATAGCTGAAACATACTTCAGAAATCAGTGAGCACAATCAAAATGGAACAATGGGAAATCACAGGATTTATCCCAGTACTCACACTTTAGTCCTAAACAACGAAATGAGAGGAGAGAGCTGGAAGAAAGAGGAGAAGGAGAAGGAAGAAGAGGAGCAAGGGGGAATGGAGGAAGGAAATAAAGAAGGAAAAAAAGAGAAAAGTTTACATATATATATGTGTGTGTGTGTGTGTTGGTTTAAATTTATGATTGCTAATTGCTAACTCCAGATTATAGCATGGAGTGAGTTAACTGACTAGGGCCAGAACCTTGAACATGTGATTGTACAGTCACATAAGCCCCAACTTTAGAAGAGCTCCATTGGATTTAATATTCCACTACCATCTAGAAAGTCTCAATGACTTTTGAACCAAGATATGCGAATTTTCCCTTTTCACTGGTCCCAGGAAATCCCATGTCTTATGCTGGGCTTGACCCTCCACAACTGGTTTCTCCACATCCCGACTGAGGAAAAGACTCCTCCCCCATTTAGAATCACAGTGACGATGTCATGCGTTACTTTTGGAATGTTCTCATGAGATCAGTGAATGTTTTCCCTAAATAATGAGTAATCTTGTTTTCTCCTTTAATCTATTTCTGGAGGTAAATGGAATTCTGCTTCTTTAGAAGGACCTATAAGATTCAGAATTTTATCCCCCCCCCCCACACACACACCAGTTTGTTTCCAAACCTGGATAGTCCAAATGTTGCAGCATAAAACTATCTTCAATAAAAGCTGTTTGTGGCTGGCTCTGAAACAGGAAATAAAATGAAATCTATCCTGTGTTTATAGCTGGTACTGGGCTTCATGTGGCCATAATGTCTGATATAATTTCTGAGAATTTCAAGAGGATCCTGAATTTCAAACAAGGCCTTATGAATAATAAACACTAAGCTTCACCCCTCCTCCTTAGGTCTTTTCTAAACAAGTAATTCCTTAAATGGACAATGTCCTCCTTCAGTAAGTCTTCCTAAGCTGTGGGGAAAATGTGAGTTGGTACTATGGAAAAATAACGTCATTCATTTTCCTTACACTCTCCATGCTCAGCACATTGTTTTTAAAGAATGTGAGTCCTTCAGCTTTAGAGACAGTCTCTTCACTTCACTTCTGACTGCAGAGACTTTAATAAATATCTTTTGTTGTTTGATTTTTCTGCTTCCAAAAACACATATTATTGATTGACAAAATAATTTGATATTATTCTTGTACATTTACATTCTTACATAGAGTGGGACAAAACATTGCATAAGCTAGGAGTAATTTATAACAAAATAAATAATAAAAATCATAACCAAAAACAGCTCGATTTTATAGCTATGTATTAAAGTTCTTAAGAGTATACCATGCTTCTTATTTATCTTCCTAAATCTTATTAAACAGATTTGTATCCCTGATACAAATGTAGTAAATGAAGTCTAAAGGGGTAATTTCACCAGTCATGCTAGTCTTAGCTTTAGACTTGGTCCACATCTATTGAACTTTAGACCCAGAACTTCTAACCATGGTAACACTCAAAGTAAATGAAGTATCAGATGGGTACATAGTTAGACAAATTACATCCGGTTCCAATCCCTGTGTTAAAGCTAGGAGATAGGAAGAAAATACACTGGTGGTGCTAATTACTTCTCTATTGCTGTGATAAAACATGATGGCCAAGACAACTTATAAAAGGAAACATCAATTTGGGTTATGGTTTCAGTGGGTTAGAATATATGACCATCATGGCAAGTGGCCATGGTAGTAGAGCAGTGCTTGGTAAACCGTATCTTAAGACACAACCGTGAGGCAGAGAGAGAGTGAGAGAGAGAGACTGGGAATGAGATGAGTCCCAGTGACACACCTCCTCCAACAAAGCCATACTTCCTAATCCTTCCCAAACAGTTCTACCAGCTGGGGACCAAACATAAAAACATATGAACCTATTAGGGTCATTATCATTCAAACCACCACATAGGTCATCCTACAGAAGATAATTGGAAGCAGCTACACACCATTCATTTAGAGTCCTGTCTACATTAATTGAATATTTTGTGAGTTAAATAGGATTTTGGGCCTTTGAAATACAATGGAAATGATAGATATTATCCTAATCTCAAAAATTAAAAGTTAAAGATATAACACCCAAATAAATATATTATTTGAATAGACTGAATGACATGAAGAAATATACAGTATTTAATGAATGTAAAACAAGAGAACAAGTCCAGTTTTGCATGGCAAAAAAAAAAACCACTCAGAATCATTTCTTTGGGATAGAAGCTACTGAGATATGAAGGGTACATAAGGATACATAGAAAATGGACATGATGGACCTTTGGGGTATTGTCCTGTGTCAATAAAGGTATAAACTACTGAGATGAGTAATACGACAAAACATACAGTGGAATGGTTGTCATAGAGGACGGTGGAAAAGAGGTAATGTGGGATATTTTAAATACAAAATGTTTCTAATCTACACAAGCAGAAATGCCACATGGACAATGCATGCTTCCTTTCCAAGATGACACCCACAGTCTAAACTTTAGGAGAATGGCTTAGAAATACAAATGTGAAGCAGCTGACAGAGGGAGGGGAGATATCATCCCTTACTCTTTCTTTTCTTCCTTCTCCCCTTTCTCTTCCTCTCTGTCTTTCCTTTTGTTTTTGACATAGTAGCTAGAATTCTATCTCAGGCTAGCCTGAACTCACTGTGCAGCCCAAGGTAGCCTAGAATATTTGGCATTCTACTACATTAGCTTATCAAATGCTAGAGTTACAGAAATCAGCAACCATGTCTGGATTAAGGTGTGAGCCATCCATAATTAGAGCATTGAAAACCTACCAGTGGTCATGTCCTCAAAAAGTAATGACCCTCCCTCCAATAGTTTCTCAGTAACAAGTAGGTGTCCTAGAGTCTATCTTTTCCCTTCTATGTTGTAACTTTGGCTGACTTGATCTTGTATAGGTCTTGTGCAGGTAGCCATAGCAATTTTGATTGTAATGTCACATCCAGAAGACAATATTTAACAGTAATCCTCACTACCTTTCAGCTTACATTATTTCATCCTCTTCTATGACATGCTTCCTGAGACATGATGTCCCATTCACAGTTGAGCATCCAGTCTCTTATTCTCAGCACTTTGACCAGTTAACATCTTAAGTAAATCTGTAAAGAAGGCAAGACAAAAGCTCTCCCATAAAAGAAATTACAAAGTTAAACATGAAGATTTATTTGACCAGTTTAAGGAACGCTATATAGCTTGTAATAAGGGAACTAGGAAGTTATTGCAAATAAGTTTGCAGAAATTTCCAATGACCATGTCCTGAAAGTAGACTCAAGTATTGCTTTTCTCCTGTAATTTACATGAACAATGAAATCTTTACCAATAGTTTTTGAAAGCATGTGCTTGTTTGTTTCCAGGTTCTCCCTGAAGTCTTCCATGCATATATATGGTTTACCCTATAATTGTCACATAGGTATAGAAACATATATTGTGGTCAACTATATGAATGAAAAAAAGAACATGCTTGTTAAATATCTTTGATATGGCAAGTCTCTTCCAGGAAAAAAAATCAAAGTTTTTTATCCATCAAATTATCAAAAAAAAAAAAAAAATCACATATATGGAACCTAAGGTCTACAAGGGTAGAGACTACACAAGACCACATAGGAAGTTGATGGGACATTGCCATTCTGAACAGTGGTCCAATGATACTTCCTCTGTACTTGGATCTGTGCAATCATGATGTCTCACAGTTCTCTCACCAGGATCAAGGATCTATAATCATAGGGTTTCACTGCTGAGAACTTGGAACTAGAGAGGACTTCACAAGAATGACTGAGACCCCTTTCATAACTCTCTTTATACTCCAAAGACCATTACCACCTTCATGGAAGTGCCTACACACATGTCCTTTTCTAATGTTCACATCTCTTTGGACAATCTTATCCTGTTTACCATATAAACTAAACATTTTCAAGGATCCAAATACATATAAGTTTATCAAAGGTTTAGACATGTTTCTTCCCTCTTGAGATTTATGCTTAGGTATACTCAGGGTTTCCAGGCTTTGGTAATTCCTTGGGGAAAAAGATAAATTATTTTAGCTACAGTTTGGGGACAACATGACCGGAAAACAGTGTTTAGCTAATAACACAAACCTTGCCATTGATGTTTCAGTTTTGTATGGAGTAACTGCAAAGAATTTCATGTAAGGCACTGAAAAATACGACTTACATCTTTTACATGGCTATCTTTTTTTATGGGTTTTAGAGAACCTGAGTCTTTATTAGCACTTGACTGTTTTAGATAGCCTAACTACAAACACAGTTCACATTACTTTCATAAATACATGGGTAATGTCTACTGTGTACTGGAAAGGAGTTTGCTACTACTTATTTCATAATATTATCCTTGGCCCTGATCCTTTCACTCCTATTATTTATTCACTGATCTACTATAACACCATTAAATTTTTTCTATTTAAATCAACAAAAGAGTTTATAGTTTGGATGAATATCACTTAATTGCCACATTTGTTGAACTCTAAGGAAATTCTACGTGAGTTTTAAACTCCCTTGAGGATGGTGAAGACAATCTGAATGGGAGGTAATTTCAAGAAAACAGTTTTTAAATTCTGAGTCAATAAATTTCAAGCACTTTTAATTGAGTGGGAATTAATTATGTGATTATTACTTTCTCTACTTCATAATGAGTTTTGGAATGTCTGGAGTAAGTATAGCATTTTGTGAGAACAACTTTAGCACAAAGTGTTATAGGACCGTGGAGAAGTTCTCCATTCAGGTTGGGACAGGGAGAGGGGAAAAGATTCATGATTGGCATATCTTCTTGAAAGAAGTGATGCCTTAAAAAGAACAAAAGGAAGGAGGGAGGGAAAAGGGGGGACAGAGGGAGGGAGAAAGGGAGAGGGGAAGAAGGGAAAGAGGGAAGAAAAGAAGGCAGTGCCCTTTATATATGATTAAAATGGTACTTTCTGTATTAAAAAAATAATAAAAATAAAAACTAAAAACATGTTTTAGAAGCAGGTGGTTATCAAGCAGAGAGAATCTTTTGAATAAACACCTGATGCTGTTAGACACAAAGATGTTTTTAAGGTTCCCCAAGGCTAGCCAACTCTATGAGACAGAAGGTAGGTTCTAGCCTCAAGAGAAGATGTTGGCTAATTACCTCATATTTCAAAAGTAACTTAACTTCTTACTTCAAATTATTGGTTTTCTACCCCATTGTGAACTCTCTGTTCTGCATGTTTAGACTACATTCCAAGACTTTATTGGTGTTCGAAGTCCTTAGAAACATTCCAATTATTCCAAGTAAAATTCCTCACCACAGGTGGCAGACAGGACCACCCTCTCTGTTAACAAGATTCCTCTGAGCTTGTTATGAAATGAAAAAATCATGGAAGGCCTCTGGCCTTCTAATGGGATGGGTCTTACATTTTGTTATTTGAAAAATTCTTTTAAGCAAAATTAAATTGACCCATTCTGTTTTCTTCTCTACTACATCTTCAAATTATTCTTGGTGTAGTCACTGAAAGACAATTTATGTTCTTGTGGTAATAAATACATGATGTAATGACTGAACAACCTGAACTGTAAGCATTCTGTTTGAGTTCTAATTCTCTGTAAGTAAACCTAAGGGGCCTGGAGGTGAGTGTTCAACTTTGAACAAACAGCTGCCTAGGTTTGAGTTCCCTTCTCTCTTCAGTGAACGGGTCACCCTGGCTGGCCTTTCAGATTCTTCTCACTCCAATATTTAATATTGTGTTTTTATAAATTGCTGGCAGAAAGGTTAGGTTTGTTGCAAAGTGTTTCCAAAACCTAAGTACCATCCAGGAGTATAATCTGAGAAGACGTAATTTCCCAAGCAGTAGCTTGTTAATGGTTTCTGTAAGGTTCCCATCCACCCCTGGTTCCTTCAGAGAAATCACTGCCTGTTCCTACTTCTTGAAGCACTTCTTTTGTGTCTAATGAGGGTCCCTGTTCTTTCCCTTAAATGATTTCCCATGTTGACTCCTACATCAAAACAAAACCTCAAAAAAGCATCCCTCCAATGCTGTGGAGTGAAAACCATTTTGAACATAACTATTAATATTTCAGCACTCTAAAACAATTCTTCAATACCACAAGAACAATTTCCCACAATTCCCCTTTCCTACCATCTGAGGAAAAATGTTCAAAGAATGCACAAGCACAAAGATAAAAAAATGAAACTTACTTCTCCTTTAGGATGGCTAAAGACTGGAAGTTCTTACTCTTCTCTCACCTTTAAACCTGTCAGGACCTTTTATTTTCTCCAGCAAGCTAGATCTTCATTCTTGAGCTAGAAGATCACCCTTTTGAGGACAGATGATGGAAAACACAAAATACACTCAGCTTAACCCAGTGTCATAGTAGTTTCTCAATTAATATCATGGATTTAAAAACTTCACTAATGATCAAATAATGTGAGCTATTGGTCAGAGTCTAAACTATTAAGTGAACTAATTTAAAATATTTTTTTTATTTCCAGAGAAATATTTGTACCTCCTTCCTTATATGACTCCTAGAATATCAAATAAAGTAAATATTTTCCTCCTAACTACTTACAACGTGATGTAACTGAATGTCTAAATAAGCTCTTATTTATTCCTCATCTAGTGAGGAACTGCACAATTAAACTCCAGTCCTTCAATTTAAATCCATTTTTCTTTTCATTAGTTCCTCCTGAGTGTTTATGAATAGTAGTCCCCCACTAAAGTTATTTTACAGAGAGATTTAAGCCCTTCAGTACTCTCCCTGTGGAGGTACGAAAATGGAAGGAAATAGAGAAACACACAGCAGATGACATAACCCATGCAAGGCTCCTATTCACCTACAACATCAAGTCAGATTTTTTTCTATGGACTGATCCAGCTTGCTGAAGCTTAAGGATTTCATGATGAGGACTCTGTTCATTGTTCCCATGGAGCCATTCAATTGCTCATTTGTGTATTCATTTATTCAGGATGTCTCCCAGCATTGGAAAACAGGCCAGGCCTGAAAGGATGATCTCACTCTGTCTGTGAATGGGATCTGGCAGGAACATCTTCCAGGGACTGTAATTACAAGGCCTGAGAAGCAGCAAATCAGAGGTATATTGGCCATAGAGTCCTTCTAAGGGATGGGCTGTCCTTGTAAAGCAAAATTCTGGATCATCTGTCTCTCTGTCTGTCTGTCTATCTGTCTGTCTGTCCCAAACTTCCTCTATCTCACTCCCAGTGTTTGTTTTCCATTCCAGAAAATGTATAGCAACTTGGAGTCCAACTTACTTGAACCAGGCCAAGCAATTTTACAAAATATCAATCCAATCAGAGCCCTGAAAGGGCCCATGTTTCACTGATTCAGATGTGTGAGCCCTGAAGTGCCATGCCTAGAACAAAGGACACAGGATGGTCAAGTGAGAGAGCACAGGGTCAAGCTCCATGACAAACTCTCTGGGTAAACTTAACCTAATGATTGAAGCAATCTTCAATTCGTTTATCTGAAAACCGGAGCAGATAATGTACCTCACAGGATGGTTGATGTCATTAAATGCAGACTATAAATAGCACTTCTATTTGGTGCTAGGCTCTGTCCTGATTATAATTTCCAATTGAATAATCCAATAAATCACTTAACAGATGAGTATCACAACAGAAATGTGATATTGTTATATGGTATGTACAGCCAACTCCACACCCTCCTTATCACTTTGATATTAAATTACTCTTCTGCTTTCTTCTCTATATGTTTAGCCAGTTTTCCCTTTTCTATATTCAGTGAAAAGAACATGTGTCATGCTTATTTATCAAGATACTTAGGCTTGTCATCTGTATTCAACACAGGATTCCGTTATTGCCTTCTTAGTGACTCTCCTAGCTCAAGTCACATCATCTATTTGTCAAAAAAAAAAAAAATCAAAATCAAAGGCTATCTGAAACTTTTCCCTTGCCCCTCACCTCCACCAGCTGAGGCTCGTAAACACTAAGACCATAGAGGGCATAGATATCTGTTGTGTGGAAGACAAGGAGATATGGGGGTGCTGGAGGGTGCTAGGGAAATCAGTTAACATCTGGAATTCTTACTGCAGTTTATAGGTTTTCCAGTGTCTGTATATTCCAGCTGCTCTTCCTCCAGGTTTTGTCCCTAAGTCAGCAAAGCTCTGAGCAGCACCAGCATCAGGCTTTCCTCTGCTGCTTTACACAGTAGAAGAGCAGGGAGACTCATTATCCATGAACCTACTTGTATGTTAAGCAGCATCTAGAAACCTGCCAGAGGAAGTGGACTCCTGGCTAAGTTCCTAGGCAAAAGAAGACTGAAGATACTACCGACCAGTCATGATGTTTTGTTCATGTCCAAGAAGGACAGTTCTTAGCACATCTTAGCCACTCATGATTCTTTAACGAAGGTTTTACCTTCCACGGAGTGTGGACCATTAGCACATAGGGCTCTCAATACCTTCACTTAAGAAGCCAAGCTTGTCCAGTCCCATTCAGGCTCCATAGCCATTGGTCCAACTTTCATGAGTTCCCACTTGTTTAGTTCGGTTGTCTCTATAAGTTTCCCCATCATGATCCTGATGTACTTGCCCATAGAATCCTTCTTCTCTCTCATTGATTGGACTCCTGGAGCTCTGCCTGGTGTTTGGCTGTGGATCTCTGCATCTGCTTCCATCAGTCATTGAGGAAAAGCTCTGTGATGATAGTTAGGGTATTCACTGGTCTGATCACTGGACTAGGTCCTCTGCATGTTGAGACAACTGTGTAACTTGATCTGCTTGGGGGGTTCCCTGGCGGTAGAATCAGAATCCATCCCTGGTGCATGAGCAGGCATTTTGGAGCCCACTACCTATGATGGGACACCTCATGCAGCCTTGAGGCAGGTGAAAGGGCTTGGACTTGCCTCTACTGGATATGCCTCCCCACTGGAGGCCTTGCTTTCTTTTGGGGGGGAGTGGGGGGTGGGTTGGGAGGGAGAGGCTGGGGGGATGGAAGGAAGGAAGAGGGGGATCTTTGGTTGGTATATAAAATGAATGAAAAATTTTCTTAATAAAAAAAGTAAAAAATAAGATTTAAAAATTAAAAAATAAAGAAACCAATCTTACACTTCTGCATTCTCATTTGATACACCCACTCTTGAAGTCTCACTGGGAGGGTGAAGCAGTAGAGAACATATATGAATACTGTACTAATTCTGAGGCCCTTGTCAAGGACCACATGTTAAGTCAATTAAACCCAGACAAGCCAGGGAAGGTGTATGTTATTTCTGCTATTGAAATGCTACTTACACTTTTTCCCTTTTATGATGTTATTATTCATCAGCTTTTTCCATATATGATGTCTGGGTAAACCGTGATTACAATCTAATCATCTTAGGCAGTTTCTGATGTATGCTGAGGGGAAGCCATTTTCATCCCTGTAGAGCTGAAGTTCTGGTATCTTTCACAGCATGTCTATGAACAGTACCACCTCCCATAGGTGGTGCTAAAATTACAGCAATAGAGCTGTGATTGACATCATGTGGCCCAAGAGCAAAAGTATCATGAAAGAGCTGCCAAACTTGGGCTATGGAAATCTTTTATAAGCCTTAAGAGACCCTGTAAATAGCATTACTCTCCTTTACTATTTGTTCTTTGGGAAATATATGTTAATTGGTCTCCAGTACATAATTCTCTCTGTAAATGAATATAGGAATTAATGAAAATAAATAATTTAAAGAAACATAAAGTAGTCAATTATTCTGTTATTGTGCTAGATGTTTGTAAGCATAATCTAATTTAATTTTATGAATATATATAAGGATATATTGCATTCTTGAAACAGGCTTAAAGAAATTAAACTCTTTGCAGTATCAGGGCCCATATCTATCAAACTACATATCTATCAGATCCCATATGTAGTGCTTCTACTGTTAACAAGAATATGATATAAAGGAGGGGTTTTCTCAAAGATCTCAGCTTTTTCAGAGCTCTTGAACTAGTAGCTCCTTACAGAAAACAAGTCAGGGAAGTCAGGGAGTTGGCTGCTTTCCAGATGAATACTCAGGCAAGACGCATCTCTATTGTTTGAAGCAGACCCATCCCTTGGGCGAAGTCCAGAAGCTTAATCTAAGATATTTTTCAACAATTGGTCCCCATTGATGATGGAGTACATCTCACCTGTCAAAAAACTATCCTGCCATTGCCCACCCCTGATCCTCAGTTTACTCATGAGGGTAGGGGATGGAGGATGAGAACATAAGGGAATGGGATGGTCGAGCCAGAATAGGGATGGAGTAGGAGAGCAATGAAAGAGATACCTTGATAGAGGGAGACATCATGCGGATAAGGAGAAATTGGGTGCTAGGGAAGTTCCCAGGAATCCACAAGGATGACCTCAGCTTAGACTACTAGCAATAGTGGAGAGGGTGCCTGAACTGGCTTACCCAGTAATCAGATCAGTGACTACCCTAACTGTCATCAGAGAGCATTTCTCCAATAATTGATGGAAGCAGATGCAGAGACCCATAGTCAAACACAAGGCTGAGCTCCAGGAGTCCAGTCAAAGAGAGAGAAGAGGGATTCTATGAGCAAGGGGCATCAAGATCTTCATGGGGAAACCTACAGAAACAACCAAACCAAACTAGTGGGAACTCATGAACTTTAGACCAACAGCTGTGGAGCCTCCATGGGACTGGACTAGACCCTCTGCATAAGTGAGACAATTGTGTAGCTTGATCTGCTTAAGGGGCCCCCTGGCAGTAGGATCAGGATCCATCCCTGGTGCATGAGCAGGCTTTTTGGAGCCCAATACCTATTGTGGGACACTTTGCACAGCCTTGAGGCAGGGGGAGGGGCTTGGACCTGTCTCTACTGAATATACCAGGCTCTGCTGACTCCCCATGGGAGGCCATACTTTCTTGTAGGAGGGAATGGGGAGTAGGTTGGGGGAGAGGCTTGAGGGGCAGGAGAAGGGAAGAGGGGGATGTGTGATTGGTATGTAAAATGAATAAAAAGTTTCTTAATTAAAAAAATCCATATTTCACACACACAAAAAATCCTGCCACAAGAAGCTTTAGATGTTGTCTCCAAAACTTGAAATAAGGATCTCTCCAGGTAAATGTAGCATCAGTGGCTGCTCTGATGGGAACTCAAGGCTAGGAAGGGATGCTCCTAAGCCAGCCTCCTCGGGGTTGCATTCCTCCTGACCAGTCATTTGAGGAAGTACTCGGCTAGGTTCCTTTTCTGAGATCTTAAATCATCTGGATTTTGTCCTTAGTATACAGTTTATAATCTTATCGAAACCAATAAGGCTCAAATTTTAGAAATGAGACTACTAACTTGAACCTGTTCTGTTTGTGTATTTCACTATTTTCGTTATTGTCTTTTGTGGTTATCAGCACAAGCCCTGCATAAATTTAACCCATTAACATTTCATCATGGATGGGAGAGGAGTCCTCTTTCTAGAGGGACCATTAGCAACTAATGGTCATTGGGAGATGGTGTGTCATTTTCTTTTGTGTTGTAATCACTGGTAAGTTGCCCTTCCTACACTAAATAAACTCCCACATAAACATCTGAAAGTAACTCTTATTAAACTCAGTGAGCTACAAAAGGACATAAGGGCAGAAAGAACACTTCCTAAAAGGAAGGATTCCAGCTGGGGCTGGGGTGATGATGGATGGGAATTACAGTGGAGTTTATTCTGTAAGTTTGTGAAACTGTCAATATTTTAAAAAATAAAATTTCAATTTTTTGTAAGTAACTGTGATTCTAGAGGCCCATTCTTAAGAATATTAAATCATACTCTCGGTTCCTTTCATTTTATACTTTAAACACAGCATCTTGGTGTTATAATCAAAAGTATTCATTTAAAACTCTAAAAAAGACTCATTAGTTGGAGCAGCTCACTGGGTAATTCTAATCCCCCTATTGAGAGTGAAATGATTCCAAAGAGTTTATATGCAGCATAGATTTTTAATTAGGATTTTCAAAGCCATTATGTTATGGACTTCGTTAGCAATAAGGAGGAACACGTGGTTGCTTATTGGTAGAGACTAGAAAGCAAATGCTAGATTCTGTGTGTAGAAGAGCAATGCCCAAAGAGAAATCATGCCATTCTTGTGCCTTGCATGGTTCCTATTCCTTCTGCTCCTCTTATAAATAACTACTGTTAAACATTCTTTTATTTGCCACTAAAGTTTCTTAGTGCACCTCCAAGCATACATACATTCACACATGTATCCTAGGCCTGCCTCTCATTTCCACCAACTAAACTCACTTGGAAATATTTCTGCATAAGTTTCAAGATATTTTCTTCATTGCTTTATACCAGGTTATCATATTGATATACTGCAGCCTGTATGGTAGATTTGAAATTAAATTTAGTTATTTTCTATTGCAAAACAGGGGCAAAATTAATAACCATGGACAAGCATCACATTGCCACACACCTGAGCACATCAGAGAGATCTATCTCTGTTCTATGAATCAGAAAGTGTTCACCTGAAGACCTGTAAGAAATAATAACACAGAGAGATGTGAGAATGAGAAAACCAACAGAATCAGAGGACCCAGGACTCCAGCACTCAATACAAAATGCACACAAATGGGGGACTTTTTTTTAACATAGACACTAAATTTGGGGGAAAATGTGGACTTTTCCATATATACACTGGAAAAATACTGAAGGGGTACCTCAACTCAGAACCAATCTTTGAAGACCAAGAAAGTACTTTTGTGGCAATTGTCCTTTTTGGTTTCAAGAACTTATGGAAATCTCTACAAGTCATTAATTTACTACTGAAACAATGAAACAGACCTTGAAACAATGATACCTGTCAAAGAATAGATATTTAAAAAATAGTTTGGAATAACTCTAAGAAAATGGACAGTTTGCAGCCCTCACCTACCAACGGCATTTTGAGTAGTTGCTGTCAGATTATAAATCTAGAGAAAAGGCTTAGCGGGCAAAGTACTTAGAGTACAGACATGAGGACCTAAGTCCAGATCCCCAGAACCGAGTGTATAAGTCAGGGCTCCTAGAGCATCAGACCTTGTAGAATGAATGAATTCTCTCTCTCTCTCTCTCTCTCTCTCTCTCTCTCTCTCTCTCTCTCTCTCTCTCTCTCTCTCCATATGTATATATGAATGACTTAGAAGCTGCAGTCCACCTAATCCAACCATGCTGGCTGTGAATAAAAAGTCCAAAAATCCAGTAGTTTCTCAGTTCACAAGGCTGGATGTCTAAAGAAGCAGGCTCCAACGCTAGTGAAGAAATGGATATGCTATCAAGTTGAGGGCATGCAGACAAAAGCAAAAATTTCCTTCTTCCATGTCCTTATACATAAGTTTCTAGCAGAAGGTGTGGCCCAGATTAAAGGTATATCTTCCTGCCTTAAAAGTAAGATCAAAGTGAGTGACTTCCTACCTCAAAGGTCTGGATTAGAAGTTGATTCACCCACTTCCAACCAAGCAAAGATAATCTCTTACAGGTGTGCCCTCCATTTCTGGATTCTAATTCATTCCAAATGTAGTCCAGTTGACAATCAAGAATAGTCATTACACTACATGAAAAAATACAAAGCTGGGCTCACCTATGCTGCCAGCTCTGGGCAAGCAGAGACAGGAGGAGCCCTGGAGCTTGTTTACTAGGCAGTCTAGTCAACCAGTAAACTCCGGGTTCAGTGAGAGGCTTTGTCTCAGATACATAAGTAGGAGAACAATAAGACATCTGATGTCAACCTCTGGTCTCCACATGTGTACACACACAGAGTCATGCAAACACACACACACACACACACACACACACACACACACACACACCCATATATGTATACATACATACAAAAATAATGCAAATTTTATAGTTACATTATAACATTCAAAATGTCTAATTTTGACCGCATGAACAGGAGTCTGCAGGGTGAACAAAAAAAAAAAAAAAAAAAAAAACAGATACATCTAGTTTCCTGGAAGAATATAAAAAAGAATTCTACAGAAGACCTACAAAATTCTGAGCTTTAAATTGGGTTATTTATGTATTGCTCTATGCAGCTATCTCCACTGGAGTAAATTCTGTGAGTTTTGGCCTTATGTTCTTACATTTTCATTCCCCCCCCCCAAAAAAAAACACTAATAACAAACTTCCTCAACTACCATTGCTCTAAATATGCATCATTTTTTCACTCATTTAAAAAAACTTTATTTTTAAGTTTTTAATGCATGTGTATGTATGTTTTTCTGTGTGAGTGAATGCCAAGTATGTGTAAGCGTCCACAGAGGACAGAAAAGAGTATCAAATTCCTTACATTTAGAGTTACAGGTATTTGTAAGCTACCCAATGTGGCTGCAGGGAATTGAACTTGGCTCCTGGGAAGAGCAGAAAATGCCCATTAGCCATTGAGCCACATCTCTAGCCTTTCCATTTTGTTTTGGAGTACAGTTTTCTAAGAAATATAGTTATTTTTGAAAGGTGTTATGGTTTAAATATCTATCCAAAATTCATGCTGAAATGGAATTGTCTTTTTCATAGGACTGAAATATGGAACCCAGGCTTGGAAAGATGACTCAGTGAGGAACTGAAGCCATCCATCATCAAGCAAGGGTATGGATGAGTGTCTGGAAGCCAGCACCTACATAAAAGCCAGTGGGCATGGTGGCCTGCCTGCAGTCACAGTGCATAACAAGCAGAGGTAGAATCCCCAAATCTAGCCAAGTCTGTGAACCTTAGGTTCAGCTAGAAGGCTATGGAGGAAGACACTGAAATCAAACTTTGGCCTTCGCACACATACACAAAGCTGCACACATAGTTGCACATACATGTGAACATGTATATTCATATGCAGTCAGTTCATACGATATTAACTGTTACAGTGAATTAGTACAATTTAAATTATCAATACAAAAATGAAATAAAATAAAAATACAAAAATACCCCAAATTAAAGCAAATATGCAGTCATTGTGTACTCTGAATTCCAGTATATTTGCTTTAAAGGAGAAACTGTTAAAAGACAGGTTTTTTAAACAAATTGATACCATTTTTCCTGAAAAAGTTTATACACAACTTCTCTAAATTGTCATGCTATGATATCAAAGCCATCTAAGAAATTCAAGTAGCCTTAAGGAAGGTTAGTTAAAGGCTGTTTTTTTTTGTTGTTTGTTTGTTTGTTTTTCTTTTCCCTACCTTTATTACCATCATACAAAGTGGTCTATGTTCAAAGAAGCACTGGGTGTATTATGCCAGGATTATTGTAGGATTCAATGCTCCTTCAGTGTCCGCTTATATTTGGAGTGTAGTCAGATCACTAAAACCAGAACTTGGGATGGTTCTTGCTGCTCAACAAGGTCAGCCAGTTGGAGAATAAAACCTTAGCGTCCTACCCCAGCTCCGCCCCTCCAGTGCTTATTCATAAACACAATTATTGTCTCTCTGGGTTTATGTCTTTACCAGAGGCATAAAATTACCATTTCCCAATTTTTGTTGGCAGGAGCATTTTAATATAATGGGTATAAAACTAAGGCTATCATGTGCCCTGATATTCTTCTCTATATTGCTCCCCTTTTCCCTACCCCAGCAAATGCACCTCTTTACTTTATTTGTTTCTACAGATACTCCAGGACAGATACTCACATCTGAAGATTTGGAGCTACCAGCCTAAGATGAGAGAAAATGTGACTTTGTCTTTAGGGTCTGGGTTACCTTACTCATATGATCTTTTCTGGATCCATCCATTTACCTGAAAAATTTATTATTTCATTTTTCCTTAACATTAAGTAGTATTCCATAGTCTATATGTATTGTTTTCAGCATCCAGTCTTTGAGTGAAGGACATCATATATATATATATATATATATGATGAGATAGAGGCCATGGATATAAAATGGAATAAAAAGGGGTTTCAATGGAGGAAAGGTAAGACAATAATAATGAATTTATATTATAATCTCAAAAATAAAAAGCAGTCCCCCAAAAAACAAAGTTTCCCATTCACGGATATAAGGATTTTAACTTACAAGCTCAATGTTAACTTCATGATTTTAATTGAATTGATGTTATCTTCTATTTTTTATACCCTATACATAAATAAACATCCCAAATCTCTGAAAATATTTTATCACATGTATTATACTCAAATCTTTTCTCCACCCAAGCTCCAGTTATTCACTGATTTTTCAAGTAAAATTCCAAATAACATGGGAATCTAGGACTCTAACCCAGAGTGTGGCAAAGAGATTTTCATAGTTCTTTGAAATGAGGGGATGAGTGTGTTCTTTAATACATGCAATGATGTACTTAAATTTTCTGAGTATTGCATGTGAAATTTTAAAGAACTCATAGAATAGCACAAGAAATAAAACTGTTGAATGCTTACGAGTCTTTGCTTGCTATTGAGCCCCTGGGACGAGACTTACTCTATAAAATTAAATTAATAGTCTCCTTCTTGGAAGTCAGTTAAACAGTAACATTCCTAAAAAGACTAATCTTTAGCATGGGGTGACATTTTAGACAAATGATGTAAACAAATTCCTCTCTTTTTGAAAATGGAGTTCCTAAAAACACCCACCAGCCTAATTCCCAATTAACATTTAAGAACAATGTTTAATCCAAAACTCAAAAGTAAACGTAGAGGCTCCAGATGAGACCATGTCCCCAGGACACACTAAAACACAAGTTGTATTTTGTGTCAGTGCTAGTAAAGAATGCTAATCGGGGAGGTTTAGGTCCAGAAATACCTGGAGTTGGTGTGCAGACAGGGAAAGCACAGTGGGTATGGAGCCAGCTCTCTTGGTTTGTTAAACCCATGCTTCAAATTGTTCATAGATTAGCTTCTGTCCTGAGGATAGGGAGAGGATTTCTGGTGAGGAATAAATAAGTCCCTTGATTCTACATTTCTCTGAACACTAGAGAGATACACTCTGTTGATTGCTTCTGGAAGGAGCTGAGGAATAGACTTTCTCATTTCAAACCAAAGTCTAGGGTAGAGATGGACTAGGAAAGAACCCACATTTTGTTAATATGTCAATATCAAGGCTAAAATTGTGACAATCATTTGAAATTTCTTCTTATTTTTTTTTCTGAAACATCAATGATATCTGGTCAAAAATCATCATTGACTATTTATCCCTTCATGGGCTATTAATCACATTTCTGTCTCTCCAGCCCTAGCATAGTATAAGCTGTCCTAACTCATATGGAATTAAAACTCAGCACTCTACCACAGTGTTCCAACTGGTTTCTCACAAGGGCCAAGCCACTGTGCCTTTGGCTTTGTTCTTTCCTTAGCCTGGATGACAGTGTTGGATAAAATCCTTTAAAGACCAACTCAGACTCTGTATCTGGTTTCCCGTAGCTCTTTGGGTTAATTGGGCTATTATCTTTAATGGCTGGGTGATATTTTCCTTCAGCAAGTAATCATATATTTCTTTTCCTTCTTCCCAAATTATGGTCCCTGAGAATCAAAAAGTTATATTTTATTCAATTGGTAACCTCTATAGTCACTACTCTGATAAGAGTTCTCTAGATGTTGTGTGAATTTGATCTGTCATTAGTCAAAAGCATATTTAAGTTAGAAAGAAATTAATATTGAAGCCTAGGTCTTCTGAGTTGTGATCTCTATGTTTCAAGGATTTGAACTTCCCTTTTGATCATTCAGGCTTTAGCCCCAATGCACCATGCTAGCAGGACACACTTTCACATACGGCAAAGAATGAAATCATCCTCATTTATCCTGCATCTTTGGGAGGTCTCACATCCAACAATCTCAAATGCAAACCCCAGTCTCCCATCTGGGGGGCCATCTGGTATTTTGAAATCTATAAATATCCATGTCAATCCAAACTTATTCTTGGTTCCACACAAATTCTACCCTAACTTGCCTATATAATCCCATCCATCCAGTTCTCAGAAGAGTCCTCATGTAGCAACAATTGTTTCAGCCACCACTGCCAACATTTGCTCTTTAATCACACCCAGCTGTCACAAAGAGGAAAGAGAAATATTCCAAGGAAGGACAGCGTAAGTCTTTGCACTCACATCCCATCTCTATGATTCACATGTTTTAGCATCAAAACTTCCATGAGTTTCGTCACTTTTCAGAGGTAAGTGAGGCATTGTCAGTAATCACTGACAGTAAGAATTTCGGTAGTTTCTGACAAAAAACACTATTTGACTTGCCTAAGAAAAATGAGAGGTAGTAACTTCTTCCACTAGTCACGACACTGATGTTTGAACTCTCTGGACTGTGTAACTGTAAGAAAGATTTGAAGCTATTTAGAAGGGGTCCTGAGGCTCTCATGTCCGTACTGGGGCCTCTTGGCACACCAAGAGAAAGTTTTTCCATTATTCAATATACAGTTTCCCAGAATGACTTCTGTGAATATGACTATATGCAATGCTAGAAGATACATTTAAAAAAGGTGCTAAATATATTTTTGAAACATCAGGTTAAACCAATTATAGCCTACTCTGTTGCCACTTCTCAGCTGGATAAGACCTTTATTAAGATAATACATGTGTAATTGTCCCAGGGAGGAAATCATGTGTGTATTTGACCACTAAATTGTTTTTCTATTGAGCCTCCAGTAGAACTAACGGTAACTGGAATACATTAAATATACAAAGAACAACTAAAATCAACCAAATGAGCAAAAACCAAACAACCTGCTAACGAACCCCAGCTACACTTTTCTTTACTCTCAGAAACCTGTGTAATCATTTCTCTCTCTCTCTCTCTCTCTCTCTCTCTCTCTCTCTCTCTCTCTCTCTCTCTCTCACACACACACACACACACACACACACACACACACACACACACATTTCTTCATGTTTCATTTTCATTTGGTTTGTTTCTCTGGTAATTTATCTTTAATCTACTACCTTTTAACTTCTTTCTTTTCAAAGGACTTCATGTCCAATATTGTTTCCAGGTGTTGTTTTGAGGTAGGAGGTCTAGGTCATCAAATTCAAATAAATATAAAATTACATCTTTGCCTGGAAACACCCTGAGGCCTGGGGAAAGGTCTCTACTTCAAGTCACTTTCAACACACGCTTTAGTGTAAAGGGAAAAATTAGCCTCAAAGTTGTTGTAAGGCTGGAAGGTAAAGTCCCAATCATTCAGGATTCTTGTCCAAAATAAAGCAGATCCTTATTATAAGTCCTGTTTACAATATTGCTATAGTTATGTCAAAGTTAGGATTTGCAACTGAAACACAACCAACATGGCTTTCAGATTGCATACCACAAAAATGTAAAAGGATTTGTTAGTTCTACTTTAAGTCATGAGGCACAATCAAAAACCTTTCTATTGTTCCCTGTCTTTAATAAAAACTAGTCTGATTGTTGTGATTTAATTCTGAGTTCTCATGAGGGGCTGTGGGCATATTGATCACCTTGAGCAGCCAAAGCATGGGCCTTGCCGTTTCACTCCTGATCCATACATCCTGTACTAATCCATATGTTGTGTAATTGTATGGTCATTAGCTCAGACACCATGATCTGAACCATAGAAGAAGCACATCACAACGTCAAAAACATAGATGTGATAGTAGGGCCATCTCATGTCTGAACATTCACGTCTTATTCAAAATCAACCAGAATTCAAACGGACTGGGGAGACTAAGTGAATTAAGAACCATGGGCCACTAGACAGTTCAGCTGGAGGATTTGAAATGACCCTTTCTGACACTAAGATAAGTGTATCTTTTAAACTGATTCCAACATACATCTAGCTACTTTGTTGCTGGACTTAAAAAAAATTTTCTTTACCAGTTTTTACCTCTTCCAAACGGAAGGCATACAGAGGAATAAAGGCCTATCACTTTTTCCAGCACCAATTTGCCACTCAGCGAATTATTAAAGACTAAGAAGCAAAAACCATGAACATAATTAAGATTTCTCAAGACACTGAAGTGAGTGACGGACTCTCTGGTTCACTTGGTTCCTGTCAGGATTTGACAGCCAGAAGACTGAAAGTAAAACTTCAGGGACCTCGATTTATGACTTTCTGTGATTCTGAAAGTACTAAAAGTTCATGCAAATATAAACAGTGACAGAAGAAAGCAAAACAAACAAACAACCTTCGTCTCTAGGTATCTGCCAGGGCCCTGGTAAGCTAGTCGCTAAACTGCGATGGTAAACCGAGTGACTCAGACGATAAAAGAGAGGAAATGTTTTGTAAATGGCGAAGTGCTGCATGTATGTGATTACTGTGTCTATGACTGGTTGTGATCTGGAAGATTTCAGGCAATGGAGACTTGAGCCAAGAAGGCAGCCCCGGCCATACTCCTGGCCCCTGCCTATCCCATTTTCACATTCTCACATTGGGGCTCAGACTGAAGGGAATGTGCCCTGGAGATTGGTGGTTTCCATCAGAACACAAGCTTCACGTTCCACAGAGGGATTCCCAGCCTCAGCACATGCTGGCTCCAACTCTGCAATCCCCTGGCGCTACTCTCCCCCAAATTGCTATCAGGCCCCAGAGGACAGCTTCGTGCAATGTGTTGTTTTGTCCCCGCTGTTGCTACAGCAATTCAAACATGATTCCAGTTCCCAGTTCTCTGAAATGGAGACATCTGCATGCAATTTGAAAACCCTTGTCAGGGTCCTCTTTTTTGTTGTTTTGATTGGCTCTCCCTGACTTGTAAGCAGAATCCCCAAAGAAGTTCAAAAAGAAAAGACCCCGCTAGGCAAACAAGTGCTTTCCATAAGGGCAGACTGTTTATGCACTCACATCCCCTATGGAATGAAGAACCTGAATTTGAGAATAACAAATTCATCTCCCCTAGCCCAAAAGAGAGAGTGTTGAAATCAAGAGGCCCCTTGAACCTTGCAACCCTTACTCACACTCACACAGGGTGTAGAGGAGACAAGTCTCTCACAGCATTGAGCTTCCAGAAGTCCCTAGCTTGAGATTAGCCTGCTGGGAGAGGAAACAGGAACGCTGGTGTTTACTCTTCACTGCAATTTTACTTTCACTATGCAGAGTAAGAATGTGTGATTTCACCTGTCAAAAGAGTAGGAGAGATGTCCACGACTTCTTTCAATCCTAAAATATTTCTGTGCATGAACATGACCCAGGACAGTGCTCCCCAACACCTGTGCACCCTGGGCATCAAAGGACATACACTGTCCTCTTCATCAGTTTGAGATACCTGATTACTGAACTATACTGAAGTCAATCAATCATATACCACTGCTCACACTATCCTGCCAAGAGGCTCTTATGCCTTCCACTACAATCAAACATCTTCCTCTGAACAGTTCCACTCCTCATCTTAATATGATGCTGCTAATTTGTGACAAGTTTGCAAATATATAGGTTGCAATAGTGTATAACCAGACTTTGTTTAGGCAGCCTCAGAGCTTTCTAGTTCCTTCCTCTTAACAGTCTTTTAGATTTATGATCTCATTCCTAGATAGGTACATTTTCATCATAGTTATTACTTAAACCTTATGACTTATAAGGGTTAATATATTAGTTTTCTATTGCCACTGTAACAAATGTCCAGACACTTATTAACTCTAAGATTGCAAAATTGTTATCTTACAGTTTGAGAGCTCAGACATCTGAAATGGGTTTTACTAAGCTAAAATCAATGTACTGGCAGGAGCGGTGCTCCTTGGGGAATCTGTAGGAGAGATCTAATTTTTAGCCCTTTTCCGGTTTCTATGTGCTGCCCATATTCCTTGGCTTGTGCCATTTTTCTCCACTATCAAACCCAGCCACATACATATTCATGTGCTTTTTCTCTTCCCTAGTTCTTCTTCCCTCTCCCTGTGACTTTCCCTCTTCTGCTTTCTCCTCCTCCCCATCTTCTTCCTCCACATTCTTTTCCACCCCAACCTCTGCTTCTCCCCACCCCTTCTCTCTTTTCTCTTCCTCCCTCTCCATCCTCACTTTTTATGATCATGTCTCCTTCTCTAATTTCGACACTCTTACTTTTATACATCAATCTTCTTAGGTCACACCATTTTTACCAGGATTATCTTCTAACCAGCTCAGTGTGATCTGCCAAGTCCCCCTTAGTAGGGAAGACTCACTTTTCTCAAGTTCAAGACTGAAGACATGGGTATCTTTAAATGAACTTAATCCTCTCAGCACAACTACCAACACAGAATGACATTAGCTGTCACCATTTCAGTGGGCCTTGCCTTGCCTAGCTGTCTACCTCACCAGCCCGCAGACTTGCCTCTGGGGCCTAATTATTTTAATTTCTGCTGAGATGAACAATAAGACACAGCTACTGCCTCTCTAGCCACAACAGTGTGCAGGCCTGACCTCTTCTAGCTCAGGTTCCTGTTCTAAGTATATGCCTTCCAGGTATTAAAAATTAAGTTGCCCTGTGGGAGTCCATTTGAGGGTAATGAAGATACAGCATCTCCATGTAGGTATGTATGTGCCTCATGAAAAAGGACACAGGAGCAAGCACCATGCTCATTCTTCCTGGTCCAGGACAGACAGACAGTTTAACTTTTGGGAGTTTTCTTACTTCTGGGGACTGATCTAATGTGATACCTGCAAAGAAAAGAACAGTAAAATAACCAGCATTTACTGAGTTCTCACTTTATGTCAAAGATTTTTGCCAGCATGGCAGAACATATTATCCTAGCTATGTATCATATCCATCCTATTTTATTTATAGCATTATATTATTCATTTTTTGTATATAGTAAAACAAAGTTCCAAACGAAATGACCTACCAAGTTCAGATAGCTAGCAAATGACTCCTCACAATTTCCAAAGTTTTCACAAAATTGATTGTCCCAGGATTTAGTTCATGGATCTCTTCTTTTTGGATAGATACCCTTGGGTAATAGTAAAACCAACTAAGAGTTTTAAAAGGTATTTGTATAGTAAATGTGCATAAGCTTTCACCTCTGGCCTGAGACTTTCTAAGAAGTTCCAGTCTGGTAGATTCAACCACCCATGCATCACCTCTATTTCAAGGTCCAACAGATACTGTCAAATTATGTCTAAAACCCTATTATGTCTATTACACCCTACTCCCACCGTGTTTCCCCCAGTGTTTTGCATCTCAGACAACGTCAGCATCATTCAGCAGCCACCTTTTTATGCCTGTATACTACTCATCAGCAAATTCTGTCCTCTATATTGTCAGACCAAATAGAGAACACAGATACTTTCCATCATCTGGACATACCCTAAAGGGACCCAATAAAAATATAACATGAGAAATATATTCAATAATATTTTAACCAATCTAGGAACCACTTATTTAAACAATATCAGCAATTATTTAAGCAAAAAATTAAGTCATTTCAACATGTGATTGGTACAAATTAAATATTAGGAAGATTTTTTTGTATTATTTTCTAAGAAGATTTTTTAAAAATGCATACTGTTTAATTTTTAATTACATATATGTATGCGGTAGTGCATGCTATGCACTTGAGTGCATATGCCCTCAGGGGATCTCCTGGAGCTGGATTTACAGGCAATTGTGGGCTACCTGACTCACTGCAACCCAAACTCAGGTCCTCTAGAAGAGCAGTGCATGCTCTTAACTGCTGATCCATCTTTCCAACATCTCTTTTCCACAGTTGAACCTGCAACTCATTATAACTTCAACAAGCCATGTTTTAAATGAGCTGTTATTATAGTTGGCTTGTTTTCTATAATGATGGACTGGATGGGTCCAAGGTCTCAGTCCTCCTAGAACTCCAAAGTGCTCTCCTAACAAGGCCCAGAGCTCCTTACCTTGTGTCAAAGAGTCTGAATGGTTGTTGAAAAATGTAAATCATATCATGCTGTTCTCTGGCTCCATATATCTCCAGTTTTCCAATCATCTATAAATTAAAACTGAATTCTTTCCATGTCTTGGTACCTAATCACTTCCTGGACACAGCTACCTACCTCTCATGCTTGCGAGGCTCCAATCTAGTGTACGTACTGATGCTCCTCCCAGGCACCTTGGATGTCTTTGCTGGTCTTGGCTCACCTAAAGGCTCTGCAAGCCAATTCCTCTAACAGTGATCCCAGTACCTTCTTTACAGGATTTCCCTGGATATTGTCTAGGGGAGTTGACTTTCTTGCCAGTTCCCTGAGGTGTGTAACAAGCTCTGGGGTGAAAAGATCACACTGAAAACAGCAATTTGCCTGAATTCTCATTCTTTCCTATCTGTCTCCCTTACTTTACAGGTTCCTTGTGTGAGCAATTCTTTAATGAATTCCTTATAAGGGTATATGAGCAACCCAACCACCAACTATAACCTACCAGGCCTTCGACGCTCTGTTGTTGTTTTTATGCTTATTTGTCTGTTTCTGTTTTTATTTGATAGTAATTGGGACTGAGCACAGGGACTAAGGCATGCAAGATGAGGCAAGGGCTGCCTGCTGAGCTGTATCCCCAGCACTGTATTTTTATGTTTCATCTTGAGACAAGGGCCTCACTAAGCTTCACAACCTTGAACTTGTAATGATCCTTCTATCTCAGCCTCCCTAACAGCTAGGGTTACATCCTTGTGACACTAGAACCAATTTGATTTGCCTTTGCAATTGCCACATTTCCGTCTAGAGCTCCTGTTAGCAGTTGCTTGGATCTCTGTTGATTTATCACTGCCTCAAAAGAAGCCTTCTCTCAAACATGTGACTATATCTCCTTCTTCTGTCCCCAAACTTACTTCTCAACAAAGTAATTATCACCATCTGATTTCATAGAGGCTGAGTATCCCTTTACCAAAATGATTGGGACAAGAAGGAATTGGGGTATTGAGGTTTTCAGATTTTTAAACATCTATATGTGTACTGAGATATTCTAGGGATGGAACCAACCCCTCATCTAAACCCAAAGGCCATTTTTGTTCATTTTATACCTTGTATTAAGAGACTGAGTAATTTCATATTTATAATGTGCCTGTGTTTTGACTGAAGCCCATCACATGAGGTCAGGTGTAGAATTGTGTTTTCAGGTAACACTCAAAACGCTTTGATTTCACCATGCAGTGGTGGTACACGCCTTTAATTCCAGCACTAGGGAGGCAGAGCCAGGCGGATCTCTGTGAGTTTGAGGCCAGCCTCATCTACAGAGCGAGACCCAGGACAGGCACCAAAACTACATGGAGAAACCCTGTCTTGAAAAACCAAAACAAGGGAAAAAAATCTTTGATTTTTGTGGAGTCTTTCAAATTCCAGATTTTCAGATCAGGAGCATGAAACCTGTGCTTCATAGGTAGGTTTTATTGTTATTGTTTTATTAGTGGTATTGTTTGTTCTTGCATTAGAATATAAGCTTCAGATTGAAAGTGACTTTGACGCTATACATCAAATCCTATATGAGAGCAAAGACACTCATGAGTATTGTTGTGAAAATAAAAAAATACCTTAAAGAATAAACTGATAGAGTCATAGCAAAATAATGTAATCCAAGAGTGTGTGCACTATGTGTTTAAAAACTCTGATCTGCTAATGATGCTTAAAATTAGGACTGAGCACCCATATGCACATATGCTTTGTTGTGAGCAGCTGGCACCATCCCTCCACATGCCAAGAATGATGCGTCCTGCATCTGTAATAAACAATGGCTCTATATTTAAGGGCAGCGGCAGCAGGAACAGAAACAAACAGTATTGCCCTTAGAGCCCCTCCAGGCTTCCGGAACAGTAGAAGCCTCTCTTTCCAAGCGGAGATGATTCCAAGTAATAATTCAACAGTGTTAACCAGTGTCACGTTGGATACACATAGATGGAAAAAGTGAGATAAACACAAAACACTTAGTACTTCCTGGCACAGATGATGCCCTCTGTTCCCAGTAGCTGTAATTATCAATGATTAATTGCTCCTGGATATTTTGCTAAACTTGGTTGCATCAATGTAAAGGAATGAGATGTGGTAGGAAACATAATGGAGGACTCTGCGGGGTGATAAAACACATACTACCACATTTCTAGGACCTTATGTCCTGAACAGTCACCACTGTATCCTACACAGAAGAGATGAGAACTAACAATAACGGAGAACATATGATTTCCCAGGAGAAAAGGAATTATCATTTCTATGGCTCTAGTAACATTATTGCTTCGTAAATTTTACTGGTAGTTTGCATCTGCTAGAAAGTACTCATACATTCTTCCAGTGCCCCAGCCAATATTGCTTTTGGAATTGAGATTGTTGGCAGATGTGAAGAGACGACTGAAATAGCTTAGAAATGAGTGGCCTGCACTAATTAGTCAACCTTTTCCTGTTGAAGGGAGCCAGGGAAGGTAGCGTGCACCCTGCCTGTAAATGTCAATTCTCCTGGAAGTCACTGGATTCACCAAAGAAATGCAATCAAATGAGAAACTGATGATGACATTAAGATAGTGAATATTAATATCAAAACCACATGGAATACAGCAAGTGCACTGACATTTTTCAGAGATGAAAATCAAGCATTTTCCTGTTCTACCAAGAAATCGTACTTAAGCCACTGCCTAGGAAGAATGATAAAATGAGCTACTCCAGGATCATTCTGTTGTCTTATCACTGCTGGCTGTAAAAGTGACCATGAGTACAATGAAATGTGAGTGGCTTATGACAATATAGACAATTATCACTGTCCTGGATGTCAAGAGGCTGAAGTGGAAATTAAATGCCTAAAATCAAGGTGTGTGCTGAGCCTAGTTCCTGTTGTCGGCTCTTGGGGATAATCTGTGTTCTTTCCATGTTTAACTTCTGGGGGATGTTCTCATTCCTTGGCCCAAGTGCCTTTCTGTCTTCAAGGTAAACAGCAGAGATCTTCAGATTCCTGTGTCTTGACTCTGTTATGTCTCATCTCCTTCACTATCTCTGAAACCCACTCACAAAGGCTTCTGTGGTTATATCGGGACTTGTCAGGTAATCTGCAGTGATCTACTCCATCAGAAGTCCTCAATTTTAATCAATTCTGCACAGTCTTCTGCCTAGTAAGGTAGCACATTCACAGATGACAGGGATGAAGTCCTGGGTACATTTGAAACCATTACTGTGTTGACTGCCCTCCCAACCATGATACCTCCCTTGTTCTTTCATGATTTTCTGTCTGTGGAATTTCAATTTACAGGTCACAAAGAAGACTTACTCAAACATCATGTTGGGATATTGGACCAACTTTTACTCTGGTTTTCATCTGTAATGGACTTTGTCCTTGAA
Organism: Peromyscus eremicus; assembly: GCF_949786415.1. NCBI lineage: Eukaryota > Metazoa > Chordata > Mammalia > Rodentia > Cricetidae > Peromyscus > Peromyscus eremicus. Next base: position 81,601,305 of record NC_081417.1, on the reverse strand, counting down.
AGGTATCAGAGACCCTTTCATGAAATTTTGTTTAAGAAAACTCAAATTCATTCTGAATGAATCAGTGCATGACTATAATCCCAGAACTTGGTAGGGAGAGACAAGAGAATAAGAAGTTCAAAATGAGTCAGGTATGCTGGTACACACCTTTAATCCTGGCACCAGAGAAGCGGAAGCAGGTGGATCTCTAAGTTTAATACCAACCTGGTCTACAGAGGAAGTTCTAGGACAGCCAGGGACACACAGAAAAAAACCTGTCTCATCTTAGGGAAAAACATGGCCCACAGAATCAACTAAGCAGGGCCTATAAAGGCTCACAGAGACTGAAGCGACAAACACAGACCCTACATGGGTCCAATCTAGGTCCTATGCATATATCTTTTGGTTGTGTAGCTTGGTGTTCTTGTGGGACTCCCAATAAAGGGAGTGGGTCTTTGACCTTTTGTCTGTGCATGGGATCTTTTTCCTCCTAATGGGTTGCCTCGTCCTTGATATGAGGTTTTGTGCCTAGTCTTGTAGTATCTTGATAAACCATGTTTGATGGGTATCCCTGAAAGGCCTGCTCTTTTTTTGTGAAGGGAAATAGAGGAGGAGTTGATCTGGGGGAGAGGGCAGGTAAGGGAAGACTTTGGAAGGAGTGAAGGGAGGGGAAACTGCAGTCAGGATGTAATGTGTGAGAGAAGAATAAAAGTTTAAAAAAAAGAAGTCAATATTATCCTCAATTGTATTGTGAGCTTGGAACAAGTTTGAAACTGAGCTATTTGAGGCCCTGTCTATACAATGCATATGTGTGTGTGTAAACACACACACACACACACACACACACACACACACACATACACAATGTATATCTTGTCTCAATTCATCTTCAAACCATTTTCAGCAATCCTCCTTCTACTCTTCTATCTGTACTTCTCATTTCAAAGTAGAAACCCATTTTAGCTGCTTGAACCTTTTCTCTTGTCCATATCACATTTATATTCTCTTAAAAAATCCCCACTCACAAGGGCTGGAGAGACGACTGAGCATTTAAGAGCACTTGCTGCTCTTCCAGAAGACCTGAGTTGAGATCCCATTGTCCACATCCACATCCATTAGCTCACAGCTTCCTATAACTCCAACTCCAGGGGATTCAAGGCCCTCTTCTTGCCTCTTGGGGCACTACCACATATGTGGCATCCAGACATACAAGCCTACACACAAAATAAAACATAAATAAATCTTTTTTTTAAAGATCTCTAGTCACCTCACACCTAGTCACACAAAGTAGACATGCCACTATGGATAGGAGAAAATTTCAAAAGAATGCATCCCTAGATGAAGAGCTAGAGGTCAGATGGCTGCTTATGGCTGGTGAATCAATTTTCTCAAGGGACAAGTCCCTTGATTTGTTTTCCAATTCTAAGTGATCAGCCTTATCTCCATGTAAAGAAGGACAACACTAATTTGACTCAGAAGTTGTATGTGTATATATTCATATATGCATATGTATCAATAACAATTATAGAAGAGGTCATGAATTTGAGAGTAGTGATCAGGAGAGGGAGGAGTAGAAATGATGTAAATATAGTGTATTATATATGAAATTTTCAAAAATTTTAAGTTAAATATAAAGATGAAAGTAAAGAAAGAAAGAAGATGGCCAAAAACAAAAGAAAGGACAAAATATAAAAAGTAAGTAAAAGGTTTTTATGGAATGCTTAGAGAGGGAAGCCTTCTGAAAGATCACAGAATGAAGAGAAAAAATACAGCTCTCTGCACCCTGGCTCACTTCTGCATTATAAAAATCTGGACTTTAAAACAAATAAACAACAACAAAAAATTTGTCTATTGGAGAATTTCCTGTTTAGATTTAAGAATAAAATCTGTGTTTCACAAATGTCCATTTCTATTTTCCTTTGACCTTTCCATCACAAGGAGCATTTAAAAAAGATCTTATATAAACTTTTGAAAGCACTGTTGTGTGACATGAAATCTCTGTGCTTACTCAGGAGATGTGGGTCAGAGTTTTGCCGATGGGTATGAATAAGGAAAAACAGGGCAGGCTAAAGTTTTAGTTTCATTAAATTGACAAGCAGGAGGTATTTTGTGGAAAGTGTACCCAGAACCATAACACATGACCCATGTGCCCCACAGATAATTATGTGAGCAGGGACTGATGAGAGCTATCAGGTAAGTGACATGAAAGACAAGAGTTCAAATGAAGTCTTGAGAAGTTACCAACAAGTTCCAGTGAAAGAGTATATGAATGACAGAGGAATAGAAAGATAGAAGAGATCTTAGCATGGCATGCAGCTTTGCCCAAGTTCTTAAATGCAAAAGAACCAAAAAGTGTATCATTAATAAGACTTTCTCTATGTTGGAAATAAAACATTTCTCATTTTCTCTTTGCCAGTCAGTTTGTCTTAGAACTCAGCTCTTTCCCTCTGTAGTTTTACTGCTTATTTCTTCTTCGCAGTTTCATCTTCTCAAGATTAGAAAAAAGTCAGTGTTGCTTATGCTCTCCAGTAAGATAGGGTAGCTGATGGTATTGATGCTGCATAGATTGATTGAGATGTGACAGTGAGGAGGAGTCATTGCACCCTCTTCCTTATAGCATGAGGACAAGAACACAGACTCTTAATTTCCTACCATTAAGGATCCATCCAGCTTTCATCCTACCATTAGGATTTGTCATCTCTTGGATTATAGGATAGGAAGGACGCACTCTTAGGATTTCATAGACATTTGCCAAAATGTTTCTTCCAATATCAAAATAATATAAAAAGATGAATATCACAAATGCATACATGAATCCCTTCCCTGTCAACCATTCTACCCTAATCTAAGTTTTCTGAGTTCAGTGCATGTTTATTTTGACTGTTGAGATATTTCCTATCTTCTGATCAAGATTTATGAACAACCATATCCCAGAAGTATCACAAATTCAATTATTGACTGAGTCCTTTAGAACCCATTGCAGTTTTATACCTTGACTATGAACATAGACATTAGTTATGGACTTCGTTTTCTTTTTTTTTTTTTTTTTTTTTTTCCCAAGACAGGGTTTCTCCGTGTAGCTTTGTGCCTTTCCTGAAACTCACTTGGTAGCCCAGGCTGGCCTCGAACTCACAGAGATCCGCCTGGCCCTGCCTCCCGAGTGCTGGGATTAAAGGCGTGCGCCACCACTGCCCAGCCCGGACTTCATTTTCTTTAGGGACAAAAGATATGCCCCTCTCTGCTGAGTAGTACTCCATTGTGTATATGTGAAAAACAATGTCAGCATGAAATTTGCAGGCAAATGGACAGAACTAGAAAATATCATCCTGAGTGAGGTAACCCAGACTCAGAAGGACAAACATGGTTTGTACTCATTCATAAGTAGATACTAGATATAAAGCAAAGAACAATCAAACTGCATCCCACAGAGCTAGGGAGGCTACATAGCAGGGAGTAACCCTAGGATGACTGTGGCTTATAATAAGTTTTGACTTTACTCAATCACTGGGCAAGATTCAGTGAAACATTTCATTATTAGAATAAGAATTTGTACTGTATCAAGCTGATGATAGAATAAAATAAAATAAATATAAAAAGGTATGCCCCTCAAAATGCTTGTATATCAAAAAAAGAGATAGTTCTCATAAAGAAAGGGACTTGCATTCATTTTATTGATACATTGATAAAGTACCTGGTTGATGTCTAAAATAAGAAAAGGGGGTGCTTTTCTTCTAGCACACATAATATATAAGAAATAAATTAGACAACAACACATGAAAACACAGTATGTCAGGAAGGTATTCTGAAGATAATATAGTTAAAGGGATTATTCACAGTAAAGATTTAAGAGAGAGGAAGGTATAGCATTCTGAAGAAAAGAAGCTGATAAGAAAATTAAAGAATTACAGCCAGCTTGTAGTGGTGTTTGCCTTTAATCCCAGCACTGGGGAGGCAGAGGCATGTGGATCTCTGTGAGTTCCAGGGCAGCCTGGTCTACAAAGTGAGTTCCAGGATATCCAGAACTGTTACACAGAGAAACTCTGTTTCAAGGGGAAAAAAGAATTACAAATGGAGTAAAGAGCTGGAGTTACTCATGAAATGCCCATAGTTAACATTTTGGACTTCAGATGTGAACTGGTTCTGAACAAGAAGCCATAAGAGACAGGATAAGACCATGAAAACTGTTGCATACTGCCTGTGGTGTTTAAATTTCATTCTGTAGATGATGGAAACCACTGAAAACTTTGTGCAATACATGTCTAAAGTCATATTTACTAGAGAAGCAGTGTGGTCAAGCAGTACATGGTACATTGAAGAATACAAGGAACTGGAGGAGTGGAGCCAAGAGAAGAAGTCCAAACTTACATAATAGTTCAGACTGTGGCTGTGTAGAGTGAGAAGAAGCTGAGTATACCATACAAAAATGGAAGAAAGGGTAACTGGATATGCACCTAAATTGTTTGTAGGGCCTGAGAGATGGAGGATATTAAGGCAAGGCCAAACTCTTAAGTGTGAGTACACAGAAACATGGGTCCTACCAACTACCTAAGAGGCAATAGAAGGGAACGTTTTACTAAAGACATCTACTCCTCTCTTATAAAACTGACTAGAAGTGGTTTATATGCCTGGACATATCCCACAGTTATTGAATGCCTGGGTCTCCATAAAGAATTCCTATGTAGGAGGTAAGCACCCCCCTTGAAGCCTGAAATGTTTAAGTGGATAAAAGTACTCAAAATGTCTGGAAAATATTTCATCATTTGAAGTGACCTAACCGTGAAAGTGTCTGTTTGGAACCCACCCCAGTTCTCAAACTTCTTTAAGGCTTTTCCCCTCAAGAGGAAAGTGAAGTAAGCAATGCTAACTTCTCCCCCACGGGGTCAGGAATTTTGTGAGAAGCAATGCTGGGAAGAGCTAATTCATCTAGGAAAAGGAGACTAGGCAGAGATGGCAGTAATCCATGGAAGAGAGCTCCTGAACCTGGAAGAACACTGAATGGCTTGATGGATCAGAGCTTTCTACTGGCCTAATAATATGCATTGCCCTGATTGATGACCCTGATACAGACAAGGGGGAGGGAAGAGGCTAGTCAATTGAAGGGATACAGTTTTAGCATTCCCTTTGGGCCGATGAATTCATTTCCAAATGAAAAATATCCAAATCCCAGAGCAAAGCCACAGATTCAATATGAACCTCCCTAAGGTCATCTTGTGATAGCTAATGAAGTCTAGGAGACATGAGGAGGCTTGCACAAGAGCAAACAAAAATTAGAAGGTAACAACTGATTTACTCACATGATAGAGACAAATTTAAAGAACTTGAGCTCACATGAAAAGGAGTATTTGTAAATGAATATCATGTGTTCAGTTGTTCTATTAAAGGATTCATCCAAAATGCATGGTTTCAATGAGTTAAGTCAGTTCTACTATAATACAATTTGGGAGAAATAAATGTTTCTTGATTTATTATTTTGCCTTTATTATAAACTAAAATACTCAAATATGCCATCACAGCTTTGGATCACTCAGTATTACCATTATTACCATCATGGACAATGATTTCATGCTTTATTACATGGCAAACATGGTGTTAAAAATTTGATCCCCATTATCCGGCATAAACCACACAGTCATTTTATGAGGCTCACATTATTATTACTTCTACTTATAGGAAAGTAAAGATTATAAAGAAATAATTAATTCAATGCACAGAGAAGGTTCATGGAAGTACCTTAAATCCTACAAACTTTAAGAGTTAAGAGAGAGCTTTATGGTCATCTCTGCTTGGCCTCACCATACTTTTCAGCAATAGGACATTCATCCAATTGCTGCTCAGATACACTCAGGAACTGTGGTTCATAAGCAACAGAGACTATCTTCATTTCACACATCTGTAACCACTTTTCCTTATAATGAAGTGGAACTCCATATCCTTGTAATTTTTGATCATTAGTCCTGGTCATATGCTTTTAAGACCTTGACAATGGTTCAAACGTCTCATTTATCTTAGAGTCATTCAACTATGGGAAAACAGTCATAACTCTCCAATATTTCATTTCCTTCATTTGTTCTTCACATAGTCTGACTCTTAACTCCTATTTTTTGTTATTTTTCCTCAGAAATAGTGTTATAAACAATCAATCTTATTCTCCAAAATATCAATGCTAGAGGTAAAGGAGCATTCCTGGATAAAGACACGGTATGGCTTTTAAAGTGAGTTCATTTCATAAAGAAAAGAATATGAAGGCAGAATCTGGGCTAAATATTAACCTTATCATTTCCCTAGCTAAGTTCTTTACTCACCTTGAATTTGGTGCTCAATTCTTAGCTGAGATGTGATATCGTGCTCATGGTTTATTCATGAAGATAAATAAGACATACAGAAGAATACCACTGTATTTCTGGAAGTAACAAACTTTCAAAATGATTACTTTAAATTATTGATGAAATATTTATGTCTGCAGGAAGATAGAATAGACAAATTTTTCTCCCAATAAGAATAACATAAACCTTTAAAAATTATACATACAAAACACACTAGAAGGCATAGAAATTTGGAAAGAGGATTATCACCTATAGACTTTGAGACAATAATAGACAACAATGTGGTTGATTCCTGAGTGTGTCCTGCCTCAAATGTTCTGGAAGACTTGGAAAAAAAGAAGCAACAATCCAGGAATACCAGTAGAAAAAGACTAAAATAAATAAATAAATAACTCCCCCAGTAAGGTTCTCTTTTAGTAATCAAAAGACCAGGAAAGAGACCATTTACCAAGACATGAAAATTTTAGTCAATAACTACCTAATCATAGACAAATGTCATAGACAACTTAAGACAAATCCACACTGAAACCCACAAATGTTATGTGAGGAGCAGGTTAGACTATTGGGTGTACAATGGCAATCAGCAGGTGGCCAAAAGGAGAAAATAGAGGTGTCAGCATCACCTGTTTTCTGAGGATCAAAAACTAGGAAAATTTGTCACCAGTAGACATCCCCTAAATAAAACAGTGAAAGGAAGTTCCCTAAACATTCAATGGCAGACAGAGGGGTGAGGGCAGGGCAGCCATGGAACTTCGATGCTATGCTTTGATATATAGTTTATCCCTAAAGACTCATGTATTGATCTCCAGTTCCCAGAATGTGAATCTAATTGTAGACACACATGGAATCCCAGCACTTGAGAGGAGAGGCAGTGAAACTGGTGCTTTGAGGCCATCTTCAGCTATATAATGATTTCAAGGCTAGCCTAGCCACAGGGCACTTGTATTAAAAACCAGGAAAAAAGAGAGATAAATTACAAAGTTACATCAAATTGTGTGTCTGTGTATGCGTTCATGCCTGTGTGCGTGTGTGTGTGTGTGTGTGTGTGTGTGTCTCTGTGTGTGTATGCACTCGTGCATGCCTGTGCTCACACGTATGTGGAGGCCAAAGTAGGACTTCAGGCTCCCTCCTCCATCACTTTCCACCTCATTGCCCTGAGATAGTAGCTTTATTAACGAGAAATAAAGTAAGCTGTGGAACCAAGAAAAATCACCAGAAATGGGATTATATCATGAAGAAAAGCATCAACCCACCAAGAGAACACAGCATCTGAAATGTGTGAGCATCAAAAATAGAGCTGAAAATATATACTGGCAGTAAGTAATGAAGAAATAAGAAAATTCACTTTCATAACTTAAGACTTCCACTCACTTTTTATAACAGCTGATAGAAAAGGTAGGCAGAAAATGAAGAATATAGAAAAAATTTGTAGTATTAAACAATAAAATCCAATGAAAATTTAAAGAACACTCCACTGCTGTAGATATCACTATATGTAAATAAACTCTGATTGGCCAATAGCTAGACAGGAAGTATAGGCGGGACTAACAGAGAAGAGAATTGAGGGAACAGAAAGGGAAGGGGGAGACTGCCTGGAGCCGCCACCAGGACAAGGAAGATGTAAAGTACCGGTAAGCCATGAGCCATGTGGCAAAGTAAAGATTAATAGAAATGGGCTAAATATAAGAGTGAGAGCTAGACAATGATAGGCCTGAGCTAATGGCCAAGCAGTTTAAATAATGTAAGCATCTGTGTGTTTATTTTATAAGTGGGCTCCGGAGCTGGCGGGACTTGGTGGCGGGAGCTGGAGAGAAATTCTCCAGCTACAAATGGCGCCCAACGGCTCGAGTTTCCACCTTAAACCTGAGAATATTTAATAACCAATTCTAAACAGAGCCAAAACCAGGTTCCTGCTTCATGTCTCATATGAGCGGCTAGACGCCGCAAAATGCAGGTTTGAACTACTGGCGGGTTCCTGGCCTGTGCGTTTGACCAGCAGTATGGCAGGAATAAGGCATCTGCCAGCAGCACATTACACTGTTTGGTAGATTTAGTCTTTACTAGTATATATTATTAAAAAAAAAAAAAAGAAAAAAAAGAGGTTTCTGGGCTACACGCTACTTTGATAAAAGCATAGACCCACTATTTCTGAGAGTTACAGCTCCCAGAGCTGGCGGAAAACAGACCACCTCCACATTGGGAAGCTGAAGTGGGCAGAGCCAACAGCCACAGGGCTGTTTCAGTCTTAGAATGCTACAATTTAAAACAATAAGTTCACAATAAGACTGATTCAGATAAAATAGTTTACAATGTGTGTAAAATGTACGTAGGCTTAAAAGACAAAAAAATATATATACAGTTATATAAACAAATAGATAGTTTTTAAAAATAAAGTCTTTAAAAAAAAACATTAAAGGTAATAAGCCATGTAAAGATGGCTATCACACAGAGAATCTGGATTATGTTTTCTTTGATATTCGTAATTGAAGAAAAACATTTGATTGTAAAATCTGTTGAGTTATGCCAAAATGTAAATTTTAAAGGTACCTTGACTTCAAAATTTGGATATAAGGATATGTTACTTTGGAAAAGAGTCTCTGCTTTTGTTTCCACAGAAAGCCAGAGGCTATGGATTTGTTCCAGATTAAGATACATCAGGTTTGACCAGCCAAGACCTCCTGAAAGGTCTCCAACGACACCATGGCCCAGATGATCCAACATCCGGAATGGTTTCAGGCAACTGTCTCAGATGATACACCCTCATGGACTACTCCATAATCCTAAAATTTTCTTTATGTCCCCATAAGATACAGCGCCCCCCTCCAGCAGGAAGTAGTAAGAGAAGCTACGCCCAAATTCCCAAATATACCAAGCTGGCTTTAGAGATGGAATTGGCTCACTCCCCCTCTAAACCCAGACATATTGTTTAAAGAAAAATGGTTAAAAGATTCTTGTGTCCCAAATCAGAAGAGCCCTCTGATGTGGGACAGAGAAAAACCAATATTTTTATTTAAAGCAGGTTGATTATAAATACAATCTCTTTCTAAAGAAAAAAAGGGGATAGTTTACATACGATAGTATGAAAGGGTAGATTAATGAACCTACTTTTAAAGAATAACAACTTGTTTAAAATGTTTTACATTGCTATAGATTTTAGTTTATTGATACAAATTTAAACTTAATTTTGTTATACTGTATATATATTTCTATTCTTGTTTGAGGTATTATGTTTATGTAACTCATTTAAAATTGTAATGGATAATTAAAAAATAGATTAATAGTTAGTCATCTATGATAATACTTGTAGCCATGTTAGTTAAGTCTTCTAGGTATACATAGATATATTTCAGATAGATAGGTAGTCTTCAAACACTTCAAAGACCTACAGAATATGGCATTTAAAATGTTTTAAAAATTTAGACTTTTTGGACAGTGAGACATGTCTGCTCCTGACAGCACCGATTTACTTCAAAAAGGAGGATGGGCATCAAAGACACTCCATATGGAGTTTATCTTCACCTTGACAAAAATAGCCATTTGGGCAAGAAACTGTTCTTGCCTGGACTGCTTGATCAACTAGACATGCAGGACCCATAGAAAGGTGACCACTAAACTTTGCTTGACAAAATGGTCCTTCAGGTTCCTGCTTTGCAGAGAAAACTGCCAGACATTCTACAAGACACAGAAAAAAAGTAAATAAGAGACTCTAGGCCTGTGGGCTAAAGACAGATGCCCCAACTTTACAAGAAAACTTTGGATGACTGTCCAGCCTCAGCTGTCTCTGTCTACCTTGCAAGACTCCCAAAAGTTGCTTACATCCTTCTCCCATTTCTCAGGCAGTATTATATCCTTCTGAGGTCTTTGATGTGGTTAAAGACTAGATACTTACAATTTTCCTTAGTTATAATAAAAGATAAGTTAGATATAAAACCTTAAACTCACAAATATAAGATAGATAGGATCTCTTCTTTAATATTGTAACTGCAATTCTTGCTTGATAATTGTTTTGTTATATGTAATTTTACTATGTTAAAGTTAAAACCTTCCTTTTTAAAAAAAAGAAGAAAAGGGAAAGTGCTGTGGATATCGCTATATGTAAATAAACTCTGATTGGCCAATAGCTAGACAGGAAGTGTAGGCGGGACTAACAGAGAAGAGAATTGAGGGAACAGAAAGGGAAGGGGGAGACTGCCTGGAGCCGCCACCAGGACAAGGAAGATTTAAAGTACCGGTAAGCCATGAGCCATGTGGCAAAGTAAAGATTAATAAAAATGGGCTAAATATAAGAGTGAGAGCTAGACAATGATAGGCCTGAGCTAATGGCCAAGCAGTTTAAATAATGTAAGTGTCTGTATGTTTATTTTATAAGTGGGCTCCGGAACTGGCGGGACTTGGTGGCGGGAGCTGGAGAGAAATTCTCCAGCTACACTCCACTTAACAACAGCACAATGTACAGTATTTCTAAGTTTCCATGGATTAAAAATCATTTTTATCCTGGGATAAAAATCAGCCTCAGAAAACTTGGCCATCCTTACCCCACAATAGAGTCAAACTAGACTAATGGTAGCAATGAGGTCACGGGGGAAATCTCTGTTTTCGTGGAGACTAAATAACACGTATATGAGGGCACAAAATGACAAACACATCTTATAGAAATAAAAATGCGTTTAAGTGAAAATTTCAAGATTCTATACTAAAATTGGCAGAGCAAGGCTAAATCAATCACAGAAGGAAATTTAAAACATTACGTGTATAAAGAGGAAATCACCCTAAGCCTAGGGCAAGCCAAGAGAAGGAAACAACAACTAAGAACAAAAATTAATGAAGATGAAAACAGGAAAAGCAAAACAAAATATGAACTATTTCAAAGCCTGATTTTTTGTAAAGAACCACAAAATGGGCAAGCCTACAGTGAGGTTAATAAAGGTGGGATAAAGAAGATATCCATGAAGGAAACGGGATATCACTACCGAACACGTAGACATAAAAAAGATAAGTAGAGAAGGCTTCAAAAACCCTACATACACAAGTATGATAACTGGACACAATGAAAACACTTCCTTGAAAAATGTTAATAATTACACAATTTAAGATTGATAATTTAGATAGGCTTATAGCTTCTCAGAAATTTGAATTCATAATTTATTTTTTTATTTTTTAATTCATTTTACATACCAACCACAGATTCCCCTCTCATTGCTCCTCCCATTCCCCCCAACTTCCCCTCCACTCCTCATCTCCTCCTCCAACAGGATAAGTTCTCCCATGAGGGGACAGTTGAAGCAAGACTAAGCCCCTCCCTGCTTTATCAGGGGTGAGCAAGGTGTCTGACCATAGGTAATGGGATCCAAAAAGCCAACGCATGCACAAGAGATAGATCCTGATCACATTGCTAGGGGCCCCTCAAACAGACCCAGCTACACAACTGTCTCACGCATGCAGAGGGTCTAGTCCAGTCCCATGCAGGTCCCACAGCTGTTGATCTAAAGTTCATGAGTTCCTATGAGCTTGGTTCAATTGTTTCTGTAGATTTCCCCATCATGATCTTGACCCCTCTTGCTCATGTAATCCTTCTTCCCTCTCTTTGACTTGACTCCTGGAGCTCAACCTGGTGCATGGTTGTTACCAGTGTAGGCCAGTTTAGGCACCCTCACCACTGTTGCTGATAGTCATCCTTGTGGATTCTTGGAAATTTCTCTAGGTACCAGTCTTTCCAGTCAAATAGACTTAAGAAGCAAGTAGGTGTAGCTATTCTAATATCGAACAAAATAGACTTCAAACTAAACTTAATCAAAAGAGATTGAGAAGACCATTGCATATTTATCACAGGAAAAATTCATCAAGATGAAGTCTCAATTATGAACTTTTACACTCCAAATACAAGGGCACCCACACATGTAAAAGAAACATTACTAAAGCTTAAATCACACATCAAACCCCACACACTAACAATGGGAGACTTCAACTCCCCACTATCACCAATGGACAGGTCTGCCAGACAGAAACTTAACAGAGAAATAAAGGAACTAACAGACATTATGACTCAAATGGACTTATAGACACCTACAGAACATTCCAACCAAACACAAGAGAATGTACTTTCTTCTCAGCACCCCATGGAACACTCTCTAAATTTGACCACATACTCAGTCACAAAGCAAATCTCAATAGATACAAAAGAAATTTGAATAACCTCCTGTATTTTATTAGACCACTATGCCTTAAAGTCAGAATTCAACAACAACACAAATTACAGAAATACTACAAACTCATAGAAACTGAACAATGCTCACCTGAATCACCACTTGGCCAAGGAAGAAATAAAGAAGTTAAAGACTTCCTAGAATTCAATTAATGAATGCACATCATACCCAAACTTAGGGACACTATGAAAGCAGTACTAAGCACTAAGTGCCTACATAAAGAAGATGGAGAAATGTCACACTAGGGACTTAACACCACACCTGAAGCTCTGGAAGAAAAAGAAGCAAACTCACCCAGGAGGAGTAGACAACAGGAAATAATCAAATTGGGGGCTGAAATCAATAAAATAGAAACAAAGAGAACAGTACAAAGAATCAATGAAACAAAGAGTTGGTTCTTTGAGAAAATCAACAAGATAGACAAGCCCTTATCCAAATTAACTAAAAGACAGAAAGAGAATATCCAAATTAACAAAATCAGAAAAGAAAAGGGAGACATAACAACTGATAATTAGACAATACAGAGAACCATCAGGTCATACTTCAAAAACCTGCACTCCACAAAATTGGAAAATCTGAAAGAAATGGACAATTTTCTGGATATGTATCATACACGCAAATTAAATCAAGACCAGATAAACAATTTAAACAGACCTATAACTCCTATGGAAATAGAAGCAGTCATTGAAAGTCTCCCAACCAAAAAAAGCCCAGGGGCAGATGATTTCAATGCAGAATTCTACCAAAATTTCAAAGAAGAGCTAATACTCATACTCCTCAAATTGTCCCACACAATAGAAACAGAAGGAACATTGCCAAACTCTTTCTATAAGGCTACAGTTACCCTGATACCCAAACCACACAAAGATGCAGCAAAGAAAGAGAATTACAGACCAATCTCCCTCATGAACATTGATGCAAAAATACTCAATAAGATAATGGCAAACGGAATCCAAAGCACATCAAAAAATCATCCACTATGATCAAGTAGGCTTCATCCCAGAGATGGATGCATAACTCAACATACAAAAATCTGTCAATGTAATACACCATATAAACAAACTGAAAGAAAAAAAAAACATGATCATCTCATTAGATGCTGAAAAAGCCCTTGACAAAAATCCAACACCCCTTCATGATAAAGGTCTTGAAGAGATCAGGAATGCAAGTTACATACCTAAACATAATAAAGGCAACATACAGTAAGCCGACAACCAACATCAAATTAAATGGAGAGAAACTAAAAATAATTTCACCAAAATCAGGAACAAGACAAGGCTGTTCATTCTCCCCATATCTATACAGTATAGTACTCAAAGTTATAGCTAGAGCAATAAGACAAAAGGAGATCAAGGAGATACAAATTGGAAAGGAATAAGTCAAACATTTACTATTTGCAAATGATATGATAGTCTATATAAGTGACCCCCAAAATTCTACCAGGGAACTCCTGAATTCATAATTTAAAACATAGGAAAAAAGAAAAGCCTAGATCTCTATAATTTCACCAGAGAATTCTACAGACACTTTAGGAAATAACAAATTCTATATAATTTTCTAAAAAAAAAAGAAAAGAAATAAAGACACACAGCTTATTTATGTAGCTTATGTTATCTTTAATGCTGATGGATAACTTTTTTAACAAAAGTTATTGTCTTAGAGTTTTTATTACTGTGAAGAGACATCATGACCCCAGCAATTCTTAGAAGAAAAAACATTTAGTTGAGATGGCTTACGGTTCAAAAGTTCAGTCTATTATTGTCATGGCAGGATGCATGATGGCGTGTAAGCAGACATGGTGTTGGAGTGCTAGCTGAGATATCTACATCTTGGTCTTCAGGCAGCAGAAAGAGATAGTGCCACAATGGGCCTAGCTTGAGCATATAAGACCTCAAAGCCCACCCTCAGTAACACACTTTCTCCAACATAGCCATGCCTACTCCAACAAGGTCACACCTTCTAATAGTGTCACTCCTTATGGGCCAAGCTTTCAAACACATGAATCAATGGGTACCATTCCTATTCAAACTACCACAGATGCTGAGAATGCATAAATTGGTGGGAGAAATGTATAGAAGCTTAAATATTAGACCTTATAAAGTATTGATGAGATACATAAATATTCTCATAGATAATGGCACAGAAAATACATACATGGAAAGAATTCACCATTAGAAATTAAAGAAATCCAAGTTCAAGCTGCAAAGATATCATTATACATGTATCACTGGGCTCAAACAAAAAATATTGTCTACACCAAATGCTGGATGAGATAAGGAGAAACCAGGCATTGCTGTTAAGAGCACCAAGTGGTCTAATCATGTGTAAAAACAGTTTGAGGGTTTCTTGAAACACAACAATCAGCTAGCATACAAACCAGTCAATGATCCAGAGAAATGAAGACTTATCATTGTAAAGAAACCTGTGTGTTAATGTTTATGACAATCTGACATCTATTAGCCTACATCTGGAGAAGGTCTAGATATCTCTCAACAGGTGTATGGCTAGTTATTATGGGACATCCATAATAGAAAATCCAATTTAAGACTAAAAAGCAAACACACTCTTGATACATGTTATCATCTGGATGCTCTTGAATCATGCCAAATTATAAAACTACTACTCCAAAGGATTCCATAGGACATTGTTCCTTTTACAAAATTGCTTTAAATGACACAGTTAGAGAAGTGAGCATAGATTCAGTGGTTACCCAAGGTAAAGGAGTGGGTAGGGGCAGAAGTGAAGTCAGTTCCAGTGATGCTGGGGGTGATGGCAGAGCTCTGTATTTTCACTATGTCAGTATCTTATCTGTGATCTTGCCTACAGTTTTTCCAGATGTGACCACTTGGAGAAACTGGGTAAAGGGTAGACAGATGGCATTCTCCACTTCATCTGACAGCTCTACATGACCACTACTATTATCTCAAAACAAAAAGTAAAATTAAATTGCACCAGTGCAAATAGAGCACATCACAATTCTTTCTAATTCTGTACTCTACATATCCTATATTCAGTGTTTATCTTGAACAGTTGTTTGCCACAGTGATCCACAAGATGCTTCTAACTTTTATGTAAGAGCAGGCATCCATCACCATGGCCACTTAGGAAATGTTAGCTTAAATATCTTCTTTGTAAGAATTATTAGGTCCTTTATTATGCTTATTTGTCTTCTGGTTCTTCAAGTGATGAGTGTGATAAATACAATTCCTCATAATTTCTTGATGCTGAACCTAAAGTTTCATAGAATTTGCTTCAGCAAATGCTTGTGTTCCCAGAACATGATGTTTAATGTTCTACATTAAATAATATGCAAGTAAGGAATACTAAGGAAAAGCAGCAACCAAAAAGGAATAAAATGGATTTGGGGGTGAAGACTGAGGACATGGGGATGACCAGAGAGCCTGCAATGGGGGTGCATGTGAGGAGGACCATCAAGTGGCCAGATCGTAAAGGTACTAGAATGTGTAGAAAGTTAAATTTCTCCCAACACTTGGGAGGCAGAGGCAGGCAGATCTCTGGGAGTTCGAGGCCAGCCTGGGTGAGTTCCAGGAAAGGCACAAAGCTACACAGAGATACCCTGTCACACACACAAAAAAAGTTGAATTTCATTCCATAATTGGCAAAATCTCTACCCAGCTCTGTTCTTTTACTCTACAAACAAGGACACTGAAAGAGGACTAACTGATGAGACCACTTAGGTTGATGGCCAGTGTTTTAAAACTGACCCTAATGTATGATTATAGCTCAGATATGGATAAATTAACATCATTGCATATATTTTCAGTATCCTGAATCATGGACCAGTTACCATGAAGTCCTTTTTCAAATCACCTGATTATTTATTTCAGATGGAGCAACAGGCCCAGAATTACATTAGCAAAACAGAATTCAGGCCTCCTGTCTTCTAGCACAAACCTCGTTGAGGTCTCTGTCCAGACATCAGAAGGGGTTTCTTAGACTGCATTTAAAGATAACCTAGCAAGATGGAGTCTTCCACTTGAGCTTTTTGGAAGAGGAGTAACCCTGGGAATCAGTGAAAATCCTCCACACTGATTAAAATTACCCTAGGGCTTCAGGATCGCTTAGGAAACCTTTTCATCATACAACCTCAAAAGAACTCAATAAACAGCTCCCATTTCCAACCTGTATTTTGAGAACAAAAGGCTAATCTATCAGGAGGGAAGAGAGAAGGAGGCTGGCAGTTAAGGCTGTTTTCCTGCGGTTTCTGTATTAAATAATCTGGTTTGAATTGTTGTAAAGTACAAAAACAAATGGCATTCAGCCGTGAATCTTAACCCACAATATCAGTTTTTGAGAATGTTGTTTTGCCTTACTACTCAATGGAGCATCACTTTGGGTAACTGGATCTCATTATTGAAGTCCCCAAAAGGGAAATGTCACATGATTTGCTACTTACAATCACAAGTTATTTTATTTCTCTGAGGCCAGTCATAATTCTGTCAAGATTTCAAACAACAGATTTTAAACCTAAAATCATTACACCCTGGTCCATCACGTGAAGGCTTTCATTTTCTAACATCTTCAACACCAGAGGCTGTAAGTGACTTCAACCAAATTGTACTTAGAGATATAGAAGAGGTTCTGTGAATGAGTTTCCAGTAGGAAGTAATACCCTTGGTCTGATATTCCTTATTCGATGTTATCATCAATGTTCGAAAGACAAGTATTGGGAATTTAAAAATGAGTTCCAGCCATGTAACTGGTGCCACAAGATTTCAAGAATACCAGAAAGCTGTGTACACACTATATAGCTTGATATCCCTGTCACTGCATAGGCTATTGTTCCAACACTCTAATGCTGTACGTTTCCATTCATCAGTTTAGCAATGATTCTATTTATACAGGTTACCTTAACCACTTGAAATCATTACTGGTTATCAAATAAAGGCAAACATGTCAGCTACTGAATTACCATGAAGATACTGAGACTGTATTATTAAAATGTCTGGTTTAAGAGAGACTTGTCGATGTTTAATAATCCAGCTCCTTACCTGTCTCAGTTTTCACATGATTTCCCATAGGTGACTACTGATTTGTATACCCTACTTAGGTAGCGCAGTGTGAATGAAGTTTTTAGAGGCAGGGTTTTGTTTTGTTTGTTTTTGTTTTTGTTTTTTGTCAATAGTTCTGCAGATAGAAAATATAGCTTTGGCCTGCTTCAAACAAAACAGTTTGTACATATTGTAGAATGCATCACATGGTAGGGAGGAGTGAACTAATTAAAGCCATTCTGTCCTCTTCATGCCTTGGATGGTAAATGTCTTGAAAAAGGGACAGTGTATATATGGTCTTTGTATTCCTTGTGACCAGCATAGCTTTAGTGATCCAAAATAGTATTGTCTTGGATAAAGTATACTTGCTATTTCATAATTGTTTTCCACAACTTTGGACTCTGTGCTGATTCTGTGGGACACATTCACCAACGAACTGATGAAAACTCACAGGTAGCCACAAAACTCCTCACCTCCAAAGACTGTATCCTTTGAAAGCCAATAGATACGTCATTCATCTCTCCTGTCTTCATGTGCGCCTAACACACAATACTAAAATTTTACAGCTTAGACAACAGAGCAGAGCAAAGGACAAGAACACCTTTGTTGAGCTGGCCACCACCCTCCTCAAAGCTTGTTCCCACAATCTCTCTCTACCCCTTAAAGCCAAGGCTACTCGGGGTTCCACTCACAGCATTCTCCCCAGCATCTGTAAACATGGAGCGTCATTAGTATATGGTATACTTATTCACAAGCTCTGTCTGCTGGAGTGGCCACCCCTTCTGCAGAATGCAGCACAGATTGTCTCTCTGTAAACTGGTCCCTCAAAGAGTTAGGTAGACATCTCCCCTCTGTGTTTGTGATCCTCAACCTGACACTTCATAGTCCTTGACCCACAGCTTTGTAAGCTACTCTTTGGTGAAATCATGGGAACTTTATTTTTTTGGTCTAACCATGACTTTCATAGAAGGTTATTGGAAAGGATTTTCCACAATTCACCTAAGAAACAGAAGTAAGTGTACAAGACAAGGAGAAATAAAAAACTGGCACAGTTAGAAAAAGAGTAAGGGAATAGTTTGTATAGTATAAGAGAAATTAGTTTACCAAATGTCTTAATTTTATACATTGTTTCTTCAGTATGGGAAATAATAACACCTATTCATCAGTAAGGTCCTTGAATTAAAAAATATATTTAAACTTTACTTATAAGCAAATTTTAAATTATGAATTTTAAACCTTATGAATATGTTAACTACTGCAAGGTAGAAACTAGAGAACCAAAAGGAAAACATACATTTGTTTATATGTCTAAAAATGAGAGTGTTTTCTCTTTTATGAATTTTATCTGTTTATTTTATTTTTTACACGTTTCAAGAAATTATGAAACCATCCAAAGAAATCATAAATCTCCGAGTAGTTTACGTTTCTTGTGTTCAATTCCCCACTTTCTACAGCTAATGTTAATATACTATGTCAATAATCTGAAAGACACAAGCACACACCATGTGTCACATTTCCACCCGTCATTACAGACATTTCATGAGCCATCTTCTGCTCAGATCACAGTAGCTTTAGGGGTAACACTTGCTTCCTATCTAACATTTCAGTTCCCAACTTGAGAAATCTGACTGCTCTTGGACTGCATCTAAATATGATGTCAAGTTTTCCACTACTTGAAGAGAAAAGCATGTCCTTTCTTAGTTTAAAGAAGCCTAATTGTGTTTACTCTTGTGTTCATTTGGGGTATTCCTGGATTCTTTCTGTGGGAAGGGGAGTGGTAGTATCCTCCTACAGATGACTAACCCAGGGAGGGGCCTCATCGATACATGCCAGCTAATACCAATGCTTCTTCATGAATGGATTGAGATACAGTTGAAAGGAAAAACTGACTTTGAGATCTTAGGGATGTTATGGGTGGCATTTTTTGTTGGGTAGTTAATTCTCCATATTTTCATGACTTCAGAAATTAATTCTTCATATTTTCATGTACTCATCACAACAAGCAAGAATCTACTTCTTCAGAAGGCAGAATGAAGTGTGAAAATGAAAGAACAGTGGACAAGTGAGCACACATATCTATAGCACATAATACATTGCTTAGAGGTAGAGTTCAACAAATAAATGTTGAAAAAAGTAGAAAAGTGATACTGCCTCATCAGGCAGAGGTGTGTGTACCCATACATGAAACATATATGAATAAGTATATATGGTTTAAGAGCGAAAGAGAAAAGAATATCATAGCATAGTGTAGAAGCTTCCTCTAATGTTCCTATCAACAATGCTTTTGAGGAGTACAAAGATGAATCATATTTCTTCCATAATTTGAAACAGTCCCCAGAATTTCTAAAGATTACTAGGTCTCAATGTCATCACCTTCCCTGCCCACATCTCTGCTCTTATTAATATAACCATCATCTCTACACCAAAGACAAGTAAGTTCTGATAATCCAAGACTTTACTAAGATCACAGGGTCCTAACTCCCTTTTAATACCCAAAAGGACATGAATATTTCTTTTTATATACTGTTTATCCTTCCCCATCATTTTTTCCAATTGTGGAACATTTTACGCTAATGATAGATAAGTATTACGATATATAAGTAAATTAACAGCATTAGAAAATTCAATTTATTTTGTTGAGAACCTAAGTGGCAGCACCACCTGACCAAGCCATCTGAAAGCAAATGATAATAAAAAGAGATTTTGGACCCTTTGTAATTCAAAGCTGACAAACAAGAAATAGAGCAAAGGAGGTGATGCTTCTGAGTGAACTGGAGATATTTCTCAAAGACTCAAGGCATCTATGAAAACAATAAAAGCTGCTGCAAGCACTTGCTTGTGATTGGTCATGAGTAAATCAGGATCATTTCTCTTGCTGAGCAATCCATGCATTTCAGGAAAAAGTAAGGGTAGAGTTTCACACAGAATGGAGAAAAGCCTATGGCTTATCTGGTCAGGTGGAAACATCCTTTGTCCCTGCATAAGCGGAGGAAACTTGAAAAATTGCCTGCACTCCAATATCATAGGAAAGAAAACAAGCTTTCTCCTGTATAAACAATGAAGGTGAGGGGTGCTTTGTGAGTATATTGTAATCATAGTCTTGTCTAGCTTAGCTGGCTTATTTAGGTAATTATTAGAAAAATTAAATGAGAAACTACTTGTCAAATATTGTGGAAACTATACTGTATTCTCAATGCTAATTTTTTAACAAATATTGATGAAAAGTTTTCTGGCATTGAGGTTTTCATTCACAAATACCTTCATACATGCTAAAGAACTTTTTCCTTTCAATAAAGGATTGTGCCACATTTAAGAACAAAGTATCTATGGTGGTATGCTAAGAAAGAATATGGTTGTTTTGTTTTTTTAATCCAACAAACTTGCACACAAATCTCAGCTCTATCATCTACTGGCTTGTGACGTTAGGTAAATTAACCAAGTTTTCTAAGCTCCATATTTGTCATCTGTAAAATGTTGTTGGTAATAGTCTGGAAAGAGCAGAACTGACAGGATCATATTGAGACTGAAATAAAAATGCTTGTCCCCAATAATTTTAAGGATCATAAACATAAGTTACAGCCTTAACAAGATAACATCCAATTAAAATTAAATATTCGGTGGCTGCTTTAACTCAGAGTACATGATGAAATAGTTGTTTGCTCTTACCCTATGGAAAGGAAAAGGGGGAAAAAGCAAGAATCAGACAGTAGAATGTCCTGAGCCAACTTAAAAGAAAGTTTGAGAGGATGTAGTCGCCTTACCATTGGTTTTTGATTAACCAAGCCCAATGTTGACATTGCCTGGTTAAGAACTACAGACTCTAAAACCTGAATTATATTTGGGCAATTAAAAGCAGCTTAGCTGAGTGATGTGAGTAAAAGGTTGTCTTCTTGGGCCAAGATTTGCTGTCATCAATCATAAACAGACATAAACCCAGAAAAGAGATCTTGTAGAAAATATTTATGTCGGTTACTATGCACTGGGGTTTTGTGGGATGTGTGTATTTTTCCAACAGTTAATAGCATAGTAGTCAGTGTGCACAGGTTAGATTTTGACTGTTTTGCTTTCTAGTTTCTTCTCTTTTTTCCTTATAATGAATGACTTGTGCTCATATATTTTGCCTGCTTTAACCTCAATTTCAGTTATACAAAATATCTAACATTCAACTGAATAATTATTTGATTTAGTTACCCCTGTTTTACAATTTTGGCTCCAGATTTCAAAGGAAAAAATTAAATTTATCTTCAGTTATCTTAGAAGTGATGACTAGAGGGGCTGCGGAGGTGACCCAGTGAGTAAAGCACTTACTGTACAAGCAGGAGGACCTGAGGTAGATCCTTGAAATACACAATAAAAGCTGTGTGCTTTGTCAGGCATCTGTAACTGAGTGTAGAGACAGAAGGATGCCCAGAGAATTCTGATAAGCTAGTCTACATAAAACAGTGATGTCCAGGTTCAGTGAAATGTCTGCTCGAAAATTTAGGATAGAAAGTGTAAGAATGTAAATTAGGATATAGTTTCCACAATATTTTACAAGAGCATTTTCCCTTTTGAAGAAAATGACAGTCACCCTGTGTGACATTGTCTGTAGGTCTCCAACAACAGATTTCTTGATGCTCGTCTCTCTCACTTGGGAAATGGGTGTGTATTAAAGGAGTTATTGATGGCCACACATCCCGCTTCCCATCCTTTTCCATACCATCTGCCTGGGAATCAGAGAACCTGACCACAGGCTTAAGCTATGAACCCCCCCTCACTCTCAGAAAGGTATAAAAAGAGATTCAACTTTCACCAGACTGGCTCTGATTTCGCTCTTCAGAGAGACCCAACCATGTTGTCTCTCTCTGACGCTAGAACATGAGCTCAACTATGGAGCCCAGCCATCTGTCTGTTCATGGCATTAATATCTCTTCTAGTAAACTCCTTTCCTCCAGGAATCCATCTCTATGTTCCTCTTGAACACTTCCCAGGAACCATTCAGAGAGCAAGAGATAAGTGCCTGACAGCTCCCTCTGTTCTTTAAAACTTCATGCACAAGCACACACACACACACACACACACACACACACACACACGCAGGCACGCACACATGTGCATGCATATACAGAATAAGAAAAAGAAAACCTGGAAGACTTCATAGTTCTTTTTAAAAATGGGAGAATCTGTCCCTATTTTATACAATCCAGAGCCATGGATTGATAAATCTAAAACTAATGCAAATCCTAAGATTTTGTTTTCAGTCACAAATTGTACATCTCCGAAAAGGTAAAACATATTTCAAACACATATCTAGAGCAATATGAGGGGCATTCTTATCTTGATCTACTCTTCTAAATAAAATCATTTCCGTCAGCCCTGGATCTCAGAATTTTTCAATGTTATACCTTTCCTAAGACAAATGCAACTCCTTTGATCTTCCATGGCTGTCACCTTGTAGTATGGCTTTGCTCATGAAATCTCATAAGAACTTATTAGATGGAGAAAAAAGAACATTTATATGGGAGGAAAGAAAAGCCACAAATTCCAAGTATTTGAGCAAACTTTACTAACTTTGATTTTGGTCTGCTCCAGTGCCCATAATAGTCCTATTCATATGGCCTTCTTCATTTATGAAACTTGCCATCACTCAGTGAGAGAGCAGTAGGTACAATCAAGCTGAACAGGAAATGCTCACAAATTTCTACAAGCTTACAGTTAAGAAGGTAGTTTGTTTCATAGCCTTTAACATGGCACCAAAGGAAACAAAAATATACACAAGGACGGTCATAAATTCAATAGCCTTGGGAAGTAATGGCATTTATGTTAGTAGGGAAAGGAAGGGAAGCAGATAAGGCTTCCTCAACTAGGGAGATGATCTGTAAGCCAGGCCTTGTTAGAATGAGAAGCAGCAGAAAAGGGACTGTGAACTGAAGGGCTGCATCATAGTAAAACTCCATTTGGCATCTTACAAATATTTCTGGTACTCTTTACTGGACCCCAGGGTCATAATAAACACATGATTCTTGATTGACAGGATCTACTGGTGCATATGAGCCATTAGAGAAAGATTAATTTAATACAATAGCTGGAAATGAAGGAAAACAGTCAATTGAGGAAGTTTACAAGGCCTTGGGCAATTGCTTATCCTGTTGACTCTGGCTCAGGCTAAGGGCCAGTCTGGCCAGCTCTGCTGGTCTTCCCTCTGCTCTGTTGGCCTTCCCTCTACTAGTCTGACTTCAGGCTTAGGCCATTTTGCTAATGACTCCCATCACTAAGCTTTTTTGTCCTCCTCTTCACAGAAACTAGATGACCCTTTACAGTTTGATACCTTGGGAAGCCCTTTGCTCTAATACTCAGTGACATCAAAAGTCTTTCATCTCCCTCACCTCCAGCCACCCCATCCAAAAATGACAAAACCTTGATATAAAACCTTGATGTGCTTGAAGATAGAGGTAGGTGCTTGGTGTGTCTATCTGTCTGTCTCTGTATCTTGTTTCTTTCTCTCTCTGTCTCTCTGTCTCTCTGTCTCTCTGTCTCTCTCTCTCTCTCTCTCTCTCTCTGTGTGTGTTTGTGTGTGTGTGTGTGTGTGTGTGAGAGAGAGAGAGAGAGAGAGAGAGAGAGAGAGAGAGAGACAGAGAGAGAGAGACAGAGAGAGAGAGAGAGAGAGAGAGAGAAAGAGATGATGGGAGGTAAAAGTTACTCCAAAAAAAAGAAAATCTCAGATGAATTCCTGGCTTTCTACTGTTTTTCTTTGAACAACAATAAAAAACACCATTACAGACCATTTTTTTTTTTGCCTCACACAATATATATCCTGATTACAGTTTCCTCTCCCTCTACTCCTACCAGTTCATCCCACCTCCCTTCCCATCTGGATCCACCCCTTTTCTGTCTCTTATTAGAAAACAAACAGGTTTGTAAGGGATAATAATAAGATAAGATAAAACAAGAGCTAACACATCAGAATGGAACAAACCAAACAAAAAGAAAGGAAGGAGCCCAAGAAAAGGCACAAAAATAGACAGACACAGAAACCCACTCCTTTTTTATACTCAGGGATCCCGTAAAAACAGTAAACTAGAAGCATTAATGTATAAACAAAGAACCTGTGGGGTAAAAGAGAGAAAAAGAAATATATAAAGTTAAATAAAAATAAAAATAAGATAATTTTAAAAAAGGAAATATCCTCAATCAACGTTAGGAGACAAAGGACCTGTCAAGATTGGTAGTTTCTATTGGCCATCTACTGCTGGGCATCTCCTGCTGGGCATGCAGCCTATCTTTAAGAGCAGTATGTTTCCACAGTGAGAATCCCTTGGTGAAAACTACATTTTTATTTCAAGTGGGTACTAACTGGAGATTGCTTCTGGGTGGGTTATTGGTGAGGGCACGTGTCGACTTCATATGGTACAGACCCATAGATGCTGCCTCAGTCAGTGTGAGCTCATACATGATTTGACTTTGTTGATTTAAAGGGCCTTGTTTTCTCCATGTCTTCCATCTCCTCTGACTCTTACATTCATTCTGGCACCTCTTCCACGGGATTCCCTGAGCCCTGAGGGGAGGGATTTGATGGAGATGCCCCATTTAAAGATGAGTATTCTGAATAATGTATATCTGTGGGTCTCTGTATTTGTTCTCATCTGCTGCAGAAGGAAGCTTCTAGGATGATGGCTGAGCAAGGCAGTGATCTATGAGTACAGTAGAATATCATTAGGAATCATTTTATCGATACTTTTTGTCTTTTTAGAACCGTAGTATTTGGTCTTACTTTAGGTCCCTGGGCTATCTAGTTTCAGGTTCTTGGTTATGCCAGCAGTGTCAAGGTAGGGAAAGGAAGGAAAGAGATGCTGACATAGGGAATGTGGACAGAGACAGCTAAAATCAAGGGCCATTTGAGGGTAGTATGGAAGGCTAATACAGTAGAATCTTCCTAAAATGTATACATATTGAAAGTAAGCTAAATGAAATGGACAAATAATGGGAGACAGAGTCCCAACTGAATATCTCCTGTCACCAAATAAAGCTTTTGATGCCAGGATTGGACTACATCTAACTGAGTTTTTGTCCCTTTGGATTCCAAGGTAATCCCCAAACAACCCACACTATTGCCAAGACTATAAGTTGCTCTCTACTGACTGAGAGCAAGGTCCCATTGGCTGAGACAATACATACACAACTCATTGAACACTGAGAAGGTGAGCTGGTACCTACATAGAGCCTTCACCCCTACAATCTTGCATCTTTGGTATAGGAAGGTACTCTACATGCTACCAAAGAAAAACATAAACACCAGACCAGCCACAAACTCTTATCTATAATGGTGTCCTGCCTACAAGGTAATCTAGTGCAATGGTAGCACAAAGCTTGTAGGAGTAAACAAGCAATATCTCATTTGAATTAATGTCCACTACACAAGATGGAACTCATACCCAATATTCATTGCAATGGTTGACTCCTTTGTTTAAAAGGAAATCTAAAAGCCTGAATTTTTTTAAGTAAAAAAATATGGTCAAATAAGACAATTTGGTACACCAAGAGGATAACAGCTCAATGGATAGTTTGACTGAAAAACTAGATGTTGGACTCAACTGAACAAATGAACAATTCGCCTAGTAGCCAAGGATGTGAAAGCATATCCAAACAATTTCAGAAAAAGATTTAAGAACATCTGTTCATTTGGACTAATGTAGACAAAATATCACTGACTAAATGCTTTGATATCTTTTAATCCTAGCTGAAATTCTTAGGGGAAAAACACTATAATAATATCCATGGATTTATTAAGCTTTGGAGGGTTGACAAAATTGTGTCTCTACATATTTATTCATAAATTATTATGCCTCTCCTATGATCCAACTTCAAATTTAGTTATCTTTGGTTTCTTGTTTTGCTTTATTTATCTTTAAATAAAAGCAAAGGGACCATGACAACAATAAAGAGGGGCTGAGGGAGCTGAAAGAGGAGTGGGAAGAGTGGGGCACTGCCAGCTAGAACATTCGATTGTTTCAGACCTAACACAGCATGGCCACATACAATCTCTGATTCTCTAGACTGAATATGAGATACTTACAGACTCACTTATAGAAGAAAGAAAAAATAAATAGAATAAGTAAGACATTTAGGAGTCTTTTAGCTATAAGTAGGAAGCAAAGCAAGAACAACCAAATATCACTGGTTAAAACAATAAAGGAGGAAATTATGATAAACATAGAGGTGAAGAGCATGAAATCAAAGAGAGAACACAGCATTATGAATATTCAAAAAGTACTGACTCATCTCCTGCTCACTACTTCATTTATACTCTCCCTTTCTTCCCTAAAACGTATATGTGAGGTTTCAGTACTTGGGAAAGGATCTGCCTTTCTCTTGTCTACTCTGTAAATTCCCAAGAAGGTTCCCCAATGATGCTCATCAGATCTTTAGCCCTGATTCAGTCATCACTGAACTCTGACTAAGTCACCAATGCTGAAACTCTTAAAGTGGCTGGAGAAGAAATGGACAGTTGAGCACGGAGCTTGCAGTTTAACTACTTGGAGTGTGTTTACAGGATTTTACCCAACTGTGTCTGGCTCTGAAGTCCAAAGAACCTTTGTGACCCTAAGACAGCACAGTACTTAGGAATTAGAAAACTATATTTTTCCCTCTTCATAGAGTGAATATACGGACTGTTATATTAAGGAGACCCTACTCAGATCCCAGGTATTATATTTATTTACCTTTTTATGAAAAATTTAGTGTTAAGAATAGAACTTGTAGCCTTTTACATGCCACTGAACTCCCTATCCAGACATTGCGTTTCCACTTCACAATTAATGCACTGGGAAACGGGATGCTTACATCTAAAGTTATGGTGATAAATCATGTTTATAGAGCCCTTACTATTAGCCAGGCATCCAATCTTATGCAAGTATTAATTCAATTGATGATCCCAAGGACTCTATGATGTTCTGTGGTGTATTAATATATGACAATACTCACACTTTAGATGTGAAGAAACAAACACAGCAAGGGGACCAGAGGATACCAGCCCTTTGTACATTATTAATCCTTTATTGGGAATATAGAAAATAATGAGTGAGTATAAGACAAAGTGAAGGGATCCTTAATGTCATTTATCTTTTCTTTCCCCCTCTCTGTATCATTCCCCATACTCCTTGTCAGTTATGTTCCCCTGATAATTTATCCAACTGGAAGTGGTTAGCCCTAAACACATGTTTTGAGCAATGCCAAGTGGCATACATATATCTATATGTATGTATATTTGTATGTATGTATATATATGTATATTTATATGTATGTGTGTGTGTATACAATGATAATTACAGAAGAAGAGATCACAAATTGGAAAGAAATTGGGAAGGTAAAGGTACTTGCAAGGTTAAAAAATGGAAGAAGAGAGAGGTAGGAAGAAACTAAGCAAAGAAACAGTTGTCATGTATGAGAGAACTCATGCCGGGTACTATAAACCTAGCCAACTTGCCATAGCTGGAGAGGTCATAGATACTAGAGAAGAACCTGCTACTATCATTTTTCTAAATCAATACACCTTCTAGATGGATACTAAATACTAAGTCTAGCTTCCATATGCTCATAAAAAGATTATTTTTGTAGCAGATGTCAACTACTGCAGAGATCCATTACCTGTCAAAATTCCAGAAATGAGTATATAAGAGCCCCAATTAGTACATCTACAACACAAACCACACACCTAAGGCTCAGAGAACATGGAAGAGGAAATAAGAGTCATTATGAGTTGGGATGCCCAAGTTGTCTGCAGTGAAAATATTCTCTAGATTTTTCGACATTACAGGGATGATGTACCCATGAAATCACAATGACATATTGTCTAAACAAGACTACCATAATGACAACTTCAGTTGACATGCTACCTGGAATGGGACAAATGTCACAAGGTCCTGCCCCTAGATAAAATAAGTATAGGCAGTAAGTGGCTGCTGAGGGATGGATAATCAGTTTTCTCATTCAAGATTTTATAATAAATTTAGTGGTGGTGAAGATACAATCCTGGGTATTTAACTTAAACTGGAAGTCATCCCCACAGACCTCACAAACAAGAGCTCTGGGATCAGTGTCAGACAAAGGACTCTAGCTTAGACAAATGACTGGGATTGGGAAAGATTTGTTTTGACTTAAATGAGCAAGAATAGACTTGTAAACTTCCACTTTCTCCCTCTTAAATAAAATACTGACTTTCTTAACTACAGTTTCAAATTGGAAAAACACTCATTCAAACTCAATTAAGATCATATGTTTCAGTTTTTCCTCTTTTTATAGTCCTTAAAATTTCATTCAGATGTGTTAACTTGGCAATCAGAAGAAAATAAAATTGTGGGGAAATTTATTTTTTTAATTATTTCTAAATGAAAAAATTTTAAATGAAATAGTTTAAGGATAAAGACAGAACTGTTGCTGCTTTGAAAAAATGAACCCTGTTATCATTCTTCCTATGCATTTTCAGACAATAACTTGTTGGTATCAAAAAATCTAAAGTTTCAAAATGATCTTAAATTTAAGACTTGAAATAGTTTGAGCCATTAGAGCAGTGGTTCTCAAACTTCTAGATGCTGTGACCCTTTAATACAGTTCCTCATATATGGTGAGCCCCAACTATAAAACTATTTCATTAGTACTTCATAACTCTAATTTTGTTACTGTTACAAACCATAATGTAAACATCTGATATGCAATCCTTCTGGAGGTCACAACCCACAGGTTAAGAACCACTGCCTTAGACAGAAACTGAGATTATTACCAGAGGCATACATTAATAGCTCTGCAAAATGAGCTGAAGACCTATTTGAGTATCTGTTACTCTTGAGTTTAAACAGTTTCCTAGTGGTTAGAATTTGGCAAAATTCTAAGATATTTTGTTCTTTGCCTAAGGAAATGACATTTCCTAATGGTCTGTAAAGTATCTGTCACCTATATCAGATTTAGTCCTTCAATTACAGTACAGACCCAACTCAGTCTTTGAAATAAAACTGCATGTTCACAATAGCAAGTGGTTTTTCTTCTTCACTAGGCCTTGGTTGGGCTGGGCACGGATAAGGACTTTTCATCTAATGATCTCTTCCATAGTTATTTGCATTTGTGGTACTTCATGTCACTGAATTTAACTTGAATCATCATTTACTGCTTTCAAAGATTCTACTCTGATATTGCCTGGGAACGCATTATCTTAATGGAAGCAGAAGATTGACAGTCACAAAAGGAACAGTCTAACTAAAGGTGGTAGATACTGCCAAATCTCTTGAAATGCATCATAAAATGTTCAAATCTGGGAGAAGGTGTTGGGGTTTAATCAGGCTCTGAACTGTTTTCTCTGTCAGAGGCCGTCAGATGAACTTCAAGAACAGCTTATTAACTTCTAGTGATGAATCCTTAAGTGAGGCACATGACAGGAAGTGCAGATAAAGCCCCAAGAGACTTTGAGACAATACAAAATTCTAATATCTGAAGAGGCAAAATAAGTCAATCTGATAATAACATGCCAATCTCATGTCATACTCAGTTTCATGTCATAATCAACATTGGAGAAAAGTGGAAATTCTCCTTTAGAATCCTGAAAGTTATATTGGCTTATTGAAAGGTTTTAAAACATCTTACAAACAAGAAACACTTACACA
Source organism: Peromyscus eremicus (assembly GCF_949786415.1). Lineage (NCBI taxonomy): Eukaryota > Metazoa > Chordata > Mammalia > Rodentia > Cricetidae > Peromyscus > Peromyscus eremicus. The sequence goes on along the minus strand of NC_081417.1, from coordinate 81,571,159 downwards.
TTTTATCATTCCAAACATACATAAAACTAGAGTTCCCCCCTCTCAACCTCATGATCTCTCCCTCATCCATATACATGCAAATAAGTTACCATTATTTATCAGTAATACATCCCACATGCTGCCTGTGATAGTTTGAATGTAATTGGACCTCATAATCTCATAGGGAGTGGCACTATTAGGAGGCATGGCTTTGTTGGTGTGGGTATGGCCTTGTTGGTTTGAGTATGGCCTTGTTGGAGAAAGCGTGTCACTGTAGCGGCCAAGTTTGAGGTTTTTGATCCTCAGGATATTGCCCAGTGTGTCAGTTGACTTCCTGTTGACTGCAAGATGTGGGACTCTCCACTACTCTTCCAGTACCACATCTGCCTGCCTTCCACCAAGCTCCCTAACATCGTGATAATGGACTGAAACCCTGAAACTGTAAGCAAGCCCCTTAATTTTCTTTGTAAGACTTGCTGTGGTCAGGATGTCTCCGTACAGCAATAGAAATCCTAACTAAAACTAGTGAGTAGGGTATTCTTGGGATAGGCCTGTCCATGTTGTTGTTTGAAATAATATGGACTTGGGGAGCTTGGGTTAGGAAAGCAGTAAAATGCAAATTTTGAGAAGAAAAAGAACACCAGGAAGTGGAATAGAGCTGAGTCCTGTGTTCAAAAAGATAAATGGATTAAGAAATGGAATAAAGGGAGTGGTTACCTTGGGGCAAGATCCCACCCAGCTAAGTTTCCAACTTGTAGAAAGAAACTAAAGAAAAGTTTAGAACTGAGTATGGTGGGGCACACTTTCAATCCCAGTACTGGGAAGGCAGGGGCTGATGGATCTCTGAGTATGAGGCTAGCCTGGTCTAAAGGTCCAGATTCAGGACATCTAAGCTTAGGCAGTGAAAGACAGAAAGCTGCTGAGAATGTAATTGAACGAGAGGATCATATTCTAGCCCCAGTAAGTAGCAGAACTTGGCAGCTTCAGCTCCATGCTTCTGGCTTTAGCGTTAAGGATAGAAGAAATGGGTTATGGAATTTGCCTCCATGCCTAAAGAAAGCTGCTGAAGCCAGCCAGGTATGTGTCAAGGGTGTCTCTGAATGGAGGCCTAGTAGAGAGGCCATTATGTGAAGCTGTGAAGTTGAAGCCTGGATTGCCTTGCAAAACCCAAGATGGTAGAGATATTGGAGTTGTGGGATATCTGCTGAAGAGAGCTGCTAATAGGGAGTGGAACAAGCCCAAGAGAAAGAAGTGTGTGGCAATCAACAAAGCTGAATGGTGTTGGTGATCTAAAGAGTGCTTTAACATCAGATATAGAGGTGCAGAGTTTGGAGTTTGCCCAGCTGGTTTTCAGTCTTGCTTTGGTCCATTATTTCCTCACTATGCTCCATTCCCTATGTTTTGGAATGGTAATATATATCTTGTGTCATTATATGTTGAAAGTATATGATCTGTTTTTTTTAATTTTGTTTTGATTTTATAGGGGATTACAGTTAAGAGATTAAATGAATCTCAGAAGAGACTTTGAATTTTGGACTTTTAAACATTCTTGAGACTATGATAGACTATGGAGACTTTTGAAGTTGGACTAAACGCATTTTTCATTATGATATTGTTACAAGCTTATGGGAGCCAGGGAGTAGAAGTGGCAGTTTGAGTGTAATCTGTCCCCATAATCTCACAAGAAGTGGTACTAGTGGGATGTGTGGCTTTTCACCTTGTTGGAGGAAGTGTGTCACTGTGGGGGTAGGCTTTGAGGCTTCCCATGCTCAGAATACCACCCAGTGTCTCTATTGACTTCCTGTTGCCTGAAAGACATAGGAATCTCAGCTACTCCTCCAGCACCATATCTGTCTGCATGGTGCTGTACCCCATGTCATGATAATAATGGACTGAGCCTCTGAAACTGTAACCTGTAGTTGGAAGTTTTCTCTGGGTCCCACCAAACCCCCGCAGTCCTGTGGCTCACTTATAAAATAATCATTGAGAGGCTTAATATTATTTATAATTTCTTGGCCATTAGCTCAGGCTTATACCTGACTAGCTCTTATGCTTAAATTAACTCATTACTCTTATTTATGTTTAGCCATATGGCTTGGCACCTTTTCTCAGTTCTGCCTTGTCATCTTGCTTCCTCTGTGCCTGGCTGGTGACTCAACTCAGCCTTCCTCTTCCCAGAATTCTCCTTGTCTGCTTATCCTGCCTATACTTCCTGTGGGGCTACTGGCCAATCAGCATTTTATTTATCAACCAATCAGAGTAACACACATTCACAGCATACAAAACAACATTCCATAGCAGTAACCAAGTCACTCTGCTTAAATGTTTTCTTTGTAAGAGTTGCCATAGTCATGGTGTCTCTTCACAGCAGTATAAACCCTAGGATACTATCCCAGAGAGTAGATTATTAGGAGAAATTTGCTCAGTTCTCATTATTCTTGTATGTGATAAGATCAGAGACACAGTCAAAATAACAACAGATGAATTCAGAAGATGATACCAATTGTTACTGTTTGTTCTATGACCATAAGCTCATGCCTTCTCCTCCTCTAATCTGATTTCTCTATTTGATCAATAACTAGGTTGTACAAAGTTCTTTGAAATCCCCTTTAGTGCCCCCATCTCTCAGTGTCTGTGATGAAGACTATCAGATGGGCCATTGACAATCAATTCTATTCAAACACTCACTTTCCTTAGTACCCAAGTATGCCAAGCCCTCTTCTGTATGTATAGTTGCACTCCCCCTTTGTCTCCATCCTGCCTACCTCCTTCCCTGTCTCCATTTGCTTATTATTTTACTAGTGTTTCATTATCATCCAAAATGTCACTTCCTCTGGGAATATTTATAATGCCTTAATCACAAGTACTAAACTAGGTGGTCCCTTTATAACTCCCCATAGTGTCTAACACTTTTTACTACAAAGTATGGTCAACATTCTGAGGTCATTGCATTCTTCCTGCTACATCACACATTAAATTTCACCCCCTGGGATATTTTAACAGCTGGTTCACTACTTCATGTGGTCTGAGAATTCTATGACTCTCAAGAGCTTTGCTCAACAGGATGGCCCAGGGTAAAGTCTACAATACAATCTGTGACTGGAGACTATGGAGTGTCTGCCTGTTTGGAATAACTGTGGATGACATGAGCTTTCAGTCTCAGCAATCCACATATGAGCAAAACAAATGTCCACCAATTTATTAGGTACACAAATGCTGAGTGGCTAGGACAAAAGTCTTGCTTCTAAGATGATTTCCAGTTACCCAAGAACCATCCAAAATTATTCCAGAGTGTTCATCTGCAGTCAGATGACTAAGGATTTCCCTTCACTGATCCAAATCCCCTCTCATGATCATATTGACTCACTGTTGCTGTGACCTGGGGAACGAAGGTCTCTTGTCTAAAATCACCAAATATACCTTCCTTTAAAAGTGGTAAATGAAGTTAATATCCTGGTCATCTTTGATATTAAAATTATGAGGGCAGATAAAAACACAAGTCTATAATTGGGCACATTTTTGGCATGTATGAGACTGTAGGTTTTAATTCTCAGCACTGAATAACATCAATAATAATATTTTAAAATTTGAAGCAAATAAAAGCATAAGGAAACATATATGAAAGTCACTAAATTGTGAGCCAATTTCTTTGGCACTATAATGCCTTATTTTATTAGTATAAAGATAATGATAAAATTTATGACCAATTTTATGAGTCCACTGTGAGTGAGGCACTATACACAATAGTGGTTAATTTTCAATTATGTATGTAGGGATTATTGTTCCCACTGCATGGATGAAGAGATAGAGACCACCATTACCTTAATGATGATTTTAAAGTGACATGGCTGTTAATGTCATATCTGGCTTTGGAAATCTGAGGCTTGGGGTACTCCTCATTGGTAGAGAGCCTGTCTAACATGCACAAGGTTCTGGTTTAAATCCCTAGTTCCACCAAAGAGAAGGAGAAATCACATGTCAGATTATGAATCTTGTCTTCTTCCCAAGTATCCAGGATATATCACATTTGGGGACAAGAGTACCTATCATTCAGAGCATCCATAAAGAAAAGCGATTTGGAAGTGCCTGCCCTTGGTCTGTGGTAGAGTGAAGTGGAGAACTGCCTCTAAATGAGGTTCTGCTTAGCATACATCCATTTGTGACAGGTCAGTGCCAATCCTACTCTTGACCCCTTCTTCAGAGGAGCACTCCCTGAAATACCCTCTCATTTCCACCCAGATACTTCATCCCATGAACCATTCTAGGACCTGATGAACCTCTGGACCTTCTATGAGAAAAAGTAGAGGTTGAAGCTTGACTCCATTACTTTTCATTCTAATGATCAGATGACTGTAAAGCAAATGTATCTCACAAGGATGGAGTAGGATCCATGTGAGTGAAATCTTGTTGGTGAGAAAATCCTCAAAATAGTGAATGTGCTAAGCGTCATCAACCCCTTCAAAGCAGCATTCAGTAAAACCTTGAGACAAAAATAACTCCATGTGAGCCCTGAGGAAGTGAGGTGCTCATTCATTTGTCTCCTATTTAGCCTCAAGGCCTCCTCAAGCAGAAGAGTAACTAGAGTGATGGATCCCTAACTCTGTGTGACATCACAGCCCCCAGCTGCCCAACCTGGGTGGCAATGACTTTTCATTGCTCTGAAAAACCTCACTGTTTATCACTCATATTTGAAATGAGAATATGCTGGCTGAGTTAGTTTTGTTTTAATTATTGCATTTGCATATAAATGTTAACATGATCACTTATTAAAACACTTATTCTGTGCTAGGTGAATTATACTTTACAGGCATTCTCAGGTTAAGTTTTTCAACTGTGTCACATCTTATTATAAAATCATTGTCCTCATTTTCACAAGTGAGTGAATCAATCCTTAGAGATCACAAGACCCTTTGTCTACTGTGTCAGGAATCCTATTCACAGATATGGATCTGAACACAGAGCTTCCAAAAGCCCAGCACTCTTTGGTATTATAGTGGTACCACAGTTCAGTGACTGTGCTGAACATTGTCTTTCATGTTAGAAAATATACTTTAATTAAGAATGGTTTTCTTAGTGTCAGTGGGGTGCCTAACCAAAAATGTGACATCTATATCACACCCCCCACCAATCTTTGGGACTATTATCAAAGAGGTATAAAAAAATTCTAAGAACCAGAAGTCAGAGAGGACTAGAGGAAAACCATGTCTCCTCAACATGATGCTAGGACCACTGCACTTATGAACTCATAGCAGTGTTTACCTATATAAGATCTATACAATATCAAGCCATCTGTTGTTCTAGCATGGAGGAGAAGGATTTAATAGCTGAGTGACTATTAACAGTTGATGGTGTCTGAGGGTGAGAGAGTCAGTTTTTTTCAAGGTGATCCCTAGTAGATTGATACACTCCAGTGGATGGCCCCACACCCATGAGTATATGGGCAACACAAGTTGAAAACAGTGGTTTATGAAAATACAAAGAGGATATGAAGTTGAGAAGGGGAAGAGAGGTGAGGGGTGGATATAGAAGATGTTGGGGGAGGAGTGAATGGGTTAATATGGCCGAAATACTTTGTATGAAATTCTAGCAGAATTAATAAAACTTCTGTATTTTAAAAAGAATGCTGTCCCAAGAAAAAGAGACTTGCATGTAGTTGCTGTTGGATGTTCTGTATGCTGTGAATGTATTGCTCTGATTGGTTGATAAATAAAACGCTGATTGGCCAGTAGCCCGGCAGGAAGTATAGGCAGGACAAGCAGAGAAGAGAATTTTGGGAAGTGGAAGGCTGAGTCAGGAGACCCTGCCAGCCACTGCTGCCATGAGAAGTAAGATGTAAGGATACCGGTAAGCCACGAGCCACTTGGCAAGTTATAGATTTCTAGAAATGGGTTAATTTAAGATATAAGAACTAGGTAGCAAGAATCCTGCCATGGCCATACAGTTTATAAGTGATATAAGTCTCTGTGTGTTTACTTGGCTGCGGGACTGGTTGGTGAGAGAGATTTGTCCTGACCATGGGCCAGGCAGGACCAGGGAAACTTCAGCTACATGTAGAGAGATTTGTCCTGACCATGGGCCAGGCAGGACCAGGAAAACTTCAGCTACATGTAGTAGTAGCCAAATAGTCCTAGATTTGTCACTGCAAAGGAGAACTAATAAGGAATTCTACTTCCTGAGGTAGTGTGACAGGATTAGCATGTTTGCCACACAAACATTCAATCCTGAATGACAATTACTACGTTGTCTCATTGAATGAATGCTATTCTGCAGTGTTTCCCTCCCTCCTGGGTGGCACAGTAACCTCAAATAGCCCTGACATTTTTTTTTGTCTACTTGCCCAGAAAAAGATCTATACTAGATCTGTAGCCCACATAGTATGTAAAAGGGAATGGTATGAGTTCAGGAGATCTGCTTGGGTCCAAATTACAAGGTAACTGTTGGGGAACTACACCAATGGTCAAATATAAATGACCTGTTACATGTGAGCAGCTTTCTTCACTTTAATTAAAAAAAAAAAAAATGAAGGAACATGGGCTTTCAAGTCAGTTTGAGTTAAAGCCCCAAATAGTGCCATCTGTAATCCCATCTATTAGAAGAATGAAGCAGGAGGAATCTAAGTTCAAGGCCACCCTTGTAGCTAGAGTTTTCCTGCCTGGCCCACAGTCAGGACAAATCTCTCTCACTTGCCAGTCCCACAGCCGCTAAGACCTGACCAAGTAAACACAGAGACTTATATTGGTTACAAACTGTATGGCCGTGGCAGGCTTCTTGCTAACTGTTCTTACAGCTTAAATTAATCCATTTCCATTAATCTATACCTTGCCACATGGCTCATGGCTTACCAGCATCTTCACATATCGTTTGTCCTGGCGGCGGCTGGCAGTGACTCTGCCTCAGCCTTTCACTTCCCAGAATTCTTCTCCTCCTTGTCCCGCCTATACTTCTTCCTGCCTGACTACTGGCCAACCAATGTTTTATTTACTAACCAATCAGAGCAACACATTTGTCATACAGAACATCCCACAACACACCCTAGACTATTATATAGTGAGTTCCAGGACAGCCTGGGTTGTACAATATGACACTGTTTAATATATCATCAACTTTAAAACAATAAAATAATAAAACCATAAACATGGTAATCACTTTATTTAAAATTATTCAACCAGTGCTAATTAAACATGTCCTGTATATCAAGGGAGGAAATACCGTGTTCACTCACCTTGTGAACCCATGAAAACCAACAAATACTGCAAGCTTCAGTCTCCTCCTTTATTAGATGGGCTGGGTCTCAGTTAAGCTCATGGTGTTGTATAATTTATAGGAAACAGCATATTGAAGATTATTAAGACAGCACCCAATGATGGAGGCACCATTTGGCCTCTGTAGAATATATGTGTATATTTCCTCCATTGATGCTCATAGAAGTTCAAGACCTCCACTTTTTTGGAGGCTGAAGATACATTCAAAGTGCCCTCCAGTTCTTTCATCCAGCCCTTCTAGGTAATGTTAAATATTTATCAAAAAAGGCTTAGGATGCCTGAGAAGTGTTGGATACCCAGAAGCTACAGAAACGAATATTATCCCAGTTGTCTCTAAGTCTCCCAATCAGTGAATTCTGAAGCACCAGAAGTTTCTGGGCATGCAGGAGCTGAATGGAGTCAGGAAGCCTGCCAGCTGTGGCTTCATCCCTAGGAAAGTTCTTCTAGTCCTTGCCGCCAATGCAGATGTTTGTCTTATTATTCATGTGTATAGTGTCTTCCCCAAAAAGCCGTTGGCTTTCCAAGGCTGGTATAGTTAGGCAAGCACTGGAAATCCAGAAATCCAAACTGGCAATAAAACAATCTGGCATGTAGTCAGGTGCCTGCTGGACTCATCAGTGCATGTCAGTTCTGGGCAAACCAAGAATGGCCTCCTTGGACTGGCAACCTGGGAACCAGTCTCTCAATCACTGCTTGGAAGCTAGACACCAGTCTAAGATACTGTACAAGTAGCAGGAAGGGACGTGGCTAAGTTGGTTCATGCTGTCATAACAAAATTCTAGATGACTGAAATAGCAGGCAGGAGTTCTCTCATAGTTCTAGGGAGGAGAGGTCTAAGATGCAGAATGACTAGTTTTTGCTGAGGACTTTCTTTAGAAATTACTGATGACCACCGTTTAGCAGATCTTTACTAGAGGGAGAGAAAGGTTTCTCTTTTTGTAAAAGTACCAGTCTCATAATGAGGATACTACCTTCATGATCTCTCAACTGAAATACCTCCCAGAAGGCTCATCCTCAAATACTATCACAGTGGAAGTTGAGGAATATGAACATTGTGAGGAACACAATCAGTCAAGAGTAAAAAACAAGCATATGATTGTGTCTGGAGTCTTGTCAGTTTTATTGATAACATTGAAGAGGATTGATGTCAATTTAGGAAACACACAGAAGAGAAATCAGAATGGTAGAAATTCAATGTGTCAGTACAAACATTTAGTATTTTTAATATAATTTTAGGGTATAAGTAGACATTGTTATAATGTCAATTAAACATAGTTTGAATAATCATTGCAAATGATTAATGTTCTCATTTAGTAAATAGCACACCGAAGTCTAGCTGTAATGAAGAAGCCTTCTGGAAATATTTAAATGGGGTAGGGAGAACATTTTGTATAGTCTGCATTCAGACTAGAAGCTATATAAGACTACTATGCAAAAATGACCTTTTATGATCAAATAAATCAAACCCCAAAATGCACCATTATACCATGGACCCTTAAACATTTGATTATGACTTGAAGACCCATTTCAAAAATTAGTGTATCTATAATTATTTTTAAAAGTTTAGCCTTTTAACCTTTGTACTGTAGATATGTTTGATTTACTACCACCATTACAGTGTAAGGGTGTTTTAGGTTTTGACAATATACTTACTTTTACCAGGTAATTTTATTCTTCCCCATGTTTCCATGTTACTAGTTAAGATCTAAGTCCATCTGCCTGAAGGAAGCATTGCTGTCATGGATGTCTAGTGGTGATGACTTCTCTCAGCTTTGTCTTAGAAAGCCTTTGCTTTCTTTATTGTTGTGAGGCAGTATGACTGAGCATAGGATTCTTGGCTGGGATTCTTTTCTTTCAGGAATTTGAATACATTCACTCATTCCTCTGCTTACTCACTTGGCAAATGAGATGCAAGTCATTTCCTAGTCATTATACTGCAGACAACATGATAAGTAGTATAAGTTATCATCATTACAACCTTTGAACTTTGATGGAGAAGCCATTTTAAGAAAATATATAGTGTATTTTTAAGAAAATGTGAGTAGCTGGTCTCTTTCTAGATATTTCTGTAGATAACTATCTGCCCCCTTTTCTTTTCTTTTTGTTGTTGCTGTTGCTTTGCCTCAAAATACGTGTGAGATTTGAGATACAGACATATATTATGCTTTGGTCAAGACAAGAAATTGTGGTAGTTGAATATAATTAGCCCCATAGCTTAGCAGGTGTGGCTTTGTTGGAGTGGGTATGACTTTGTTGGAGGAAGTGTGTCACTGTCAGGGTGGGCTTTGAGGTTTCCTATGCTCAGAATACTGCCCAGTGTCTCAGTTGATTTCCTGTTGCCTGCAAGTTACAAGACTCTCAACTACTCCTCTACCACCACATCTGCCTGCAGGCTGCCATGTTCCCCACCATGATGATAATGGACTCAACCTCTAAACTGTAAGCAAGACACTCCAACTAAATGTTTTCTTGTAAGAGTTGCTGTGTTCATGGTGTCTCTGCAAAAATAAGAATCCTTAACTAAGGTAAGAACTGAGAACATGAGTCTTTCCTGGTTTCCTGGAAGTCTACCCTTAAAGCTTGGATATGGAACAAGGTATGATATCAAGTGCCTATAATCTCAATATTTTGGTGCTAGAAGCAGGATAATTGTCATCAGTTTCTAGACCTACCTTGTCTACATAGAGAGTACCAGACCAGTCCAAAGTGATTCTCTGTTAAGGACAAAAAAAAATCTCAAATGTTGAGTGTGCTTACCAAATCTACCTCAATGGAAAACTGTAGACTAGAGATCCTCAGATGCAGCTATTTTTTACTTGATACAGTAAAAGATTCTGACATGCTTTTAAAACTAAAAAATTCTGCATTTACTCTAGTCTTTTGTCTGAGAATTACCAGACACTAAGGATTTCTTTTTCATTTATTTTCACATTGTCCCCGAATTCTGGTATAAGCATGGTTTGGGGTGTTTCCATGCAGGACATGAAGAGGAGACCATCACCGCTAAGAGCTGGGTGTTGAAAGACATGTTGACAGGAATGGAGAAGGGTTTCTTTTTTCTTTTTTCTTTTATATATTACATTTTTTCATTTTTCTTTATTAAGAAATTTTCTACTCACTCCACATACTATCCACAAACCCCCCCTCCTCCCTCCTCCCTCCTCCCACCCCCAGCCCTCTTTCCCAAGCCACCCCGCAACCCCACATCCCCCAAATCGAGGTCTCCCATGGTGAGTCACTGAGCCTAGGCAGGGGAGGACATTCAGAGATGACCGGCCACACTAGTGGAAGCCCATGAACTGTGGAGAAGGGTTTCTGATAAAGCAAACCATAGGCAAAGAAGTAATAAACTAATGAGCCAAAGAAGCAATCAGGGGAAGGAAGAGGAAATCTGAAAGGCTGAACTGGTGGGAAAACTTGGATGAATATTTTCAGTTGTTAAAGCCTTTTTAAACTTCAGCTTGTTATTTAAAAATTGTTTAGAGTCCCAAGACCATGATAGAAAGGGAAAAAGTTGAATTGGGGCCTAGGATTTGTATTAAGAACACTCATGTAGGCAAATTCCATCCTCTGAGCCCTTTTTTCTCCCTTGTTAAGATGAAATATTACCCAGATTCAAGCTCTTCTAGCCTGGTCGATATTGATATTCTCATCCACCTTGCACCAGCCAAGGCCACAAAAGAGTGCTCCTTAGGACCTGAAGTAGGAAGGGTGTGGTGTACCAACTGTGAAGCCTCAAGAAAAATCACTGTGAATGAGCAATAAGCACAAGGTGCTTTCCCTGAAGAAGACAACCAATCCTAGAAATCTGTACTGAAATGATTTCTCTAGAACAGTGGTTTTCAACCTGTGGGTTGCAACCCCTTTGGGGGGTGGAATGACCCTGTCACAGGGGTCACATATCAGATATCTTGCATATCAGATATTTACACTATGATTCATAACCATAGCAAAACTATAGTTATGAAGTAGCAATGAAAATAATTTTGTGATTTGGGGACACCACACCATGGGGAACTATATTAAAGTGTCTCAGCAATGAGAAGGTTGAGAACTACTACTCTAGAGTATCTCTGGAAATGCCTAAGGATAGAACATTCTTACCTCCAAACTTCCGCAGGGCCAGAGGGAGGGCAAGACTATGTGATGCCAAGTACGTAAAGACCATTCCAGTTAGTTAATGGAATTTGCAGTTTGAGAAGAAATTTTTTGCAATAAGCATTTCCAGAGACCAAAGTCCTTTGTTTCCACTTACACAGATGGTCTCAGGTCAGTGAAATATGGAAAGGACACTCAACCAAGGCTTCCAAACTCTGTGGCAATGAAGTTCCAGAGTTAGAGTCCATCAAAGAGTCCACAAAGATCACCAACTGCATCTGCCAATGAAACATTTGAGCAAAAGGAAGCAGATCTGCCAGAGATTCAGTACAGGCAACTGAGAAAAGACTGTGCTTATGAGCACTGACGGTCAATACTTCTACGTGCTGAACTTTGGATGTCTGACCTGGTGCAGCTAAAGTGCTCTGCCAGTGAGATCCTCTTCCACCTGGCTTCCCTAAAGTGTTAGGGCAGCTGCTGCTGCTGACAATGAGCTTTTAATCACTGTCAGCAAACGCCACTGGATAGTTCACAGTTCTGGCTCTAATGGGTTCCCCACCCTGTGCAGTCTTGGGCAAGAATATTTCCTTCTGTGAGCTATAATTTTCTCACCATTAAAAGTTGGGCACTGAGATAACACTAATGCTTTGGGAATATTGAAAAATCAGCTTTTCTTTAAGTCGCTGCAGAGTTCCTCCAGACACACTGTGTGTAATTTGTCTATGCAAGTACAGGGGCGGGGGGCGGGGGGCAGGGGTGTGGTGCTCACACACATTTGTATGGTAACTTTACAAAGAACTTAACTAAGATTCAAAGATAAGTATTTTCTGGATTAAGTTGTATAAATATTGACCATATTGTAAGGTATGGGAGACAGGATCAAGTCTTCTCTTAAAAGGTATTGAATTGGGGAAAGACAGACTAAAAATTAAAGTGCACTGTAGTGAGAGCAGCCAAAGCTTAGGCATAATTACATGGGAGAGAACAGGTAAGGCAGGATTGGGGTAGAGATTCCTCTAGCCAGTGAGGAGGTAGAGAATGGAGGAGATGGGTGGTCAGTATGAAAAATTTGCCTTATTAAGGGTTATGGGTTCTCTCTAACATAGTGAGTAGGTGTGAAGGCAGAAGGCAAGCATAAGGTTTGGCAGTGAAAGTGACCATACACATAGCAGACAGGACAGGATAATGAGTATTCACCCAACTAATCCAACACCATCAGGTATAAAATAGATACAATTGAAAGTGGTTACTGGGGTTTAGACAAGTATCTTCTACAAACTCATCTGTGCCTCACATATACATCCTTCTTCCCGTTGCATTTTATTTAAAATCTCATTATAAAGTTGTTATTCAGCTATGTAAAGCCTTCAAGAAATAACATAAATAAATAAAATAAAATAATAAGCAACCATACAACCACTTAAAAAACAAACATCAAGAGCAGAACTGAAGAACATTGTGCCTGAGCATACATTCCGTGACAGAATCACAGCTATTATATTTTCAGGAAAGAGGCATGAAATTAGAAATTTATTTTATTAATTTATGTTGCAAAATACAACTGTCACATGGACTGGGATATGAATGTCCCTGAGCTTTGGACATTCCTTCCCAGTACCAAGCGTCAGGGTGTACCACATCATAGTGAAATGCCAATTTGTCAGCTAATAGTGACAAATTCCAAGAAGTCTGAACAATTTATTCCTTCCAGGGGCTAGTTTCCCCATGAAATGTCAAATTGTAGTCAGATGTTTCCTTGGGAAATCTGGCCTCAAATGAATCAAAACTTTAACAGCACAAACTTAACCTGATCCATCTATCCATCCCTTCCTTCGTTCCCTTCTTCTTTGCCAGATAAAATGTAGAATACCTAGTTTATTTTGCTTTCTGATAGCATTTAAAGATTTATATATATATATATATATAATATATATATATTATATATGTATGTATAAAATATATATATATTATATATATATGGTTTTCTTGGCAGAATGTTTGCAAGCACATCAATAGGGGCCCGGAGTCCCCATCATCCCAGGTTAGCAGCATGGCTTAAGCATGGTTTTCTAGAGACTTAGGACCAAGAACAATGCTATTAGAACCCTGATCTCCAACAGCAGAGTGTATAGTAGCATACTAGACTTTGTCAGTGTTTTATCTGCTTAATCATTCACCCGAGACAAAGGGGAGAATTCTCCTCAATTCCAGTGGCCTCCTCTGCAGCAGGAAAAGGATGCAGCACTAGAGACCTGAACACAAATGGATGATAGGGAAGTCAGAGTTGTATATGTGTGCTTCAACATATAAAATAAGGGTTTTTCCACATTAGGCAAGAGAAACAATAAATAAGACTGTATATTTCTCCCCAGAACAGCAGAAAAGTATGAGATAGGAGTTTCTTGATCATACTTTGTGGTTATTTTTCTACTTTGTTTGTAAGTTCATTCATTGTGTACAAAGGAGTTTTGTTATAACCAAAATAGAAATAAACAATTAGTTCCACCATGTCTATTCACAATTACACTTTGAGTATTATCTATATCTGGTTATTTGCATCCAATAAGGAGACTAAGGGAAAGGAAATAAGGGGAAAATACCTAACTCCACAGAAGGAAAAGCAAAAGGAAAAACACCTCATCCCTCCCACCACCACCCCCAAAAAACCCTCAAGGTTAATAACATCTGCAAAAGAACATGTTGACATATTCTGATATTGTATGCTTCTCCAAATCTATAACCTCAGTCTAACCTTGATACAAACATTGGACAAACACAAAGGGAATGGCATTCTTCAAATGTCTGACCTCAGGTCCTCTGTACAAGTATGTGGGTATGAAATAAAAGCAAGGACAGTGTCACAAACCAAGTGGAACTCAGCAGACATGAAAATGAATGTAAGTGCATTCACAACAAAAAAAGACAAATGTGAAAATCAATAAAATCTGAACAAAATCTGTAGTTTAGTCAATAACAATAACCTAATACTACCTTCTTGTTGTGACAAATATTCTACAGTAATGCAAGATGTTAGCAATAAAAAATCCAAATTGGATTAGACATAGCGGCACACACTTTTAATTCCAGCCATCAAGAGACAGAGGCAGGCAGATCTCATAGTTTGAAGCCAACCTGGTCTACATTACATGGTGAATCTGAGGCTAGACAGGGATACATAGATCCTGTCTCAAAAACAAATAAAATGAAATATAAAAAGTAAGAAATTTAGGGAACTACTTATTCCTTTTTTTCCAACTGTTCCATAACTATAAAGTTTTTCTAAAATTAAAAAGTAAAGTGTTACCCACGTACTGCCAGCTGACCTAGCTGAATTTCTCTCTGATTCTAATCTTGTTATACAGTGAAATCACAGTGCCTAGAGACAAAAACTTCTTTAGTAGACTGGTTTAAAACCAGTAGTATCCCAGATGGCTGTCACAGTGACCACAAGTTAACTTCCAACTTCATTATAATTTCCTTTTTTTTTTTTCATTTTTAATTTTTTTTTAGCTCTGAAACTAAATTCTTTTTTTTCTATTTTGTTCTTTTTTTATTAAGGAATTTTTTTATTCATTGTACATATCAACCACAGATCCCCCTCTTTTCCCTCCTCCAGCCCCTCCAGGCTTCCCCCCACCCCCAAACCCACCCCCGATTCCCTCCTCCTAAAGGTAAGACCTCCCATGAGAAGTCAGCAGAGCCTGGTACATTCAGTAGAGGCAGGTCTAAGCCCCTCCCCCTGCCTCAAGGCTGTGCAAAGTGTCCCACCATAGGTAGTGGGCACCAAAAAGCCACCTCATGCACCAGGGATGGACCCTGATCCTACTGCCAGGGGGCCCCTTAAGCAGATCATGCTATACAACTGTCTCACTTATATAGAGGGCCTAGTCCTGTCCCATGGAGACTCCACAGCTGTTGGTCTAAAGTTCATGAGTTACTATTAATTTGGTTTGGTTGTCTCTGTAGGTTCCCCATGATGATCTTGATGCCCCTTGCTCATAGAATCCCTCTTCTCTCTCTTCGACTGAACTCCTGGAGCTCAAGTGACACACTTATTAATTGCCATAACCGGAAGCACTAGGCCTTTGTAAAGGGAGGTAAAGGGGGAAATGTCAGAGCTCTAGAAAACAAAGACATGACTACCCAGCTCATTAGTACCCTGATTTTTCATTTCTTTTACCCAATATCAATGACTTCCCTACCTGAGATGGACTTAGAATTTGATCTGTGTACCTAGACTCCAGTTCTCCAGTCTCTAATTTGATTTGCAAATAATCATGAGCTATGGTTGCCTTTCAGTGTTAAGTCTCAAAGAAAGCTGGGACAAATGGCAGAGGTGCCTATTAACATATCAAAGTGGACACTGGCTGACAGGCTCTCAGCTTCCTAAAAACCTGTTACAGAGTCATCCTGCCTGGCATACTCCTGCACCTGCGGACCCCAAACATCTCCAGTCCCTGAGCTTCACGTCTCTTCCCACAGCTTCTCTTTTCTTGTCTAACTAGCCATTTTAGCTCCAAACTTTCTTGGTTCTCTTGGCTCCTGCTTCCTCTTCTTTCTCTCTTCTCTTCATCTCTCACTCCCTGCCCCCTCATAGCCTCATTCAGTCCACTGGCCATGTTCAGTCTGGAACCTTACACATGCCTGTGGCTGTTTTCTCCTTCATATTGACAATATAACCTTCTCCTCAGTCGTACCTAGAAGCAGTCATGTCCTCATTTTTCATTCATGGAGATTCTTCTGTGAATTCTTCCTGAATTCACGACACTGACCATAGGAACTTTTTATTACTAAATGAGTCTCTTCCCTATTTCTATCCCCCCAAATTTGTGGAGAAGCAAGACTGTGCAGTAAGTTATCTAAGCATGAGAGTGAGCTATAAGATAGAGAGGGGTAGAGCAGAGTTTTATTTCGGAGATATGATTGACAATCCAAAGACGTCCTTCTGACATGAGAAGAAAGGCTTCTTCCAGCGGCACAAGATCAAGGTCTATAAACAAAAGTCACCCACTGGTCAAGGTTTAACCCAATGACTAAGTGTCCCAGCCACACACACCAGATGTGTGCATGTCCCAAGTTCTGACAGATTTCCAATCCTCTAATTCCCGTGGAGAACAAAATCTGTTTTTCAAGTCTCAGAAGCTCTCTTCTTGAGCTCCTTGTTTAGCTGACTTGTAAATGTTTGGGTTTTCGTTTGCATCAAATAAATTGTTTCCACCAGTGAGCTGATGATTCAGTCTGGGTGGGAAGCCCTGCTGTCTTGGGGCCATGTTCTTGCTAATTTGTAATGCAGTACTTACTGCTTTAGCAATCCCTTTCTTTATCCCATGCTTAACAGGAGTTTCATCTTTAGTTGCTAAAAGATTGGGTCAAACTAAAACATATGTCTTGTTCTTTAATGTAACATGGTGTTGATGGATAACTATAGACAGAGAACAAGAAAGGAGGCATCTACTAGTGTAGACAGTAGTGCTGTAATGGAGACATATGCCTTGCTTTCCCTCAAGGACAAGGATCATGTTTTCAAGGAGTATGAAGGTTATTGCAGTGAAGTTCAGTGACTACTAGATAGAAAGATGAGCAATTCATGACCAGCACTTACAAAACATTTTAAAATACATCAAATAGCAAAAGTTAGAGCAGAGGACAATATGTCATCTCCTATTCCCTCCTAACCTTATTCTGTGAGATTTGTGTGACTCTTCTGTCTTACCACTGAGGTTACCAAGAATCGAAGCACCAGTTCAATATCAGAAAGACATGCAGGAGGAACAGTTACTAAATACTGGGCTTAAGGCAGGACAGAAGGAGCCCGGATGACAAGGCAAATAGCAGGTCACACTTGAGCATACCTCTATCTGCTCAGTCTCTTTTTGTCTTGTAACTGTTTATGTAGAGCAGTACTTCTCGGCCTGTGGGTCACAACCTTTGAGGGATCGAATGACCCTTGAACAGGGGTGGCCTAAGACCATCAGAAAGCACAGATGTTCATATTTTGATTCATGACAGTGGCAAAATTATAGTTATGAAGTAGCAACAAAAATAATTTTGTGGTTGAGGGTCACTACCACGTGAGGAACTGTATTACAGGATTGTAGCATTAGGAAGGTTGAGACTAACTGGTACAAAGGGAAAGGAAGAGAAGACTAATCTCTGATTAAGTTGGATCCAATCATGCTTAAGCTTAGCTGTATATCTTCCATAACTTTTTTTAATTCTATGAAATAAATGTTATCATTTTGATTTTGTGAGTTCTATTTCCATTTTAACCTTCTTAATTAGATGGAACTAGATGCAGCACCCTCCAAATATCTGGGAAGACTAATAGACTCTGTCATTTTGACATGTGGGTTATTTTAAAATGAAGGAAACTAAGAAACAGCAGATAAAATAAAAACTGTGACATTGCCCTTAGTAGGCTAAAACAAGGAGGTTAGTGTGTTCAGCCACCTCTCTGCACTAGGAAGCACAGTAGCCTCTTGAGAATTTTTCAAACTTTTATCAGCACGGAACATAGAGGACACTTGAAGTATCTGCACTATAAGCCTTACTCCTAGCTTTTATCTTAATTGCCTCGTTATCTTATACCATTCCACAACTTGTCACCAACAAGACTCAGAGTTCTTTTATTTTGTGCTCATTTCTTTCTGCATTCATTGTTCTTTGCCAGTATGATAGATTAAGACTAAGATTAACCATCCTTTGTGGTTTTACATAACTCAGTAATCTCATCTTTGAATGCAATGTATGTATACATTTGATTTTTGCCAGTCTAATTTTCAGGAGCCCACTCAATGAACCTAAACTGTGTAAAGAAACAAAAGTTGTTTTTTGTGGTCTGTGGTGGAGGTGGTTGCAAAAAATGCTGTTTTCCAAACTGACTCTGCTGAGTAGCACTCCATAAGTTCTCCTTTAGTCTTCTCTCGGACATTTTGAAGTACTATAGATCTTATCACAGATGAGGATCTTGAGGACAGAAAAGTTAAACAGCTGCCAAATGTTACAAAGTAACAAAGCTGGCTCACCCCGCTTAAAATTTGCACCCCCATTCCACGGCCTTTAGAACTGTTTCAGCCCATGTCTGTTGTGTGGGATATTTTTATGAGCTTAGACAGTCGCCTGATCTGCAGATTAGAACCACTCACGGCTCTATTCTTGTCTCCATGCAATACCGGCATCAAACTCAAGTCACTAGCTCTGACTGCTAACAGTCCATTGTACTGTGGCACTGCTCTGTCTGTCTTCCCACTCTGTCCTCTGCTCTGCAGCCAGAAACTAGTAGCTTTACTCCGAATTTTGTAGTGTTATTCTGTTTATTTATTTTGTTTTACTGTGAGGTCTTCAAGGACAAGAATTTGGTTTATTTTTTCTCGCTGGAAAAAAAAATGTCTATTGCTTAACAATGTCTGACATGTGACCCCTCTGTATTTCCACTTATCCTTCTATTTCTAAACATTCCTGTAGACTAAAATGAATCAAATACTTATGTCTAGATGATACCTTCACCTAAAACTTTGATTTTGATATCTATCAATTTTTATAGCAAAAATCATATCTGATATTTAAATTGGATGCATTGAAAATTGAATTGTTCATTGTCCATTCTTTTTTTTGGGGGGGTGCTATAAAAGAATACTAGATACTAAGAAATGTATTAAGAAGGTAAAGTTATTTCTCCAAATTTTGGAGCCTTGGAAGTTCAAGGTTAGCGTCTGGTGAAAATCCTGAATAATGTTGTATAACTCTATGAGAGAATTCTGAAGAGCAAGAGAGCATACATGAAAGCCAGCAGGAGAAGACTGAACCAACTTCTATAACAAACTCACCCTCCCAAAGCAAACATATGCCCAATCACAGGTTCTCAGTTCACGGTAATCCCATATTATCAGGTGCCCAGATCATTCTGAGTTTAGTATCTTCTTCCAACTGCTTGCAATCAGCTAACTTTGATGCGTTTCACTGAAACTTCTGAAGATAGCCAGTGCCCCTAATAAAATCTAGCCAGTACCACACTTCCTATTCAGCATCCTATTTAGAACCCTGCTTCTGTTTATGCCTCGTTTTAGCCCTAGGACATGCTAAACTAGAGAAGTGTGCTCACTTCAGTCTCTGCTCAGAAAAAAAAAAAAATTCTGTAGCTTCTCTTCTGAGTTGAATAAATGGTAAAGCACATGACCAACCCAAAATCCAGGGTCTCTGACTGCAGTTCCTCTCAAGACCCAGAGTATCCTTGATGTCATTCAGTCACCCCTGACATTCCTCCATCTCCAGCCTCACTTTTGTCTAAGATGTTCTTCTTCTGAATGTCCACATGGCTTCCTTCCTCACCTCCTTCCTTACCCAAATGCCACCTACTTAAGGAGGCTTTCTCTAAATATTTCTAAATAGGAGATTGTATCTAAAATCACCACTTGCTCTATCAAGGAAGAATTCTTTGTCTTAAAAAAAAAAGTAGCATTTTTTTTCCTGCTTGGTTTCCAGTAGCTATGATTGTTTAAGAAATATTTATCAGTTAAAACCTGTGTGACAAATATCGGATGAACATGTATACTATACATAACATCACTGATGGCTCTCATAATCCTAAAAATGTTTCAAATGCTTCAGAACATGAAGTTCTTCCAGAAACTCACCCTTGACCATGTCTAACTTCTTCTCTGTGCAGTTGCCTCATTACCAGTACACCACAGCCACAGCCACAGCCACAACCACACTCTATATCCCCAACATGCCAAAACAACTGCCAAGTGTGAACACAAGGCTCTGTCTGTCTGCACTGCCCATCTAGGACCCTTCCTCTGCACATCGCAGAGGTCCTTTTCCTCTTTATTCTGAGAGTCCACAAGAACTGTCCTCTCATCATGGCTCTGATTCCTTCCAATATGGAAATTACCTTGTACTTTGAGGAAACTGCCACATTATTTTATTGTGATTTCTGAATCTCAAAAGTCTTCACCACAGGACCCTGATGTCACTGGAGGTAGAACACATACTTTCATAGCCATGGGTATTTCCAAGCCTGACAATGGCCAAATTTGTCTGCTTCTTGTTAACAATATTTTTTTCATAATAAAGTATTGTATGCATTGTATCCAAGTTAGAATCTCCCAGCTTTCCAATTTCAAACCCTTAGGAGAGTTTGTTTGTTTGTTTGTTTGTTTTGTTTTTTAATGAGTATTTCTACTCTTCTAAGTGAAAAAAGGGGGAAAGGAAGAAAGAAAGAGTATAAGTAACAAAATTATTAGCTTGTTTGTGTATCTGTCAGCTGTGGTTGAAAAGCTGAGTGACCAAATAATTATATCATTTTCATATAAACTGTAATCTATACAAGAATCCTATCCATAGTCATAGTTTTATTTAGAAGAACTGAAAGAATAAACATGAAAAAAATTTAAGTTCACAAAGCCTCATGAATAAAAGTCAGGCAAGATGAAATGCTATTAACTCATGTGGTTAGATAAGGCCTTGAGAAGTGATTATTTTATATTTTTGGAATTGATTCTTCTTGTCCCTGGCCTCACTTCTCTTCTCAAGCCTTTGATCTGAGATCACCCTTAGTTTGGCACACTGGACACACCATCTCAGATCACACACAGATGAGGAAGTACATGTGAGGGCTATGCACGTGGAGGTGATGGAGATGGTGATGTTCTCTGACTTCCTGGGGTGAGGAAATGGCTTTCCCTGGTAAGGACTTTGCTGGCCGCTGTTGTTGCATCAATTAAAGAGAGGTGGCAGCAGAGGAAGATGTCAAGAAGACAAAGAGTATTAAGAAAGATGCAGCCTCAGCTCTGAAAATCCTATCAGTTAGCCCATCAGTCATCACCTTTTTCTGTTATAGGTTTCACATTTTTGAACACCACATTGTTTCAGAGGGCCAGAGAAACACTGAAATAACTGAATGTGATCCCGGGGAATAGCTCTTGGACCTCTGCCCTTACCAGTTTCTCCAGATCTTGGGTTTACCCATATCAGTCTTTGAGACTCATGCTTACAGCTGGGACATCCCAACACGTGGGTCTAAAACTTTCTCCCAGCTCACATTTCCAGTCCTTGCTTCCAAGAAGTTGGTGATGTGTTGAAATGTCTCTTGTGGGATGTCTGTTTACAATTTATTCTTAGAAATGCATGAAAATCATTCCGTTACACTGAAGATGCAAGGACCAGGCCTGATCCACACAATTGTCCTCTGATCATGGTTTTACATTTTCCAATAATCTACCAGGCTGGGCTGACTCCCCAGGGGAGACCTTGCCTTGGAGGAGGTGGGAATGGGGGGTGGATTGGGGGGGAAGGCTTGGGGTTGGGAGAAGGGAGGACAGGGAACCCGTGGCTGATATGTAAAATTAAATTAATTATAAAATAAAAATATTTATAAAATAAATAAATAAATAAATTTATTTTCCAATATGGAGTTCCCTTGTATTTTGAGGATATTTCCATAACACCAAGATCACATAAGTCCTTGGATTCTTAAAGTCATTCCACTTCTGTGACGTATTTCCCATATATTTGTGTTTGAGACTATGAAGTCAACCCATTTCTATAAAGTTATATATTGATTTGGGAATAAAAGCTAACTAATTAATTGAGGCTATTAGATATCAGACAAATATTTGCCCTGTTGTCCTTTCCTGTAGAGAGTTAGATATTCTAAATGATATGTAAGCCTAATGCTCCAAAGCAATCCATTCTTCTTAGAGTAATTTCCTTCTATATTCAAATAATTTAATCCAAGTCCTGATATTGATTAAACATGATGACTCTCCTGTGTCTTTTGCATTTCTGAGAACTCAGCAGAATTAAAGAACGCCACAGGTCCAGGTCTCAAACCAAGAACCTCTAGCCCATGGTTCTACATCTAACAAGGGCAGTTTGATTGTGGTCCTTATCTCATTCTGTGTCAGCATTCCTGGTTCCTCTTTTACTACCTAATGTGTAACTATTTTTTCCACCAATCCACTCTTCGGATTGGCTTTCTCATCACCTCCTGAGGAAATAACCCACATAATTCATAAATGCATTTCTTTAACTGTCACTGAGCTGAGACACTTTTTTGTTAAATTATTCAACCTATTACATTTTACCAAGGTTTGAGCATGTTAAAAGGATAAGAAGATATGAAAAGAAATCATTGGGTTAATTCCAAATCTGTCTCCTATTGTTTGGGACTATAAAGTCAAACCATTTATATAAAATTGTATAGGAATAAAAGCAAGCTCAATTAACTGTGGCTGTTAGATATTAGACAGCTTTTTTCTTTCAAGTTTTATTGTGGATATACTCCCCTACCAGCTTGTTTCTTTCTTTTCTTCCTTCCTTCCTTCCTTCCCTCCCTCCCTCCCTCCCTCTCTCTCTCTCTCTCTCTCTGTTTTTCGAAACAGGATTTCTCAGTATAACTTTGCGCCTTTCCTGGATCTCGCTTTGTAGACCAGCCTAACCTCGAACTCACAGAGATCTGCCTGCCTCTGCTTCCCGAGTGCTGGGATTGAAGGCATGCAGCACCACCACCCGGCTTAATTTCTTTCTCAATGAGCCTTTTTATGAATCAAAGACCTCAGCTTTCACTTTGTTAACTCCACAGAAAAATGACAAACCCAAACTCTATTAACATGGTCATCATCCTTGAGAGAACCATAATGCTTGGTTTGTTTGAGAGTCTTACATTCTAGACTAAAGATGAGCCCTTCACTTTGTTCTAAACTATCCTCCAAGCATAAGCCAGACCCTTCTCTCTGCCCTGCCACACTTTGTCTGCCTTGCCTCTGCCTCTCCACTTCTTTCCCCGCCTCTCCCCACCCTTCCTCCAAACTTGTGATTCTGTCTTAGCTTCCCAAGTGCTGGGACATCATGGGTATTATGACCACCACATCTAAGTAAATAAAAACTTTTCTACATCTCTGAGGGCTAAAAAGATGTAATCAAAATATCCAATCTAAGAAGTGAGCAATTTCATACTTTTCCCCAGACAGTGTCTAATAAAAGGCATTTTGTCAGTATGTGGAAGTTGCATGCATCCCTTCCTCTCTCTCTCCCTCCCTCCCTCCCTCCCTCTCTCCCTCCCTCCCTCCCTCCCTTCCTCCCTCTCTCCCTCCCTCCCTCCCTCCCTTACTTCCTTTCTTCCTCCCCACCTGCTTCCCTCCCTTCCTCTCTCTCATGCTAGGACCAATCCCAGAGACTTTTGCAAGCTAGGCACATAATCTATCTATGATCTACATCTCCTTACACACATTTTAAGGGTGACTTTAGAAAAGGATAAGGTGTAAGAAGCACTCTTCATCCATTATCACTATGAGGTGGGCTTTGTGACCCTAAGAACAAACAGACTTATAAAGCTGGCTGTTTAAATTCGGAGGCTACATGAGTTTATGGTAAGACAAAGGCAGACTACAGTCTGAAGAGGCACCCAGACAAAAAGCTAAGCTCTTTTGGCAGTAACAGTAAATGCAAGTGTCACAAGAAGGCAGCCCACAGAGTGCTGGGGTCTCAGAGGAGCAATGCCATATCTTATAAAGCAACTAATGCATTTGAGAGCCCCAGCTTAGTGGCTGGACTGTGATTAAACCACTTGAGTTTTAACACTTGAAAACTTGGGAATCATCACCACTAAAATGTATGCCCTGCCTCCTTAAATTGCCGGAGAGATCTTGTGTTCAAAGTAACTATTATGAAGCAACCTCAAGCTGAAAGCCTATGACAAAATATCTTGTTTAAGTGTCTATAGAGAGGCATGCTATCAGAAATAAAGAAATGAAGGCAGCTGAAAAAGAAGCATGCCTGGGCCTTCAGATGATAAAATAGTTGAAGTATAACTTACTTGTGTAATGCCAAACATACACACAGTTGTGCATTTTCTATAAAGCAAATATTTAAAATCTATTATCAACTAATTTTACAGTATCATTTGGACCCAAAGTGTTATCTATTAACTGTAACATAGAATAAAAGGTAAGAATGTTTGTACAGTAGAAAAAATTATTTAAATGTAAATCTGTCATTCCTTGGACAAATTATCCACCTCCTTGAACAACAGCTTTCAAAGGATTAAATAGAGGCAATTATAATAATAAAAAGTGTTTCTAAATTACTTCTTATTTATGTCATAAACCCATGATAAATATCAGTTGTTATTACTACAAAGTAAAATTTAGAAAATTCTGAAAGTTTTGAAGAAAGACATTAAAATATACATCACTAAATATCCAAGGCTAGCTATAATTAAAAGCTTAATATATCTTCACTGGGTACATGTGTATATCTCCATTCTAGAGACATGAATTAATTTAGTAGCTAATGCATAGACTCTTCTGTTTCTGTGTTGTTATTACTGTTTGTTTGCGTGCTTTTGAGGCAGAATCTCACTATGCAGTGCAAGCTAGATTCAAACCCATGATCCTACTATCTCTATCTCCCAAGTCCTGGGGTTATAGACATGTGCCAGAAACATTTTTGAAATACCTCTTAACTTGACTACATATTTATTAAATTTATTATCAATAAACATGTACCTATGCCATCATTTTAACAACTGAATTTTATTCCATTGATGATAATGATAATATTTTACTAATTTCTTACTTATGATTTTTACACTTTTTCTTTATTATTATTATTATTATTATTATTAATTTATTTATTTTGAAACAGGGTCTCTCTATGAAGCCTTGGCTTTCCTGGAACTCACTGTGAAGATCAGGCTGGCCTGTATCTCACAGAGCTCCACCTGCCTCTGCCTTGGGAGTACTGGATTTAAATGTGTGTGCCCCCATGCCCAGCCTACTATTATTTTTATATCATACACAATCACATAATATATGCATTCTTTACCCTCAGACCTATAGTTCACAGTAGTGATTCTCCCTGATCAATTGGTATGTTCCTTTACACATTTTTTTATTGTTCAAGAATTTCATAGATGCCGATGTGTTTTAATCAAATCCACCTCTCATTCCCTCTCTTATCTCCCCCACTGTTATTCATTTTCAGTTACATGAATCCCTCTCCTCTCTTTAAATCCATTGAGTAAACTTAGTGTTGTCTGTGTTTTCACAGACCACCTATTGGAGCATGGGTGGCATCTCAGGGACCACATCCCTATAAAACACTGACTCTTCCCCAGTATCCATAAGTTGGGATGGTAGCATAGAGGAGAGGATATGAACATTGTGATGGACAATTTTATGTCAACATGACAGAAGATAGAGTCATCTGAGAGGACAGAACTTCAAATGAGAAAACTATTCTATAAGATTGGGCTATAGCCAAGTCCATAGGGCATTTTCTTAATAAGTGACTATGTCAGAGGTTCTAGCTCATTGTTGGTGGTGCTATCCCTGGGCTGGTGGTCCAGGATTCTATAAGAAAGCAGGCTGAGAAAGCCAGGGGGAGCAAGTTAGCACCCTTCCATGACATTTGTATCATCTCCTGCTTCCAGATTCCTGCCCTACTTGAGTTCTGTCCTTACTTCCTCCAATGATGAACAGTAATGTGGAAGTATAAGCCAAACAAATCCTTTCCTCCTCAACTTGTTTTTTGTTATGGTGTATCAACACAACAATAGTAAACCTCACTAAGACAGACATGGAAAACTTACACAAAATATCTTTGAAAGAGCCATATAGAAGCCTACTACTGCAGAAACTTCCTAAAACATATGCATATACAAAAGGAGCTTAAATGGAGTTTCCCTAGAACAGAAAAAATACATATCCAGACACCACAGGCTATTAAATGAAAAGTCCAGTTCCAGCTCTGAGCCATCTCTTTTTTACATTGTTGGTTAGTGGGGTCCTCTAGAACCCCCTAAACATCGTATACTTATTACCATTGCTCTTGAGTCCCTGAAGAACTTGATGGCCAGGCCATATTACTGAAGATACCATGTATTGACACTATGCATTCTTGCCATGGTTTTTTTGTGAGTTTAAAAAATTTAGAGTTCTTTCACACAAACAACAGCTACCCAGGAAAAAGTAAACCGTATGTGGTATTGTCAACATTCTTTCCACTTGACTTTCCAATTTAATCTATATGCTCATCATGAACATCATTCAACATTACTAATTATTATTAATTCTCTAATAAAGTCTCGTAAGTTCATACAAAAAAATGCCACTATTGTCTCCTAGGATCCAGCTAAGTGTTATTTACCTACTTACTCCTGATTCACCCATGAAGACTAACACTACACATCAAATTTATATCTTAGTTGATAGAAAGGCTTTACAAATAGCCAATAGCTAACCAGTGAATGAATACATGTTAATTGTGTTAATTATTTCATTTATATTTAATGCATATTTGTTATACATGACTTAGTACTCAGAATGAATTTAACATCAAAACAAGGCATGTTTTTATCTTTTGCATTCTTCAAGTAATTTCCTAATCATTCACCACTAACACTTTTAAATGCATAGGTCTATATTGAGAGCTTCTTTTGATGATTCCCTTTCATTTTTTTGTGTGCATTGGTGTTTTGTTTACATGTATGTCTATATGAGGGTGTCAGATTATCTTGAACGGGAGTTACAAACAGTGTGGGTGCTGGGAATTGAACCCCAGTCCTATGGAAGAGCAGCCAGTGATCTTAAACTTTGAGCCATCTCTTCAGCTCCAAGTAGAGCTATTTTATGTGTATCATCTGTCAATCTATTTATCTATCAATCCATGTTATGCACACATATACATACATACATACACACACACACACACACACACACACACACACACACACACATATATATATATATATATATATATATATATATATATCAATGTTGCTTATTTTTACTTGTTTGCTTTGTCTCTTGTTTGCATACAAAAGAAAAAAAGTATGGAAGAGCAGAAGTTGGAACCTGGAGAGAGAGGCCCACCTAACTGTAGCAAGCACTGATGATAAGAGGGTCATCAGGGCACAAGCTTTGTTACAGCTTCACCTTACAAAGATTATAAACATGAAGATAAGCCAGAATGCTATTTACATTCCTATTGGCTGCAAATTCACCAGACCACATGATATAAAACAGAATCAAATAGAAATAAGCTGGGAGAGATACTACATAGCTTTCTATAGGAAACAGCTTTTCTATGCAATGGAGTCTCACAGCTCCTAGCTGTCTACAGATCCAGTAGCCCTGTGAAATATTTCAAAGGAAACTTAATAGTAACCTCTTATGGAAAAAGTCTTTTGTAATAAATGACAGCTTCCTCTAAAACTGTCCCCTTTAGTACTGAAAACTTAACTAAATTTTGTAAAGAAAAAGACTCATTGGGGTAGCCCATGCAAGCTGATCAGTTAAATAGAAAATCCTGAACCAAATTGCTTTAAGCTTTCTGTTGGATTAACTTTAAGTTTTCTATGGGCTATTGTGGTAGAAGTATGAGTATGTGTGTGTGTGTGTGTGTGTGTGTGTGTGTGTGTGTGTGTGTGTGTGTTTTGTCTACTTTGCTTTTCCTTTTTTTCCTCCTCTATTCTCAAGCTGTCAAGTCTTCTATTGACCTGTTCACTGTCTCTGACAAACGCTGTTCCTTTTCCAAATCACGTATATTTAGTCTGCTTAAAGATGTAGTAAATAGCAAATAAGAAAGCTTGTTAAATAATACAGCTTTAATAAAATTTTATGTGTCCCAGGAAAACAGCCAGAGAGAACATGCCTTCATTCATTTAATTCTATCCACAGATAGTCACTGATAGTCCTTTGTGCAAAACCTTGGGATGATCCATGGGCTACAGCTTGTCACAGACAATAATGCAGTGAGGTTTAGGGGCTGTTGCTGTTAAAATGTCTGTTTCTATTTTCAGTAACCTTTTAAAATATATAGCTAAATTTTGAGTGGTACACAAGAGAAACTTTTGACCTCTGAAGATTTAATTAATTACTCAAGAGCGGTGCCCATTGATGTGTGGATCTGTGTCTCTGAAAACATCAGCGCTCATAGATTCTGTTTTGATCTTGCCTTCAAAGTAAGTAAGCCTGGAGTTTTTAATTCTCATCGTAGAACATGGTATAAAGACTCATAAACTGACAATCATTTGAAATCCTTCAAAATATTATCTCAGATGGACTTTCCACTTAAGTCAAAGCCCCTACTTATCAAGCCTTGGTCAGAGCAGGGTAGGGTGAGAGTTATAGGAACTGAGGAGATGACTTGGTGGGTGGAGTGTTTGCCTTGAAAATCTGAGGACCTGAGTTCAGATTCTGAGTTCTCAATGAAAGCTGGCTAGACAAAGTTGCCAGCCTGTAACCCCAGCATTAGAAGTAGGAGACAGAGAATCCCCATGGAAAGCTGATTGAGCTCCAGGCTCAACAGATTTGGCTTCAGTCAGTAATATAGAAACAGACTCCTAGCAAAAGTGGAGAGAGGGCCTGAACTGGCTTTCACCTGTAATCAGATCAATGACTACCTTAATTGTCATTATAGAACCTTCATTCAGTAACTGATGGAAGGAGACATAGAGATCCACAGCCAAGTACTGGATGAAATTCTCAGAGTCCAGTCAAAGAGAGGGAGGAAGGATTATATGAGCAAGGGGTGTCAAGATCATGATGAGGAAATCTACAGAGACAACTGAGCCAAGCTAGTGGACTGACAGCTGGGGAGCCTGCATGGGACCGAACTAAGTCCTCTGAATGTGGGTGACAGTTGTGTGGCTTGGGCAGTTTGCAGGTCCCCTGGCAGTGGGACTGTGATCTAACCTAGTGCATGAACTGGCTTTTTGGAACCCACTCTCTATGAAGGGATACCTGCTCAGCCTCGATACAATGGGGAGGGGCTTGGTCCTGCCTCAACTTGATATGCCAGGCTTTGTTGACGCCCCATGGGAGTGGATGGGGGACAGGGTGGGAAGAAGTTGGGTCCTGCCTCAACTTGATATGCCAGGCTTTGTTGACTCTGAGGAGTGGATGGAGGACAGGGTGGGAAGAAGGTGGGGGGTGAGTGAAAGGAGTAGAGGGAGGGGAAACTGTGGTTGGTATGTAAAATGAAAAAAAAAACTTTTGAATAAAAAAGGAAAGAAGGAAAAACACACCATAAAAATAGAGAGGCAGACAGACAGAGGTATCCATATCACACATCCAAACAAATGCACATGCATCTGCACACTTGTGCACTCACATATGCGCGCGCACACACACACACACACACACACACACACACACGAAGGGCTGCAACCACTTGTATATACAGAAGCAAAAATTTTAAAAAGGAATGAGCATTTTGATTCTTGAGATTCCATATTAGAAAGGGCACTGACACAGGAGCCAATAAATCTGTAGTCTAGTCAGAAATATTCAAGGAACGAATGTATCAACAGGCAGCTCTGGATTCCAGTTCAATCTCTCTTCCTGCATAGAATGAAGATAACGTATCTATCTCAGAACATAAAAAAGGACAATACGTTTTAAAACAAGATTCAGCCCACCAATATCCGGTGATAGAGAGTGGTGAAGTTTGGGAGATGTCATTCCACTCTGGGGATCTATAGACAGCTATTAGTTACTAGAGAAGAGAGAGACATTTTCTTTTGTTATGGAGCCATTGGTAAGGTGCCTATGCACCTGTAGATAATTCTTCACCCATGGGAGTAGAGAACAAACCCAACAAAAATCATTGAGTCACAAAAAAAAAAGCAAGTTATGAAAGTAGAAGAGAATCTAGCTGGGACCACGAAGACGATCAGTGAAAGTGATGGGGACGAGAAAAGGTGATGGAGAGATTGTGTTAGTAGTGAACATGACCCAAATATCTTCTATACCTATATAAATTGTCATCATGAGAGCCATTATTACATACAGTTATTACAAAATAATAAAGAGAGTACTACTGTGGTTGGAAATGGCAAAGGTATCAGTAGCCTTCTAGGCCTGGAGCAAACAGAAGAAGAGCTAATATAACGTTTTAGGACACTGATTTTTATGTGATATTATAATGGGAGACACACGTCATTACAAATTTGTCCAAATCAGCAAAGTAGACTCCGAGGGATGGTGAGGGATAATGATGTGTCCATGTAGGTTTATCAGCTGCAACAAATGTAGTACTCTAGTGAAGGATGCTAAGAATGGAAGACATTTTGCAGCTGGGGGCTGGTGGCAGGGTGTATGTGGGAAGTCTCTGTACCTTCCCTCAATTTTGCTGGGAAGGTAAATTTACTCTAAAATTTTTGAATTTAGCACTTTTTAAAATGCTACTATTAAAAAAAAAATCTATTCCCAAGCTTTTTTCTAGTCATAGACCTTACAGGACACAGAGCAAACAAAGCCTTTTCTCTCTTTCTTGCAGTAGAAGCCAACCTGGGAGCTTGCAGACATCCCTTGTAGAATGTGTTAGTGAAAGTCCAAATATAGTAAGAACATGAGGAAACTGTGGAGATTGTCTCCCTGGGCCCACCAGTCACCGTGTTTTTCAACAGGTAGGCCAGTCAAGAATACCAGTTCCAGGAAAAGCCATAATCATTCAAAGCCTACCTGCAAACCTTCATGTGCAGCTCCCTTGCCGGCTACAGGCTAGCCTTAGGTCAAACTCAGGAAAGAACACCAGCTACACCCAGCCTCCCCACAAGAATTTCAATGATGCATACTAAATACTAACAGATGTGAGCTTTCTCCCCCTGCACAGTCTGAGGCCAGACAACAGCTCCCCTGGATGGGGGTCCTCTTTCAGAATTTCAAGCAGTAAGCCCCCAACAGAGTAGGATCACATGCCACAGCCTTCACTTCAAATATGTATGTGTAATTGAGATGTGAGAGTGGTTAAGGGGACTAGAGGGGACAAATCCAGATAGTTTCCTAGCTCTGACATCTAAATATGTTACTTTTGTAGCTTTAAATTCTATATCTATAGAAAGGGGCTTACTAGCTTTTGAAAGAGTCAATAAAGTAATCTAAGCTGCTGGTTTAGAACAAGATACCCTTGTATCCATTAGTCCTTTGTCCTGCATAGCAGATCCCACAACTTCTTTGAGGCAAGTGCCTTCTGGGGACTTTACTGCAAGGAGCACACAGAGACAGGAAAAAGAAACTACTTTTTTGTTTTGTTTTGTTTTGTTGTGTTGTGATGCTTGTTGCTGCACTGTCTCTATTAGCAGTACATTGTGTCAGTCATATCTCCTTTTTTCTTCTAGTTTTCTGTTCCTGATTCACACACCCATCCCTACCCCTTCATGGTAGGTCTGGCTCAAGGGTTTAAAGTGAGGACAAAGGAGACTGTTTTTCTCCCATCTACAAAGCCACAGTTAGGAGAAAGAGCAACAAACAGGAGAAAGCCATGTGATTCTGCCTTTTGGGGAACTGGCTCTCTTTTCTCATCTGAACCACTGAAGAAGTCTTTGAAGTTAGTTCAGGCCTGGCCTATAGGAAGAAGGACTCCTTGACAATGAATATTGGGAGAATTTAATAGATACTGGAATAGCATGTTTGATGTGTTACAGATTTAGAAATGAACCAGACAATGCTCTGGATTGGAGACTAAAATAATCATAGTATCTATTTAAATGCATTTTGTCCATAATAAAGCCATCAGTGTGTTACAACAAGCTCTAATATTTAAGGATACTTGAAGCAGCTATGACAGCACAAAATTTGAACAAGATCAAGCCATCCCAAATCCTGGAATGTCTGTCAAGGGTGTGTATCTCATAAGGCAACACCTCTATCTGAGAAGCTATTGGCCATTTATGGTTTCTGGGAAGACAGCCAGTTTCCTGCAGAGATGCTTCCCCTGGCAGGTTGCTCACATTCCAATGGATAGCCTTGTACCTACTCACATACAGGCAGGAATAAGTGAGTTCCAGTGGGTTAAAACAAGAGAACATGAAATTAGAAGGAAAATGAAGTTGTGGAGGAAAAATGACAGGTGCTGTAGGTGAAGGAGGACAGAGTGGATTTCATCAAAACACATTATATTCATATATGAAACTCTCAATCAATATAAGAAAAAGAAAGAAGAAACATGAGCAAATCAGGATCTACACCTGGTTCTCAGTGAGTCCTTAAACCTTGGTGCTGCAGTATTTGATGTGAATGGTCGGTATCAGTTTAACTTGGGTCAGTTCTACAGCATAACTCCACCACTGCTGTGTCTGGAATAAGACAGTAGCCATCTCTTCATCATATGGCAGTTCTTCCAAACAATCTGCAGTGGCTTGAATGTGAAATGCCCCCCTCAGTCTCATGTGTTTGAACACATGATCTTCATATTGTGACACTGTTTTTGAAGGTTGTGGAACCTTTAGGAGGTGACCTTGCTGGAAGAAATGGGTCACTTGGGAATGCCCTTAAAGTTTTATAATACTTCCCCACTTTTCAGATCTCTGATTTCTGACTGTAAACCTCATGTGACTGGTGCCTTAGACTTTTGCTGCTATGTTTTTCCTTCATTATGGGCTGCCAAACTGTATGTGATATGAACCTTTCCTCCATGAAGTTGCTATAACAAGAAATGTAACAGGTATATACCCTTTTTCCCACTTACCTGGAGAAAACATTCTATTAATAGTGTAGCAAGTGATTGCCATCTCTTTGAGTCTATTCACCCCTGTTACAGAGGAATATAATACTGACCTCTTTTCAACTTAATTTGCCACCGTGTAGAGGTGATTCTGTAGAGACTAAAGATATTTTATTATTTTATATAGTAGACCTAGGGTAACAGATCTAGTATAAGGAAATACATTGTGAAGAGACACTTGTGTCTCAATATGACCATGAGACAAGTGAAACAATGAACTCAAAAAAAAATGGGAATGTCTCCAGTAAACTTATTTGGGAAAAGAAAAAAAGCACAAGCCAGAGGGAGACTTTGTCTCCTGAAAAGAGATTTCAATTTGTCAGACCACCTAATAGGATGAGACTAAAAACCAGATAATGGATGTTTCACTGGTGGGCAGGACCACATCTTGACAGGAACTGCTTTGATGTGCATATCCTGAACCCTCTATTCAAACTTTACTCTCACTTCAGGGTCCTAAAGTTGGGACAGTCACTGGATCTTTTTGTCTATCTTCCAAATGTAGTCAACATAAATAATCTACTTGTTCTGCTTTCCAATATTAATGTGACTCTTTTGATGAGCTTATTGAGGATGGGTGGCTGATCCTGGCTTGGTACATAGGCTATGACCTCTAAATTTGGTATAGCTAGCACATAACACACATAGTAATCTCCCTTTCCCATGCCCAAGGCTGTCTGAGGACAATTATGCAAGTTTCTTTAAGAATAGTTCATCTTCTAATCTTAGGCCACAGATGACACATGTTTGGTGAAACATCATAGCATTGGTAGAAGATAAAAGGAAAAGATCTCTTCCTTTTTGAATCATTAAAGATTTTCAGCAATTGATGTAGTGAATGATGATATAATTTTCAAAGAATTTCAATAAATAGTAATAATTCCATGATGTTGTGAAAACCTTTATGTCTTTTCAGAAAGAAAGGAAACACGTTTGTTTCCTTGTCTGCTGTTGTGAGGCTCATCTCTTGTCTTCCACATCCTCTGTAACAATGCCTTAGAGATCCTGGGCCTCCTGGGCCATAGATGCATTCTGGGATGTTGGAGAGGTTAATACTGTGTGAATGTGATTTCAGGATCTGCTAAGGACATGGGAGAAGAGGTATGATTCATCTGTCTTTTTCTCTTCTTCCTTTGGAGTAGAAAATAGTAAGTGAATCCCAACAATGCCTATGAACAAGGCTTAAAGAAACAGCTATACTGGGGATTTTCCACTGCTTTTAGTTCTTTTTCACATTTTTTTTTAATTTTTTTTTTGAGACAAGGTTTCTCTGTGTAGCTTTGCGCGTATTCCCAGAACTCACACTGTAGCCCAGGCTGGCCTCGAACTCACAGAGATCCGCCTGCCTCGGCCTCCCAAGTGCTGGGATTAAAGGCGTGCGCCACCAGCGCCCAGCCTCTTTTCCACATTTTTAAAGCCCGCACAAGCCATAGCATAATGCGATTGGCCTAGAAAGAAGTGGGCATGTTGAATCTTACATCTACCTCCTCTATGTGAGATCTTCAGGGTTGCTCCAGGATGGAAAGAGTTTATAAGATTACATGTCTGGCTTTAGAATAACGTGTCAAAGTTTTTGTGTCACTTCTGAGCAATCCTCAGTCATATTATACTCCATTCACAGAAGGTATCAAAAGTCTTTGTGTTTACCCAAGGCAAACTCAATGGGTTTCATGAAGTTTTTTTTTTTTCCTTTCTTTCTTTTTTCTTTCTGCTATGACCTAAATGACTTTGGATTTTTTTCTTCTACCATAAAATGCTTCAAACTAATCTCAGCCCAGTGGAAACAAACAAACAAAATTAAATCATGATGTAACATGAATTGCTAAATGGTCTTATTAATTAAAAAAAAAACCCAGAGCCAGATATTAGGGTGAAAGCTGAAAGATCAGAGAAATAGAACAAGCCACAGCCAACCTCACCTCACCAACTCCTCAGCCAATTCTGTTTCCACAAATCCTCAGACTGAAAGTCTCTGGGTCCTTACCCCTAAAGGTCTCAGTTAAACTGCTGCTTAGTTCCTGTCTCCTCATACCTTATATACTGTTCACCACTCCACCATGTCACTTCCTGGGATTAAAGGAGTGTGCCACTACTGCCTGACTCTGTTCCCAGTGTGGCCTTGAACTCACAGAGATTCAGACAGAACTCTGCCTCCCAAATGATAGGATTAAGGGTATGTTCCACCACTGTCTAGCCTCTATGTCTAGTCTAGTGGCTGACTGTGTCCTCTGATCCCCAGATAAGTTTATTAGAGTATACAATATATTGGAGTACATAATATAGCACCCCATCATACCACTACTATGCTCAAAATTCAGCAATGGGTCTATGGTTCTTTAAAAGTAACAGCTAATGTGATAATAATTACCTGTAAGGACCTACATGACTTGATACCGTTACTTTACTAACCTCAGAATATTCTATAGCCATCTTCATTCATTCCTGTTTTTCAGCCATGCCAGGCTGCATGGAGCCCTCCCCATATTGTTTTGTTGACAGTAGAAACAAAATTAATCTTATCTAAATAATTTTGCTGAGCCCCCTTAATAATAACTTGAATGTAGGTGCTTCCTTAATGAAATCATATGTTAAAGTCCCTAGCTGTTGGTGCTGTTGAGATACAATTGGATATTAAGGGCTGGTTGGTCCATTAATATGTTCATACTATGTGAGATGTCAAGAGGTGGGGGATTAGAGGAATAAATCTTTGGTGTGTACCTTTGAAGGGTATATAACATCTGTGTATCTTCCTTTCTCTGCTTCCTAGCTACTATATAGAGGGCATCTCTGCTCCACTAGAACCACCCTGGCACTGTGGTCTGCCATACTATAGACCAAGAAACATAAAGCCAAATTTCATTTCAGAGGAATGGAGCCTCTTAATCAGTGACCTTGAATCATCTAAATCTCCTCTAATCAAGTTTCTTTCTCCAGTATTTTGTGACAACAATAAATTCAAACAAACAAAAACCTTACCGAAGTTCTCATTCAAGCCCTAACTAACCTCTACAATAAGAAAGCCTACCACAATCATCTTAGTTAAAATCTTCATTGCTCTTCTGCTTAGAAATTCTAATTCCATTTACTCTGCACACCCTTCTAAGTAACTTGGTACCTTTTTACATAGTGTCATGGTTATTATCTGTGGTCATGCCCACTGTTCTAGTCAATGAGCCCTAAGTAAGAAGCTGACATGTGGGGAAGATATTTGTTCTACCCTGGCTGCAAAGGCAAGGATTCATGTTCATTTTGTTCTGTTGTATAGCCCAGTTGCCAATAACAGTGTCTCTAACATAATAGTACCTCAGTTCCTATTTGCTAGAGCAATGAGTTACTGAGTGAGAGTGACAGAAATGGAATCAATTGACCAGTGCAAAGGCCAAGAAACTGTCCATAATTCAAGCCAGGCACACTGTGCGTATAAAAATAGTGGATCTTACTTAACTGAATCACTTTGATCTGCAATGATGCATTTTCTCCTCTGCAAAAAAAGAGATTTTCTCCATATGCACTGAATTTATTTCTCAAGCTCACTGTGATTATTAAATACTGAGTAAGATTCTTTATAAAAGGAAATAACTTAGTTAGCAAAATCCAGTAAATAGGGTGTGTTTACTTTGTTTCTTATACAGTGACCATGTGTTTCTCTGATCTTATTCCTGGATGAGAATTGTTAAGAATATACTAGACATTCCTTCGAGGACCTGGTCCATTTAATGCATGACTGGCTACTTAGCATACGACTCAGGTTGCAACCAGTGTTTCCATAAAAAAAAAAAAGTCCTATAGAAGGTCTGATGCCTCTTAACAAGACACTGAAGGCAGCTAGAGACATCAAAGGCAAGCACATCTGTCACTGCATCTGTTGGAACTTTTTCTAGAAGAAACAATCTTCCCTGTAGTCACACAAAAAAAGAACTCCCAGGTTGTGACAAGTCTCTGCACATTCAACTTGACTCCCATGCCAGTCCTTGTCTAGTAATAAAGTATTGTCTAATAATAAAAGTGGTATTCTTCTATGCCTTGTTTGGGCTAAACATCCTTACCTTTCTTCATGGCTGGCTGTCAGATAGGCTCTGGCAAATTACAGGGAAGACTGTAACTTTCTTTTGCTTTATGCATTGTCTGTCTGTACGCTCTTTAACGGAGAACAAACCTACTCAAACTTTACCCTGGAACTTGAGTGTCACCCCTTCACTGCAGACCTGACTTCTAATGGGAAGGATATTGGTAATAAGTATGCCACTGCCTACTTGCCATGAACAGACAAAGCCATTCATAACTGAGCAGATATGGGTTATGTGTTGCTATTAAATACCGAATGACTGCCTTAAAGAGCTCAAAAAATATATTTCAAAGAAAGACGTTTCTTTCTTTGAATAGCTGTACTACTCTTTTAATGTGGAAAAACATTATCATTATCATGAAAGAGCCAAAGTAAACCACATCCTGTCTGAGTGCGTGTTTATGAACCTGAAACTAGAAAAGTTTCCTGAGTACCCCCACCATTCCAAATTCCCATTTTCACTATGATGTTATCTAACCTGTGTTCATCTTTTTCAACCCCCCCCCCCCATTAATAAGCATTCTCCTCTCTTACAAGCTGGCCTTATTAGGAAGCATTGAGAACACTTAATGGAAGTCTCACAATGGGAGTTCCAGAAACTATTTTTAAACCATGGATTCTAAACTGTTAATCAAATAGGAAAGTTGGAATTTTGCCCCAATGGCAGAAGTAAGATAAATATGGGCAATGTGGCTGGGAAACTGCCTCTGTGAGTAAGGTCCACCCTGAGGTGCTTCTAGATGCTCCAAAGATCTGGGAGAATCCTTAGAGTAAGACTCCCTAAGAAATCAGTGTCTCCATCAGTCAGTGCTCATTCCTGATTTCTCCTTGGAAGCCTGGGCTTCTCATTGAAAGTCCCAAGGGGTTATCAGTGAACAAACTGATTCAGGGGGTTTCCTAATTATAACAGTGACTCTAGGCAACAGTGAGTGATTTGCTTAAGGACATTTCCTGTTAGCTTCAGCTTTCTGTTTTCCCAAAATGATCCGGTGTCTGGGAACTAACAGATTGATGCAGTACTGTCCTACCTCATGAACCTCACGTCCTCTGTCTGTGCTTGTGACCCTAGAATATCTTATGACAGCTCCCATGTACCGTGAACTGTCCTGTACTTGAGAGTTACTAAAAAGCATCATGCAGTTCCCACATGCCTTATGAAGTGGATCTTGTAACTACTATCTAACACAGGCAGAAGCTGAGAACCAAAGACTTAGCAGCATATCAGAGGCTGCACAGCTAGGAAGTGATAAAAATTGCCTGCTAAATAATGAACTGTTTATTTTTTCCTTATCTTTTCTCCATGAATTTTCAGCTATTTCTTTAATTCTTGGAACTAATGATGGACACTGAATGTCACAACAGGTGTTACCTTGAGGAATTACTTCCTCCCTGAATCTGTCTCCCTATTGGAAAAATAACATGTGGGATTTAAACTGTCCAAGTTCCAATATCCTTAAATCCTAAGGAATTAAATGACAGTAAGTGATGGTGAAACACACTAATTAGTAAACTCCCACATACCTAAGGTTACTAAACCTACTGAGAACAACCAGCTGGTCATGTTACATGGCCTAGAAGGAATGGAGACTGGAGAATCTCAGCCCAGAAGGCAAGAGAAAAATGGCAAGATTCAAGGTTCGGTAATTTTTTTTTTTTTTTTTACCAAAAATAATTCTTCATTTTTTTGGGACAAATGGATGGAATTTGGGTACCTTTAATTCCTATTCTGTCTCTGTCATTAGGTTGTTAAATGATCTTGGTGAAGATAGCAAAACCCTAGATCTTCCTATTCATCTCTGTCATCTACTAGTTGATAATATGCATTCATCCTCTCATGGTTATTTAGAAGATCAAACATCTCCCCTAGGCATAGCTTAGCACTAAGCAGCCCACTAAGGCTTGAGCATGCAAATTTTATTACTAGTCAATAAAACCCTTTCCTTTTAGCCATAGAGTATCCACCTCTCATAGACATAGTTCTTGACCAATGTTTTAGTTGAAAAGGGTGGAAGATGATTAACTTTTCCACTGATGATTGGTGGCTTTAAAGAAGATGAGAATTGTTCATTTGCTTTCTTGAGCCAGCGAGATGGAGGAAATGGTGGCCATTAAAAGCTTTCATTTTGTTCTTCGACAGTGG
Source organism: Peromyscus eremicus (assembly GCF_949786415.1). Taxonomy (NCBI): domain Eukaryota; kingdom Metazoa; phylum Chordata; class Mammalia; order Rodentia; family Cricetidae; genus Peromyscus; species Peromyscus eremicus. The sequence goes on along the minus strand of NC_081417.1, from coordinate 81,532,104 downwards.
TCTTTCAACACTTAATTTGCTCTTGAGTTTCTCTATTCTAGATTGAACATTGTTTGAAAGTTCCAATTAAATTTACTACTTTCTCATGTCTTGAAGCAGATTTGTTTTTGGATAACCTTGAATAAGAAGGAGAAACAAAGACATATTCAAAAGCCCTTTCTTACTTCCCAGAGCAATGGAACCTAATGGGACAGTAAGCTTCACTTTTATTTGAGTCCACGTCTCTAGGCACAGAAGAAACATGCACCCAGAAATGTGTTTCCCACCATGCTTTGCTCCAAGGTCATACCCTCTCTGTTATTAGTCATTCTTAACTCATAAGATCAAAACTAAAGTTACATAAAAGCTAAAAATAGTCTATTTGTCACCCAGAAAGCACAAATAAAATGTAGCCACATAGAAAAATGAGCTAAGACAAGCATGTCTTTCTCTTAGAGATAATTTTCTCTGATGTTCTGCAAGTCACCATGTATGTGCTGGTACAAATCCTCCCTGACCCTGAGAGCCAAGCTCTGCTCTTCATTCCTCCTTTATGAGCCCAATGGCTCTGTACTCACAGTAAAACGTGGCTGTGAGTTCTTTGTGAAAACTCAGTCTAGCTTCTTGAGTTGGGCATGTGCCATGAGTCTCAGTGTGCCAAGATTGGCAACAGGCCTGAACCCCATTTCCACCCACAAGGCATCTCCATTAGCTGTCCTTGTCTACTGCCTACTCACTGCTGGTCTCTTCTCTCACCTTTTGTTCCTAACAGGGAAGGTCTTCTCAGATGACTTCTGAAGTAACAGAAAGATGAAGTCTTGCTTCTGGATGATTGATGTTCTCAAAAAGATAAAACTTCGTCCTGGTCTACCTTTTCAAAAGATTCCTTCAGCTTGTCTTTACACTAGATCTATAACCTATGCCTAAATTCTAAATATTGGTGTTTTATCCTTTGTATTATTCAGTAGTATAGTACATATACTAACAATATTAACAAAAGCATTTGAACAAAACAGTTTCAACATTAACAACAGATTTATGCTATATTAAAAATTCATATACATACTGATAAGACTACCAAGAAATCTATGAGAAATAATCATACTTGTCATCTTCTGAAAACTTACTCTGTATCAGATACTTTGCCATGAAATGTAATTGTGTCAACTCTCAGTTACTGTGTGTGTGGATAATGTAATCTCCATTTTCACAGAAAAGGACCAATGTTCCAAAATCTGGGATTCCTTGCCTATGCCACATGGCTAGTAAGAACCAGTCAGGATGAACGTCCAATTTTAGTTGTTAAACTCATGCATTTCACTACTTTGTCTTTACACTCATGTGAAGTGGTAAATCATACAGATGATCAAAGTAGGGTTTGGCTCTCTGTCTTGACAGAAGAATAAATATAATGAAAGATTTGAGTTAAACCCACAGCCTCCATTTCTGTTGTAGTGGGCTATGCACCTTCTACCTTTACCACTGGAAAGGTCCTGTTTTCAAAAGTCTTAGCTGAATGGACCACCAACTTATACATATGGCTCCATGATTTTTCAGTTGGCTGTTGCCTGGAAAAAAATATGTGAAAGGAAGGAAGAAAGAAAATTAGGAAGGAACAAAGGAATAGGTCAAATTTATTCACAATAGTAGTTAATGAAACTTTGAAGTGCACATATTATGCTCAGAATCCTGCATATGCATTCTAATCCTCTAGCCTTAATGAAAATGAAAAAGATTGTGTCTTTCAAGAGGCAAAGCAGGTTCTTTAGTTTACCTGGAAATCATATGGTAAAGACGGAATTCAGACTCAGAGAAAGATGCTTTTTTCCCCACACTATTGCATGGACTCACAGGCACCAGGTGACAGCCTACAGAGTGTACTTTGCTATGCACACTAAGGCAGCAATTAGCACAAGGTCTAATGGCTGTTTTTTCCTTCTTTCAAACCATTCACACTTATTTTATCTTACTCATTCTCCCTCTTTAATATCATATATAAGTAAATGATCTGTACTTGCCTAAATATCTAGTCTTGGACCCTCCCACCCCATCCACTTTTTCTATTCTACCATCTACCTATAATGGACTTCTGAATAATTTTCATTCCCAGTTTATTGTCAAATGATTTCTCTTCTTGGAGCACCTGTCTCTGTCTACTCACATGGACCTTCTTTATCTGTTTTCAAGATAGCCCTCAGAGTCACCTCATCCTGGAGTATTCCCTGGTACTGTTTCCATAGCTTTGCTATGGTACCATTCTTGTGTACTTCCTTCACAACCTGAGTTTCTCTCCATTGACCTCTCACTATACTGTGCAGTGCCTATGAGAGCATGTGTTGCCAGGTGCAACACATCAAAGAGCAGGCCCTGCACGTCACCTATGCATCACAATAAAGCCAATCCTGCAGGTAGAGATGTGAGCCCTAAAGTTGTGAGCAAGGGAGAGCTGTTACCATTACTCATCTTTCCTGTGGCAGCATTGGCAGGGGTTAGATGCCCTCCTCCTGCTTCCTGCCCATGAAATCCTACAGCAAGTGGGAGAGCTGGCTCTGCCCTTCATCAGTTGCAGCTCTCAGGAGAGTGGCCCCTAAGCCACTCCTGGGCAACACAGTAGAAGTGATCCTAAAGGTATAGGTGTGGGAGATCAGAGCCTGAGGACAGGAAAGCAGGAGAACTGGCCCTGCCCCTTGCTCATTGTTATAAGGGGTGAACTTGCCAGGACAATGCAGGAGAGTTCACCCTGGTGGTGAGGATCAGAGAGAGCTGGCAACCCTACACAGGCCCAGAACCAGGGTTATGGGTTGGCCCACCCCAATATTCACCCCATCTGTGTTCTACTGGAGCAGTGCAGGGACCAGTTCTGCAGTCCCAAAGCTGCAGGATCTCCATAACACAAGGCAACAACAGGATATCCAAAAGGAGTCTCAGTGAGGGTCCAGCATTGATAGTGTAGCAGAAACCAGAGGCCTCGAACCAGACTGATGATTCTTTGCAATGAACACTTGCAAGTAAAAACATATGGATAAAAGGGTTTACTGCGTGACTCACTCTGTCACACTACAACTTTCATGATGGCATTGATTTTTCCTTCTCTCTTTTTTTCTGTTTTCTCTTAAATTTTGTTTTATTTTTTTGTTTGGGGGCTTGTAAGGGCAGAGAGTGGATATGAAGGGATGGGGAAATGAATGAGACAGAGATGTATGATGTGAAAGACACAAAGAATAAATAAAAACAGAAAGAGAGAATGTGTCAGTCTCCACATGAAAGAAGTCTTGGAGAACAGAACTTGTGACCTATAGTCTATTACATCTACCACTCAGCACAGTATTTGAGGAATATAATGCATTCTAAAGAAAATTTCCCAAATCATGAATGGGTGAATGCAGGATTCACTGGCTGAATGGTTAGAAAGAATGGGTAGAGGAATAATATTTGAGAATTATTGCAGATACTAAAGCTGAGGCAGTGTACTAAGCTACAACCTCTGACATCCATAAAGACTACAAAGAAGAACTCACAGTAGTTAGCCAGCTGAATTCTGAATGCTGAAGAAAGAAATCCTGGAGGAACAGTAAAGAAACAATGACCCCACAGCTCATCACTTCCAACCCCATCTATTGCACGTGGGGAAATCTGAGCACAGAGAAAGGGAATGACCAAGAATTGCATTATAGCCAAGTAAAGAACAGAACCAGGTCTTTTGGCCCATTGTTCTCTACATTTTTTTCTAATCTTAGAATTCATGGAATAAAGTGCTGCCCACATTAAATACTCATTCTAATGAGGAGCCTCAGGTTGTAATAGCATTCTGTTAATGAGGGGAAGTTTGTGGAAAGCCAAAGCCAGCAGCTTGGCCAATAAAAAGGAGTAATGAGAGCTGCAGTTAGAGTTATACTGGGGTGATAGGAAGTGCAACTCATTCCTTAGGGAAGGAATAAGACACAAGAACTTCCCCCCGAATATTCTGCCATATCCCAAGATGAGGACTGGAGATTTAGGTTGTATCTTTGATGTTTTGGGTTAACTTCCTCGTGTGCCTTGACTGTAACACATATTCAACCAACCAAGAGTCAAAAGTATTTGAAAGAAGGGTGCTGGTGTCCAGCCTTGGCATGGGTTAAGGTCCTGAGACAGGGAAGAGGCATCTGTGCAAAGAAATGAATTGTCTGACCACCAGATAAGTTTCACACAAGTGGCCGGCCCTAAAAAGCTCCAACTGTCTTGATTTATACATCAAAACAAGCATGTTTTTCTATTTTAATGAGTTTTTCCCATTCTCCAATGTTAACCTCCAGCAAAACCAAAAATGTCAAATATGTTTTTCCCCAACTTTTACAAACATCAAAACATCTTTAACCAAAACAATGCTTATAATTTTGCTAGCTTGGCTGAGTATCAAGTCAGGTACATCCTGTCTTTAAAAAACTAAAAGGTGATTGACATAGGCACAGATTTTTCAAGAACAACAGTCCCTTTCAAAACATATTTACAGAAATAGGGGTGAATTGACTATAATCCTGTCAGCACTGAATCAGAACAGCTCCCAGGGTCTAAAGTGATAGCAGGCATCCCCAGACAAGAAACCTGAGAAGCATCAGCTCACAAATAATTTTAGGGGAAAATATTCAAGAAAAAATGGTGTTTCTAGGAATGATCACATCTGTCTCATGCATGATTGACAAAATGACACTGAAACCCACAAGAGTCATCAATACTACAAGAGAGAAGAGAGCATGCAGGCCTCATGGTCCCAGCAGTATTCTGTGTTGTCCGAAAGTCCACTAGTCTTTGCCGAGGGAGACTGTCCCTGTGGGCTTTTGCCTCATCTGGTGTGAAATTGGGCTGTACAGCTCCCAACAAAAGGAAGATAGTTTATTGGAAAAATTATTGACAAACAAGCAGTAGGACTTAAATCGCATATGTATTCCCAATGCTGGGCATGTAAAGACAGGAGGAGCCCTGGGGCTTGTTGGCTGACCAGTAAAGCCAAACGAATGAGCTCTAAGTTCAGTAAAAACCTGTATCAAAAAAAAAAAATAAGGTAGAGAGGTATTAATGAAGATAACTCATATTTATTTCTGGCCTCCACATATGCATACACATACATGAGTATCTACACACACACATACACAAAAATGTGTACACACACACACATGCAATACATTGTGTCTATAGTAAAAGTGCTACAAACTTTTATCTTGTAAGTTTATCAAAACTGTACATGACATTTTCATTTACTAAAAATGATATAATCTACAGATGGTTGAAAATATACAGGAGGATGTATGAAATTCATATGCAAAAATTTATAAAGAAATGTGTACATTATAGTTTTGATATCAACAAGAAGAACTACAGTCAGGGTATCCTAAGTGAAGGTCTTCTCCCTAAGTGAGGATAATAGAGAATTTCATATCTGTATAAAAGAGTATGTGAAATTAATAAGAAATCTTTGATAGAAGAAATGCGAAGATTTGAGTTTCGAAATAGTCTCTGAAGTACATGTCTGGTAACACCGAGATCCTTTTATAATCCAGAATAAGGTCTCTAGGCTCTTACCCAAGGGACTTTACACTCAAAATATTTATTCTAGGACATACTGTTCTAGATGTCTTGTGTATTTTAAATAAATAATTGAAACTCATCTCCTGGAGGTGATGTTACATCTATGCCATTTTGTTCTTTAATTCTTCATATTTTTCTCTTAGAGTGCCATGTCATTAGTCCCCATGACCCAGAAGACCCTTAATGATCTAACTATGACATCTACTTTCCTTCCTTGTCAGATTGCACATACAGTTGCCTCATTCTCCCCCTCTGCCAACTATATATATATATATATATATATTAGTGTCTAGGTATTTTTATTTGCCTTTTTCTTTACCGAACATATTCTTGAGCCTAACTACCTATAACGATAATAGTTTTTCACCTTGCATATCAAAGGTTAAATATCATGTCCTCCCCACAGACGTTTTCTGTGGCAGCCCTTGTTAAAGCACCTCTCTGCTGTCAGCAGTAGTGTGTGTTATTTTCCTCATCATGTTGACAAAACACATGACAAAGCAACTTAAAGCAAAACTTGTTTGTATGTGCTTACTGTGTACAGAATGCATTCCTTCAGAGTTGAGAACGCATGGTTATGAAAGCAGCTTGGTCTACACCACCAACAAGGAGGTGGAAAAAAAGGAATGTTAGTGTTCAAATGCTTGTCTCTTCTTTTTCATTATTGTTCAGTCCAGGACCTCTACCCTTAGGATGATGAATATTGTTGTCCATATTCGAGATGGGTTTTCCTACCTTAGTGAAACCTTCCTGGAAATGCCCTCACAGACACACCCAAAAAAGGGTACAGTGATGCCTTAGGTGCTTCTCAATCCAGTTGAATTGACAATACAAATGAACTACCTTATCCCTAATAAGTTATCCCTCTATGTAGTTCTTCAATAATATTACTTCTTATTTGAATCACTGTATTTTTCTTCTCCCTGATCACTAATCCTCTCCTTTAAGGCAGGGTCATATCCTAGAAGAAGAGTCTTGACATTCTTACTCACAATGAAATACTGAGTACTTAGAACACTACTTACCACATGAAAATAATTTATAATATTTCATTAGTTAATAAAGTAACAAGCTAGTATAGTAGAAGCTGCTTGGTTGTCTACTACCTGCAAAGCATTATAATGCATACTCTGGAGAACAAAGACATGAATTAGTCCCAGCATCTACTAAGAAGAATTTTTACACACTTGAGAAGGTAGTTCTGGTTTTTGTCCATGAGCAAATGTGACCCCATTGCAAGTAAGACATGGCTGACGTCATATGAAGTCATACGAAGTCATTCATATAAAATGATGCAGAGGATTCTGCATCAGTGAATACTTCTAAAGAAGGTCTGGGAGATTGTATTCACAAAGACAGGAAGAAGGTAGGGGTGAGTGTTGGCCTGTTTGTTCCAGGAGAACATGAGCATTTTTCACTGTTTTGTCTCTAGAGCTGAGCAGCCTAACTGGCACATGGCAGGACGTTGATGAATGTATGTTGAATGAACACATATATAGATGAGCACAATTCAGTACAGAAATATATCTAAAGTATGGCTGTATCCTTAATTAGAAAGCCAGTCCCATATTCCTGTCATGCATCACTTGTTATAAGGCTCTTTTCATTTTACAGAAGCATGGAAACACCCTCTTTCTATATGCTTGCACCCACTCAGGTTCTAGAAGTATTGCTTTGGTAATAAATTATCATTAAAGAAAAAGCAATGATACTCACATATCTGTGAATTCTCTATGGCTTTTGCAGTCATTTCAAAACTTAGGTTTATTCCTCTATAGATTTTCCCTCACTGAACATTTCCTGTAAACGTGATCATATAAGTTGACATTATTTTACGTCAAAACTTTGTACCTTTTTATTATACGAAGGGATATTTTTGAGCATGGTTAAATAATCTACTTTGGAATCAAAATATCTTTCCTTGACTTAATTCTCCTATGTCTCACTTCCTTCCTCTGTTAAATGAGATGTCATGTACATACTTGACAGAGGTAGTGAACAAAATCCTTGATAAGTAGCATATGCTCCATAGACCATAGCTGCTCTTATTATCTCAACACTGGTCAGCAAGGCCAGGGCACAGAAATCTCAAAAGCAATTCCACAGAAATCTTTAATCTTTATAGCAGTCACATTAGAATGCAGGAAGTGTCTCCATGCAGATATCAGCAGAAGGACACTTGTGTGAATTCCAGGGCTCTGTGTTCCAGTATTTCTTTGAAGAACAGACAGATGTGAGCAACCATCTTATTCACTACTGATTTACTGTCAAACACATGATTCTGGACTCTGGGTGTATGTGAATGAAAGGAAGGGGTGTTTTTCTCTTTTATTAGAAATTAAAGGAAACCTTGACTATAAAAACCAAATGACAAGGACAGGGGACTGGTATTCCCATTAAGCAAGCATAGTAGTGTATTCATGTCTGACTATGGCATATCCATTAACAGAAAAGTTTGAAAAGCACATACTCATATTAAAACTTTAGTGGAAATAAAGGTGTATTATTCTGAAGGAAGCAATTTTTTCCTCATTTCAAGCTAAGGAAAGAAAACATATAGTTTCTGATGCAGAGTCAAACAACCAGGAGTCCAGTGCTGGCCATAGATTCAGTCCCTGGAGTTGTCAACTCGGAATAAATCATTTCTCCTCTCAAATTCACATAGCTGTTCAAAGGAGGAGTTTGTCCTCAGAAGGCTTCCCCAATGTCAAGCTCTATTTCTGTGCCTATGAGGTTCTAAATGTAGAACCAAGATAGATGTAGAAAGACTAAGTGTTGCTAACTTTCCTACAATAGCCCATTGAAGTTTATGGACCATAGGTAGGTGTTGGGCAAAACTCATATCCCATAAAACAGACCGTTTATAGTTCCTATACTTTAAAATACAGATGAGAAATCGTACACCAAGGTGACCCTCCTCCATTTCTCATGTCTTGAAACATATGCTTTATTGATCATACTCACTTGATTATATATTATCTATAACAACCCTTAAATACTTACTTTTTCTTTTTTTTTACAAAATATGGGTTTGTTGATGTAGCTGAAATTTTCTCTGGTCATGCCCAGCTCCCATGGCCTTGCGGTCCAACAGCCATTCTGACCCAAGTAAACACAGATGTTTATATTATTTTTAAAGTATGGCCATGGCAGGCTTCTTGCTAGCTAGTTCTTATATCTGAAATTAACACATTTCTATAAATCTATACTTTGCCACATGGCTTGTGGCTTACCAGTGCTTTACATCTTGCTTCACATGGCAGCGGCTGGCAGTGTCTGCTCTGTTCTGCCTTCCTCCTTCCTCCTCTCTAGTTAGAAAGTCCCACCTAACCTTATTCTGCCTCACCATTGGCCAAAGAGCTTTATTTATCAACCAAACAGAGCAACACATATTCACAGCATATAGAACAACATCCCCATCATTTCCACTTTTCTTTTTATTTAAAAGGACGATTTTAACTTCAATATAGTAAAATTACATAAAACAAAACAGTTATCAAGTAAGAATTATAGTTATATCTAGTCTATTTTATTTGGCAAAATTAAAGAAGATATCCTATCTATCCTGTATTTGTGAGTCTAAGGTTTCATATATACCGTATCTCTTATCATAACCAAGGAAAATCATAATTATAACTATCTAGTCTTCAACTACATCAAAGACCCCAGAAGGATATTATATTACTTAAGTAAACATGAAGTACATTTTAAGCAACTTCCAAAAATCTAGAATGACAAAGACAGTTGGCTGTCTGGGCAGTCACCCAAAGTTCTTCTGCAATGTTGGGGCATCCATTCTTCAGCCTACAGGCCTAGAGTCTTTCAGTCACTTCTCTTTGTGTCCTGTAGAATGTCTGGCAGTTCCTTCTGTGAAGCAGGAACCTGAAGGACCATCTCATCTTGCAAAGTTCAGTGGTCACCTTTCTTGGGTCCTACATGCCCGGTTGATACAACATTTTGTCAAGCAGTCCAGGCAAGAAGAGTTTCTTGTCCAAACGACTATTTTTGCCAAGAAGAAGATAAACTCCATACAGAATGCCTTTGATGCCCGTCCTCTTCTCTGAAGTAAATTGGTGGTGCCAGAAGAAGACATGTCTCTTTGTCCAGGAAATTCTAAGTTTTTAAAACATTTTAAATGCTATATTCTGTAGGTCTTTGAAGTATTTGAAGATTATCTACCTAACTGAGTTATATCTATGTATACCTAGAAAACTTAACATGACTATAAGTTTGACTATCATAGAAGACTACTTATTAATCTGTATTTCTTAATTATCTATTACAATTTAAATAAGCTGCACAAACATAATACCTTAAACAAGAGTAGAAATATACATACAGTATAACAAAATTAACTTTAAATTTGCATCAATAAACTAAAATATATACCAATGTAAAACATTTTAAACAAGTTGCTCTTTAAAAGTAGGTTCAACAATCCACCCTTTTATCCTATCATATCTATATCCTGTATTTCCATATTATATCCCCTTTCTTCTTTTAGAAAGATATTGTCTATGACCAATAACAATTTGTAACCAACAATCTAAACAAACTCAAGCATCCATAATCTATTTTTGGGGGAATGTGGACATATTTTTAGGCTACTTCCTGCTGCAAAAGGGTGCTGTATTCTTATGGGGATACAAAGAAAATTTTAGGATTATGGTCAAGTTCTGACTAGAGTAGTCTGTGAGGCTGTATTCTCTGAGCCAGTTGCCTTGAAATTGATTTTGGATGTTGGATGATCTGGGCCATGGTGTCATTGGAGACCTTTCAGGGGGTCTTGGCTGGGCAAACCCTGTTAGCCTAGAAGCAATCCACAGGTTCTCAGCTTCTGTGAAAACAAAAGCAGAACCTCTTTTCCAAAGCAACATATCCTTAGACATAAACTTTGAAGTCCAGACACCTTTAAAATACATATATTGGCTTAACTCAGCAGATTTTATAATCAAAAGTCTCTCTGCAGTTAAAAACCCCAAAGATAATATAATCCAGAATCTCTATGTGATTTCCATCTTTATGTGGCTTACTTTTTATATTACTTTTACTTTCTCTTTAAAGACTTTATTTTTTAAAACTTTCTATTTCTTTATATAACTGTCTATATTCCTTTTCCTCTCTCTTCCAAGCCTAAGTACATTTTTATATATATTGTAAACCATTTAGAGGTTTATTTAATCTGAATCTGTTTTATTGTGAATCTATTGCTTCAAACTGTAGTATTACTGAGATTAAAATAGCTGCTTTGGCTGCTGACTCTGCCTATCTCAGCTTTTCAACATGGTGGAAAATGTTTACCATCAGTTTTGGGCGAACCATGCTCACCACTGGACTCTGGGAGGCAGTGGGTCTATGTCTCCATGCAGCAGCATGTGGCCCAAAAAAACTCTTCTTTTTTTTTTTTTTTTGTACTAGCAAAAGCTAAATCCACCATGCAGCATACAGTGTGGCTTAGAGATGCCTCTGTGTACTGTGGCAGGAATCTGTCATGCTGCTTGGCTCAAGCCTGCATGCCATGAGCTTACCATACTGTAGCTCAAGTCCACAATGCCAAGTTGTCTCTGTATCACAGCTTTCGTGAGAGACACAAGTAGGAAGCTGCTCTTGGCTGGCCAGGACACAGGAAATTTTCCAACTGCATGGTGACCTCTGGAATAAAATTTTAATTAGTTTTAATAATCACTCTGAAAGCAAAATGTTTAACAACCAATTAGTCAACAATGCATTGCATGGAGAACAATGGTCTCATCATGGAGTTGAAAAGTTCACAGTGTCTATTGATAATGTCATAACATCATAGTATCATATCTGGTCCAGAAGTCAGTGGAGGTGCTGGTACAAACAGGCCTACTATGATATCTCGTATAAAAGCATAGATCATACAATCACTAACAGTATATCTGACTGACAGTAGCAAACAATATACATGTATGTAATTGATTGATGTTTTATAGACTGGATTCTTTATCATTATCATACTAACCTAACAAAAAAAGTTAACTATAGAACATCATTGGGACATGTCTTTCAGTAGATATTGCAGACAAAGACATTGCTGTAATGGGGAAAGATAGATCTATGTGTTATTATCCTAAAGGTTTTAGCTGTAGATAAAGTTAAAAGAAGAGCTGCCTCTGTGTAGGCTAAGTCTAATACATGTGTTTTTGTGTCAACAGATTAAAAATAATTTAAAATTTAAGTACAGAGAAGCTACTATAATAAGGATATAAAATAGTAAATATTGTTGTATTGCTCTATAATAGATTCATATTTTAGGTGATATATAATAAAAATAATTTAAATTTTTAAATTTTTTTGAAGTTTGCAAAAAAGGAAACTATAGTATGCCAAGATTAAACTTGAAGAAAGAAAAAAATGACAAACAGTACAGCCAAATGATGGTGTTTATAAAGTATATAGTAGTATAGTGTCGTGCCCTGAGCCTTCATATTGACTAAACATATACTGACTCATTTTCTGGTCCTGAAAGCTTTGTTTGTGGTGTCTATACAAGTGGACATTTCCTATGTTTGCTTACACAAATACTTACAGTACTGTGTTACAGCTGCTCACAGTATTGAATATAGTCACATGTTGTACATATCTATAGCCAAGAACCATAAACTATGACATATGGCATAGTGTAGAATATGCTAAAACATAGTTTTGTAACTATGTGCTATGACATTCAATAGCAAAACTAGCTAAAATTAGTTTATTAGAAAATATTACCAAACTTATATAACAACTGTTTGCAGAGTACATGGTTGAACAGTTTCATAAATGAGTGGATAATATGGTTTGGCAAAGATCACCCTGTCTTGGAAAAAACAAACAAAAAGAAAAAAACAAAATGAGGCAACAATCCATGAGCCACATGGCAGCACATATATTAATATAAATGGGTTAATTTAAGTTGTGAGAGCTAGTTAGTAGTAAGCCTGAACTATTTGCCAAAGATTTCTAATTAATATCAAGCCTCTTAGGGATTATTTGGGAACTCGCTGGTGGGAAAGAAAAATCCAACAACAGTACTTTGATATAATGATACTAAATATTTACCAAAAACACGTGGTATTGTGGGAAATTACTTTATCATGTTGCATGGATGATTTTATTCTATCTCTCAGACCATCTTGCTTGTTAGGTATTATAGTTATCTTTATTATATAAACTGTCTAAAATGAGGACAGAGAGACTCAGAATTTCAGTATGCCTCTATTACCTATATCCAAAACTAGTTGTGAACTTAAGAGAATATAACCATGTTCTGAGACCAGATCGGTTAGTGTTTTTCACAGAAGAACATAGCATCACACTGAACCTGGTTAGAAATTCAGAATTACAGGCCTTTGAGGTTTGGTCTGTATTGTGTCAAGGTCCACAGGTGCTTTTGTTGCACATGGAAGTTTGAAAAATCTCTGCACTAAATCAACTTGTTCTCTTCTTTGTTGATTGCATAAGAACAGGACATAATGAATGATTGCTTCTGGACTGCACAAGAGACAAACTATTTAGACTAATTTTTTGCTCAAAGAAAAGGATCAAAGTATCCATCACTATAAATTAGACTAAGTCCAAAACTGGGCACTCTCTTCTCTAGAGTCTACACTGATGTTACTGCCCTCAAAGGTCCTAAACCCGCTCACTAACAGTGCCTAAGATCTATATTTCACTCTCCACTGCAGGGTAAATACAGAAGCAAATGCTTCAGGGATGAGTAATACAGCTGTAACTGGCCTGGGCTTTGCTTGTGACGCACCCAATGTGTGTTTTTAGACAAGAGGCAGAGAGGAAATTGTGATCTGTTCAGTAACTTGTGAATTATTATTTCCCAAAAGTCTGAGCCTTTCCCAGATCCAATAACATAAAAAAAAAAAGTTATAAACTTGAGACAACAGTCACTTTTGCCCTGGAAAATGCCTCTGACTTTCTACATATCTCCAGGGAGAGTAAAAGTTGTATAGACTCATTCAAGGTAAGACCATTTTGTGCTTTTTTATCATGTGTTTAGGTTATTTTAGTTTTTGTTTTAGTTTTGTTTTCTTGTTTTTTTCAGGCAGGGTTTCTCTGTGTAACAACCCTGGCTGTCCTGGAACTCACTCTGTAGACCAGGCTGGCCTTGAACTCACAGAGATCCGCCTGCCTATGCTTCCCAAGTGCTGAGGCATGAATTGAACCAATCTGAGGAGATAGAAATCTGAGCAAGCATCCTTCTGTCATATCAGTTGGAAAGCCCTCTTGGGTCTTGTGCTGGTGTCCTAGACCCTCAGTTTTCTAGGTCCTTAGATGACAATAGTTCTTTAAGTCCCAGACCTTAATGATGTTTTCCTTCACTATACTGAACTGCTCACAAAGCAAGCAGTCTGGTTGTTTTCAGTCATGACAGTAACAAAACTCTGTGAATTTACAAATTCTCAGACCTGATTCCCAAATAGTCATTCTAATAGACCTAGGAATATCCCCCAGAAATCATAGTTTTGGAGAAGTTTCTAAGGGACTTTTAATCCAGTTATAAGCCATAACTGGATCTCTCTCTTTAACAGTTTTTCAGCCACTTGACAATTAACATATATTCCATTTCTTGGACCATTATGTGTCTTCAAAACATGGTAGCTCAAATTAGAGGTGAATTGTTTGCACTGAACATCAGATTTATGGTATGCTGTCTCATGATGGAACCTCAAGGATATGGTACAATTAACAGAGGAGGAAAGACTACAAAGAGGCATGACTAAGGGCTGAAAAGTTTTGCCCTGGCCTGGTGGGGACTTGAGTTAAATGTATCCATTTAAGACTCATATATTGAGAACATAATGTCCTGTTCTTTTGTAAGAGACTTTGCCTAATGCCTATTATTAAAACAGCAGCAGATTCTTCTCAGCCGTTTCACCTTGACTTGTCATCATAAACAACCTTCTCTGGATTCTTTAGAACTTGCAGTGGTAGCTGTGGTTGCTCACTGCTGACAACAGTATTAACTTCTTCAAGATCTATGATCATCAGATCCTGCTTGTTTTGATATGGATATGTTGCACAGTCATATAATTGTGTAAATATAGATCACAGATCCAAAGGATATGCTATCACTCATTCCAAAGTGGTTTAGCTGCTTCATATTTCTTCCTCTCTTTCCTATATCCCAGCTCCCTTCTGTACTAACAAAAATTAAAACAATGGAAGGATTCATTTTACTATGTCTATATCAAGATTCAAGATGAAATGTTCATTTATGGTTATTTCAGTAGTTCAAATCCACCAACGCATGCTGTGTAGTAGTTTTCAGATCCTGTGATAATTGCAGTAAAATAAAAATGAAAAAATAATTTTATTAATAATATTAGTAGAGACTCAATTATTTAGTATCAAAATATGTTAACCTTCTTTCACATTATGGGATAAAAATTGTACAAGAATTCAAGTGAGTTATATATATCCTGCTAAGAATTTAAAATGTAGATAACTATCACAAATTAATAGACAAATTAATAGACAAAGTCAAGGTCTACTAGAGAATAAGTTTTAATATTTTTTCACCACTTGCTGACCTCCTTCAGAGAGAATGGATATTATATCAGAATCTCATAGAAAGGTCAGGCTCCTGTTGTAACTGATAGAAGAAGAATTCACTAGTACATCCCTCTTTACTACACAACAGTGACCATAAATCCCATTGGCCTAGTGAATTTCAAACAATCACAATGTGAATAAACCATATAAGCTTATTAACTTTCAGTCCCCATTTACAAAATTTGACTCAGGATGCCAAGGATAATGCTGAGCAGTTCATGGATGGATATACTCTAACAGTTTCCTCTCCTTTTTGGTCCCTAGAAGTTTATTCTGGCAGAATATCCTTCACAGCTCTGTTATATAGTATGTGACTAGGTCCTTTTCTGGAAAGACTTGATATTTTCTGATCTTGATTTGTCTAATACTGGATAAAGTTCTGAAAAGATTAAGAAACTAATAATAATAATAATAATAATAATAATAATAATAATAATAAAGAGGAGGAGAAAGAGGAAGAAGAAGAAAATGAGGAAGAGAAGGAGGAGGAAAAAGGATAGAGCAGGGAGAAGAGGAGAAGAGTATAGGAAGAAAATGAGGAGAAGGAAAGTGAGGAGGATGAGGAGTAGAAAGGAGAGGAGAAGAAGAGGTGGGAGGAGGAATAGGAGGTTAAATTTTCAAGAACAAATAAAAAGGATATTAGGGCTAGAGACATAGCTCAGTAATAAAATGCTTGTCTAACATGCATAAAGCCTTGGTTTCGGCTCCCAGTATAGCAAAGAAATAAAGGAATACTATACACAGGAAAAAATGATACTATGGCAGTCTTGAGAAAATTCTAAAGTACTTGCTATGCCATATTCTTTTAGAAATTCATAGCCACTAAAAGAACACATTCAACTGTCTGAAAAGTTGTTGTTTCTAAAAACAGGAGATTAAGGGTTGGAGAGACTCCTATTGGATGAGTAAAATTTAGTGTTACTGAAGGAAGAAGATAGAAGGGATTATAGAGTGGAGTGAGATACAAGCTTCAGTAGAAAGATAAAAGAAAAGTTATAACTTACTCATTGTTTAGTAAGGTTACCTGTGAAGTCTTTAATCATTATGGTGACAGGTTGAGAGGAAGATTTCTCAAGTCTCTTGTAATTCTATCCCTAGAAATTGCAACTCTTGTCAGTATAACTTTGACCTGATTGTCTCTTTAATCAAAAAGTCTATATGGTTGACAAATTTACCAGCTGTGAGTAGATCATACCTAATGAATAGGAGGTGACAGCTAACTCTATTCCAAACACTGCCTCCAAGCCATGTAGCCAAAGGGAACATGCTTCTACCAGACTCAGCAGCTGAAATGTCATTATCATTAACTATGACATAAATTTCAGTGACAGCCATTCATATTCAGTTTCCTTGATAAAATGTTTGTTCTTTAGAGA
The DNA here is from genome assembly GCF_949786415.1 of Peromyscus eremicus. Classification (NCBI taxonomy): domain Eukaryota; kingdom Metazoa; phylum Chordata; class Mammalia; order Rodentia; family Cricetidae; genus Peromyscus; species Peromyscus eremicus. The sequence goes on along the minus strand of NC_081417.1, from coordinate 81,515,611 downwards.
AGGCATGCAGATGTCCTTGGCATCCTCCCCTTCCTCTCAGCCATCCTTTGGAAGACTACATATACATAAGAAAATATAAAAGTGGGTCAGCCCTTACATTCAGCCTTGAGAATTCAGTGATGAACTATGCATTTCTTATTTTAGGAGAAATTTTTCCTTATTTGAGGAAACAAATATATAGATAGGAAACTTCATGAATCACTATTTTCTTATTGAAATTTTGTTCACTATAGACCTGACACATATATTTTTCAGCTTACATTTGTACCAAAGCATTTTTCATTATCATAATTCATGGATGGGCATGCACAATGTAAATCAGGGAGCCAATATCTCAACAAGCGTGAGTTTCATTATTTACTCATTCTAATGTACACACCCTCTACTCACTTTCCATATTAAACATAGGAGAAAAACAGACCTTTCTATAACCTTAGCAGCCTGTTTGTACCTGCCAAGTTTATGGGTTTTAACCACTCTAGAGACGTGATCTGATATAGTTTCTGATTCTCTACTTAAGTTAATCCAAGTAGCCAATTGAGTCCAACATGTAGCTGAACATTGTGTTGTCTAGGTAAGACACAGGGGCATCACTTTTCTTTTCCCTAATGTTGCAGTTACCAGCAATCTTGCAGACATTGCTTACTCCACAGTCTGGGTCTTAAGATGAGAAAGATAATGAAGATGCCATGATAGAGAAATCTTACTGGCTTGAAATGAACATTAGCCTGGTAGAAACCTGAGATTCTGGGTTGTTGACTATGGCATGTTGGTCACTATGCCTTCCTGGTTGCTCAATGGAATAGCTTTAATTATTTTCACATTAGAACATCACTATCCATATTAGCATAATTAAATATCATGGTTTATGACACCTACACCCCACTAAGATAAAAGATTTGATCATTATTATTGTTCACTAATATATTTCCCCATGTGAGGATCAGTAAATGGCTTCTTAGAGAATTAAATAAGTCCTTGAAGATTAAACACAGAACAAAGTTACATCATTCCAGTGACACATGATGGTACAAAGCTAAGTCCTGGGTGTTATTAGAACACAGGGTTGAGTAGCTCATAACCGTCAGTACTTCTGTCTTTCCTTTGAGTGACCCCAGTGACTATTGAGAGCAGATGTGTGGGAGCTGGGGCTATAATTGTTGAACTGTTACAATGGAGCCTCTGCTGTGGTTTCCATAACCAAGTGTCTCACCATGCACATATGCACTAGTGATTCCTCCATGCTCCTGGAGGGGAGGCCTTTATCTATCACCCTGAAAGTTTTAGTCATAGTTAGTTATGGCCAGTTAGTTATGGCCAGTGACTCAGTTTACCTTGTCCAGTTCCTCTATTTTTATAAGATCATACTCTTCCTTTCTGTATGGATCTACATTCTATTGGGACATGTCTGGGATGCTTATCCCAACTGACCCAGCCTAGCCTCACAACAAAGGAGTTCTTTCTGTCTCCTTTCACTGTGAGTGTTCTCTGTTGGTTGTTTATTATTCTTTACTCTTTGGGGGACCTGCCATCCAACTTCCAAATAAATACACACACAAAGGTTTATTCTTTCTTATGAATGCCTGGCCTTAGCTTGGCTTGTTTCTACCCAGCTTTTCTTAACTTAAATTACCCCATATACCCTTTGCCTTTGGGATTTTACCTTCCTCTATTTCTGTATATCTTTTCTTTCCTTCTTATTCTTTGTCTGGCTGTGTGACTGTGTGGCTGTGTGGCTGGCCTCTAGAGCCCTCCTCTCTTTCTTTTCTCATTTCTCAATCTCTTTTCTCTCTCTCTTTCTCCTTCTATTTATTTGCTCTGCCTGCCAGCCCTGCCTATGCTTTCTCCTGCCTTGCAATTGGCCACTCAGCTCTTTATTAAACCAATCAGATGTTTTAGACAGGCAACATAACACAGCTTCATGGAGTTAAACAAATGCAACATAAAAGAATGCAACACATCTTTGCATCATTAAACTAATGTTCCACAGCATAAACAAATACAACACATCTTAGAATAATATTTCACAATAATTCTCCTCAGTTGCAGCCTCCAATGCACCTGTTGAAATGTTCTCCTTTAGACACATATTCTCTCCAAACTGTCCTTTACACATTGGAAATAATGTTGAGTCCACTTCTCTGAAATGTATTTTCTTTTAATGCCTACCCATTTGTTGTTCCACCGATTCCCAGAGCACAAAATTCCACATCAAAACTCACACCTTTTTTCTTCTGAACTCCTCCTGTTCTGCTATCCACATCACTTCTAGGTTCTTAAGCGTTCTTCTGTCCCAACTGCTACTCTCATCAAAAGCAAAGACATTGTCGTAGCTAAGGTTACTGTTGCTGTAATGAAATACCATGACCAACAGCAACATGGAGAGGAAAGGGCTTATTTTGCTCACAATTACATATAACAGTTCAGCATCAAAAGTAGTGAGGGCAGGAACTCAAGCAGGGAAGGAACCTGAAGGCAGGAGTTGATGCACAGGCCATGAAGGAGTGTTGCTTACTGGATGGTTCCTCAGGGCTCGTTCAGCCTGCTTTCTTTTTTTTTTTTTATATAATTTATTTATTTTGCAATACAATTAAGTTCTACATATAGGCACAGATTCCCTTGTTCTCCTCCCTCCCACCCCCCTCACCTTCCCCCCAGCCCGCCCCCCATTCCAATCTCCTCCAGGACAAAGCCTTCCCCACAGACTGAGATCAACCTGGTGGACTCAGTCCAGGTAGGTCCAGTCCCCTCCTCCCAGGCCGAGCCAAGGGACCCTACATAGGCCCCAGGTTTCAAACAGCCGACTCATGCAATGAGCACAGGACCCGGTGCCACTGCCTGGATGCCTCCCAAACAGATCAGGCCAATCAACTGTCTCACCCACTCAGAGGGCCTGATCCAGTTGGTGACCCCTCAGCCATTGGTTCATAGTTCATGTGTTTCTGTTTGTTTGGCTATTTGTCTCTGTGCTTTATCCGACCTTGGTCTCAACAATTCTCTCTCATATAAACCCTCCTCATTCTTGCTAATTGGAGACCATGGTAAATGAAGCCCACATGAGAATAGGAAGAAACAAAGTGCTAGAGAGGTCCACAGAAATCCACAAAGATACCCCCACAACAGACTGCTGGCAATGGTCGAGAGACAGTCCAAATTGACCTACTCTGGTGATGGGATGGCCAAACACCCTAATTGTCGTGCTAGAAACCTCATCCAACTACTGAGGGATCTGAATGCAGAGATCCATGACTCAGCCTGCTTTCTTATAGAACACAGGATTACCAGCCCAGAGGTGTCCCTACCCACAGTAACTGGGCCCTCTCCCACACATTACTAATTAAGAAAATGTCTTACAGGATTGTGTATATCTCAGTCTTAAGGAGACATTTTCTTAATTGAGGTTCCCTCCTCTCAGATGACTTTAGCTTATGCCAAGTTGACATGAAACTATCCAGCACCAACATCAAATATCATCAAGCTTCAGTCATTTCTGTGCCAGTTAAAGTTCTCTAATGACACAAAAGTTACACACTCGAGCGCGCACGCGCGCGCGCGCACACACACACGTTTGAACACAGCCAAACACACACACATACATACACATGTACACACCACATATACCTATGCACACATGCACACAAACACACCAATATACATATGCATTCACACGTACATACATACACACACACCATATACATGCAACTTTTAAAGAGAAGTTTACTCCTCCCAGCTAGAGAGGTTAAGGACCCTGATGTGTACAGAGCAAGCAAGCAGACTGAAAGCTCAGGCAAGTTTTCTCCATTACTGAGGTAAGTTTCTCCATTACTATCTTGAGGCAGAATTTGCTCTTTCCTGAGACATCTTACAGCCTTCAGCTGATCAGATAAGACAAAATTGTTGAGAGTGATATCTCTGTCTCATAATTAAAGTAGTAGATTGCAAACATTAATCAAGACTACAAACATATTCACAGTAACATCTCCATGACTAAACGAGGCAATATAGCCTAGTCAAATAGGTGCATAAAATTAATTGTCACAATTTGTTGTGAGTTAAATGATTGTACCCATTTAAAAATTCATATATGGGAAATATCACCCATAGCATGTTGATAATAAAAGGCAAGGCCTTTGAGAGGTAACTAGGGCAGGAGACGAAAGGCTTCATCTGGGAAATTAATACCCTGTTAAGAAGACATAAGAGAGCTTGCTGTTTCACTCTCAGTTAAACCCTGTAATGATGACACAGCAGGAAAGTCACCTTCAAACCCTAAGCAAGCCTTTACCAGACAGCACATTTTCTGGTACCTTGATTTTAGACCTGACAGTTCCCAGAACTATAGGAATAAATATTTTAGTCATGTAGACAATGATGATTTGGTATAAAAGCCAGATATGGTTAATCCACATTTCTAAGTTCTTTAATACCCAGTAGACATTAGCAAACAATGGTTACACTTCCCCTGAAGTGTTCAGATGATGGTCTGATTCTTTTCACAGCAGTGCTGTTGGCAACCACTATCAGTGGGTCAAACCCAACCCACCTCTGATGTGTACTTCTAAAGGCAACCCAACCACTTCTCTTTTCCATTGACTGTCCATCATTACCTAAGATTCTTTACGCAAACTGTGTTTCACAAAATATTATTCTGATAAGGTTATTTATGAAAGGAAATTTTTTATCAGAAAGATTTATTAAAAAAACTTAGTGTGATGCTCATACCTCTGATTCTGTATAGGAAGATTTGTCACCACCTCCCAAAATTTTCATTATAATTGGCACATGATCTCTCCTCTCAAACTCTTAAAGAAAACTCCTGTCCAACCAGCTATAATTTGAAAATACAAGTTATCAAAAATGCATTTAATTCATTTGATGCAAACCATTCTGAACATTTTTTAATCAACATTCAGGAATGCAGAGTTTAGGAAATGTTTGTCACATAGGGCCTTACCATATCTCCTATCACTATCTTTCTGAAACAGCATTCTTTGAATCAACTTGTTGATTGAATGTTCCCTATGCTATCTTTACCCTGTGATCCACTGACTTGTTTGGTTAATTCCGTTCTGTAATACTTATGTCAACATTTTGCTATGGCAGAAGCAATAATCTGTGAGCTATGACACTTTTTTTTTCCTTTCCCAGGCATACAGGAAGAAGTCATTTCCCAGCCTCTTTTTCAGTTGTCCTGGGATCATGTTGCTGTCCACTGGGAAGAGGGTTAAGTTAGCCACTTCTGGCCTGAGTCATAATCTTTCACTTAAATCTCTACTATTTTTCTCTTCTCTGTGTAAGTGGTAGCAGCAAATGACACAAGAAAACATAATGTTGAAACTTGATCACTATAGAGAATGAGGGAAAAAATGTTATCATGATAAAGCCACTGTACTGGACCTGTATGACATAGCAGTTAATATGAATTACTATTACATCCTCCATTGAAGCATAATCTTACCAACCCTCTCTTTCTCTGATTCTTATATTTTGAATCAATCATACCACTCACCATTCTCCACTTCTCATCAAAATGGTTTACAGCATTGTTTTGTCTCTGAGCTTGGACTTTGAGCTCTTGAGAAGCAAAGTCATAAAAGTACGTTATCTATGAATCCATATACTTCATTGTGAGAGGCTATTTGGTACACCAATGTTTGCTCAAGAAAAGACACCATCATTGGCTTTCATATACTAATTGAAAACTTTATCATGATAGGATAAAGCTGGGAGACTTAATATTATGGGTTTTAGGACCTACAGACCAAGGCAGGTGCTCTTTTTTGACTGTTTTTATTTTTCAGCTCAAACTGACTCATGGTTATCCCTATACAATTCTCTGGCACTCCCCTTTAAAATATTATTTATTCTTTGAGAATTTCATAATGTATACAATGTGTTTGATAATATCAAAACTCCCACTATTTTTGACTTCTTCTAAATACCCAACACTGTCACATCCCCCTCTCAACTTCAGACTTTCAATTCACAGTGCACTATTTGATCAGTCCTGTCCCTGTGTGTGTGTGTGTGTGTGTGTGTGTGTGTGTGTGTGTGTGTGTGTGTGTGTATAGAGCCATATACACTGGAACACCGCTAACTTAACAGAGGCTTCTTCCCTGAAGACACTGACTCTGTCCAACAGCCTTCCACTGGCAAAGCACCTCAGTTACCAGCAGAGCTTCATGAGCTGCACCCTCCATTTATTCTGGATTTTTGACTGGTTTAATCTGCTGTAGACATGTTATAGCTGTGACAAGTGTTTTCTGATTGCTGTGTTGGAATTCTTGGCTGGTACTGTAAACTGGCTGATATTCCATGGCTAGAGAAGTCATAGACCCTTGGGGAGAACTTACTGCAATTGTTTTTTTCTTAATAGACATGATGCTTCTTAACATAAGAAGTTTGACTAACAGAGATGTTGGAATGAAAGAGTTGGCTGAACCCCAATTCTCTCACTTGTTCCTCTTTGAGTTTGGAAAAATAAAGTTATACTCCTGAGCTTCAATTTCCTTACCTTTGCATCAAGATTAATTCCAACCTCATGGGCCCCCCATGTAAATTAATTGAGCCCAGTAGACGGACTGGCACATTAGTAAGAACTCAAGAAATAGCAGCTGCTGATGCCTGGGTCTGGAGAAGCTGTGGCCACGACATGTCAGCAGGGGCCATCCTGCCCAGGGATGCTCGCCAGAGCCCTAAAGGAAATTGGATAGCTTTTAAATATCATTTTAATCAAGCCTGCTGAGAGATGGGATACAAAGGAGAAGCTGAGTTGTTTTATTGAGGAATCAAAGATGGAGTGCCACAAAAAGCTTTCTTTAAAAAAGTAAAGTAGAAATTAGTTATTGATGCTACCAAGCAGTTTGTTTGTGGCAGTTTGTGGCCACAAAGACCTGTGGCCACACAATGAGGCTTGTGCAAAAAATGCAAATAAAAGTTTTCTTTCTTCATTAGTCTGGAGGGATTAAAACATACACATTGATGGAGCATCCTGCTTCAGACTAAGATAATACAGTATTGAGGAAAGTCTCTTTCTCAGTGGAAAAATGACCCATCTGAGTATAATCTACTAAACTTTTATACAAACATGTAAGTAAGGGAAGTCCCTGGGTGGCTATATGAAATGTAAGGTAGTGATGTATTGCTGTAGCAATCATCCCTCATTTCCAAGGCACTATGGAGAATGAAGTATGTGAAATTGAGACTTAACGTGTTTGATGATTGTGGCAGAAAATGTGTTAAAGAAACTTGGTATTAGGTAAAAAATAAACCCTGTCACAGCCTCAGTCATGCTGTGCAATCTACTAGCCCTCTTTGCATTATATTCAGCATCACATTTAGATATTCCTTTTTTATAGATTTCTAGGGCTTGTGGGAATAAGTAAAATGGTTACACATGAGGTAGAACTGAGAGATTTTTGTCTAAGAAGGAACATTTAGTCTAGGAGGAAAATAATGTGAACATTTGGTTTAGTTCTCCATTAAAAGGCAATTGACTTATTTAAACCAACCGAGTGAAACAGAGATGATAGTTTTATTGAATGTTTTGGTGCCCATCGAGGTTGCTATTCCTCATTTCCTACATAAGCACAGAGCACAGTAGTAAGGATTCTGACACAAACCCCACAGTTCTTGCTTTCTCTGGTCAGTAAGAGACGGCATTGTGTAGACACTGTATTAAGTAGTTTATAAACTACTTCACTTCTTACCACAGCCTGAAAGAATTATAGATTGTTATTCTTTTTCTCTGCTTAGGGATGCATGTTTGTGAGTTTTCCATCACTAAAATCAAATACCAAAGGTAATTAACTTATTAAAGTCCAACAGTTACTACTGGAAGAGAAATGTCAGCAACAGTATTAACCAGCTATGAATCTGTAACCTATAATAAAAACTGGCTTGAAAAGACAAGTCCACTTGTGCAATAGTGGTGGAAAGTATTTTCTGATGGGATTGAAAGTCCCCCTCCATAGGTCAGAACTCATGCCTGGTATAACTAACTGAGCCAAGAACTAATGGTTATGTAGGTCATGTTACGTCTGTTAATATTAAACTGTCCTCTAAATGCTTATTCTTATATCATATATTAGTGTTTCTCTCAACCATCATCAGAGAAGCTTCTTTTTTTTGCAATATATGGCTATTAATGCAGGGACCCAGAACAAAACAATATGTAGAAAGGAAAAGAAACTGAAGAATAGTCAATCCTAAACAAGATGTCTGTATCACACCTCTTCCTCTCAGCGATCATGATGGAAGAGGGAGTAGAATGATTCTAAGAGTCAGGGGTAGGTAGTAGATAATAGTTTTTTTCTGGACATTGAGAGCTGTTGCCTATGTGAACTCACTGACACTGTGCCTGGATGCAAAAGGCCTGCACAAGATCAAGTCAGAGTAGACAGTGAGGGACGTCATGAAGTCCCTTCCTTAACTGAGGAGCTGTTGGGAATTGATGCCTATTGGATGCAAGATTCAGTTATCTTCAGAGATATGTCCTCTGGAGTGCTTACCTATGATCCCGCACATGCTGCTAGACCTATTTGACTACGAATAAAATTAAGTGGATTCAGTGGATTTTTAAAAAGGTCATATGAAGTTGGGACAAAAAGGTAGGGTGGAGAATAGAGAAGGAATTGTAGGGAAAGAAATGGGTGATGGAATTGAACAAAAAATAGATTGTTTACATGTAAAAAATAAAATTGAATAAAATGCTATGAGTCTCAAACCATAATTGTACTATTGTTTTACACCAGATGTTAAAAGCTCAAACTAGAGTGTAATCTGTCTAGAGAACAAGCACACAGTGATCTGTACATGGACTTTCAAAAGGCCATATGAATGGGCTTGATGGGGAGATGGGCATGATAAGACAGCAAGCTTACTAAGGCATAGGTACCCAAACAGAAGATTAATGGAGCATGTCAAAGGTATTCTGTAGTGGGCATTGTATGTTACCTAAAATGGTGCAAGTTTTCTGTAATGTTGAGCAGGATGATTTGACTGAGAATGACCTCATAAGTTCATATGTTTGAATGGTTGGTCCCAGTTAGTAAAACTATTTGGGACGGCTTAGAAGGTGTGGCCTTGTTGGAGGAGCTTAAGGTTTTCAAAGCTCACCTTGTTGCTTTGAGGTTTTAAAAGCCCATACTAAGTCCAACTTCTCTCTCTCTCTCTCTCTCTCTCTCTCTCTCTCTCTCTCTCTCTCTCTCTCTCTGTGTGTGTGTGTGTGTGTGTGTGTGTGTGTGTGTGTGTCTGTCTGTCTGTCTGTCTGTCTATCTGTCACCTATGAATCAGGAAGTAAAGCTCTCAGCTACTGCTCCATTGCCATGCCTGTTTGCTTCCCACTATGGTGATCATGGACTACCCTCTGAAACTACAAGCAAGTCCCCAATTAAATGATTTCTTTTCCAAGAGTTGCCTTGGTTGTGGTGTCTCCTCATCGCAACAGAAGAGTGACTAAGTCACTACTAAGCATTCACTTTCTTATGAGATGAGTGATGTTCTCCTTTTTATGTGTCCACACACAAAAGGAACACATTCTGCAAAAGGAACCAAAATGCTGTGATTTCTCCTTTCCCCCAAGTATTCATTCCATACATGTTGGATCTGCTCAACCTAGGAAGTTACTATTCTTGATTTACATCACAAAAAGAAGTTTCAATCAACTCCTGTAAAAGATATTTACAAATGGAGATCAACAAGCGAGAAAATATCTGCTGAAATGCTTAAAGAAAGAACAGTGAGGCCAGGGTTTAGAGTGGAAGCTAAGGATAACACTGAGAAGATGAAAACAGAAAAAGACTACTTTATCTTCTGCCTGGGGCCGCCATCATACTTGTAAAAACATCTCTAAGGAAATGTTTTCTGATATAAATCATAACCTGTAAAAATAGTCTGAGGGAGCAAGAAAATTCTGTACAGGTAGGCATTCAAGCTCATTCCAAAAGGACTGGCCTGTACTCACAGTACAAGTGAGAGGAAAATAACAAAGAGCAAATATATTTCCTGAAAATGCAGAAATCCACCTTAGACACAAGGTAAAGAACCAGCCTTTCATCTTCATTTATATGTGGATTCATAAGTACCTGTCTGTGAAACGCCATCAAAGTTCAAAAATAAGGGATTGGAAGTAAATTCCTAGAGCCTGAGGACGAAGATGCTGACTGAGCATCCTGGAGCCTGAGCAGAAGCTGTTTTTGTGGTTTTTGTGTTTGTTTCTTTGACTGATTATGTTTTTGTAAAACAGGGGCCAAATCAAAGGTAGCCCTTAGAGGCTGGCTCGTGAGAAGGCACAATTGATTTACAGAGTCTTACAGGAGAGTAGAAACTTAGATCTGAAAGCTCAGGCCCTATATATGAGTATATTTCTCAAGAGAAACTCAGGGGTTATAAGTTCTCTTTCCTAGTGAACTAAATTCTGTATGTGAAGTATTTTCAAATAAGGGATTGACTGTCGAGTTAGCATGATGATATCATGGACCACATTTATATCTAAGACCTCAAAGATAGAACATTACACAGAAGCAAAACCAAACACAACAGGCTTGAGTTGTAATTCTTCCTTTATTTCCTTGACCAAGGTGGTTCTCCTTTCTGAAGCACCTGTATCATTTACAAATGCTAAGTAGTCCAAACTTTATTTTCTTGTGAGTTTGACTAAGATACTATAAATAGCAGTCAATCCTGAATCCTTAATGTATGTGAAAGTCCAGTAAATGTGGCGAGTTTTAACACTGCTTTTGTACAACAGGTTATGCAAATTTATATTTATTTTTTGGAAGAGATTTTTCTCTTTCAGATCTTAAAATCTACCTCATGCAGACTGTCAGCTGGATTAGCTTAACTGAAAATAATCAGAATACAGGACATGACTCAGTTGGCATAATGTGTCCTGTGCTGTGCAAGAATAAGACCCTGAGTTCAGATACCTGGCACATGTAAAAAGAAACTGGGAGTCTACAACCATAGTGCTGGCTGTGAAGATCAGAGACAGATCTGCAGAGATTGCTGGGTAGTCATATATACAATTAGTAAGTACCAGGTTCAGCGAGAGACACTGCCTCAGCAAGTAAGATGTGATGGAGGGTGTACTGACCTCAAGCACTGACCTCCACACCTACTTACACACATGTATACACACACCCACACCCGCTGTACACACATGGATTAGGTACACACATACACTGTATATATGCATAGGCATGCACACCCACATTCCAAACATATACTATACACACACACACACACACACACACACACACACACACACACACACACACAAACCATAATGTAAGGGTCATTAGCCAGTGGCTGTCATGAATCAGATATTTATTTATAGGCAATTCAGGGATAAAATATACTGAAATACTTTCATGAATCAAGACTATGGATGTTAAAGCTTCCAGTAGACACTGTTTTAGTCACCCCCACAGCTGAACTAACTTCTCTTAGGAGAAGTTCCTGAGAGTCAGAAACGCAAGGCATGCTAGTGACCCAAACAAAACTAAAAATAAAATTCCATTTGAGAGGCCACCATAAGCCCTCTCCACTAGCTTTATGAAAACGTACCATATTTCATGTTGTCCTTCATTTGGGAAATTTGAGTTTAGTGAGGAAAAACAGCTTAGGATAGGCATACACTCTCTTCTGCAGCTGGCTTGAGCTTCCCAAAACCCTTACAGAGCTTCTCAGTAGTCTATCTCTTTGGAAGGTCTTTCGGGGCCTTGATAGAAAAAAGTAGTGCTCTTATCCCTGTGGCCCTTCTGTTCTCAGTAACTGCTTTGTCTCTCAAGGACTCACTGTCTGCTCACTGACCTCATGCAGAGAAGTATTCTTTAACAGTGCCGTAGAATAGACTCTCTATGCAGAGATGAAAAGGCACCGTGCTTCTCCTTAAGGCTTCCATAACCTAGATCAGTGCAATGTGATGTGAGGATTTGGGATGTTGGTGCCTGGTGCCTGAGTGTTTGCCTAGCATATGTGAGTCTCTGGGTTTAATCCCCAGGTGAAGAAAACAAAAGATATGGCATAAATACCAAACATATAATTTTGGGTTAAGCAAACTCACTTTAAGAAGATAAAAAATGATGACATGTATATAAAATTCAACACAGTGTACATTTTAATTCTAAAATGTGATGAAGCCAATACCATTGATGAAACGTTCTAAACAATTTTAATGCTAGAGTTTTCAAATACAGTGCACTTTTAAAAATACATTCCCAGCACTTCTCCATCAGGATGTGAGTGTTACAAGTGCTGCACAGCCACATGTTGCTAATGATCACCACATTGGAAATTCTAAGTCCACGTAGAAAAACAAGCAGTAAGCTAAGTAAGTACACAAGGGTTCACCAGAGAATAAACAGTAAGTAAAAAGTAAGTAAACACATAAATGCAGAAAATTGCTAGGCATACAGAGCACTTGAGATGGAAATTACAGGTCCCTCACTCAGTACTGGGTGTGCGAGCATGCACACACCTGTTAGCATCTCGTTTCAGTTACCTGGGCCTGTAAAGTAGAATACTGTGAGAGACAACTTCATCAGAAAAAGAGTTTCCATACTCCCACTGCCATAATTCTTAATAACATTTGTATTTGAGATATAATTCACATATCATAAAATTCACACTTCCCTAAGATTTTGATGCTTAAGCCAAGTTCTGAAAGGTGATTTCCTTATTTGAACATCTGGAGTAATGGTTCCAAGCTGAAGGACATTTTGAAAAGAAATGTGACTAATTAAAGGAAGTCATAAAAATTAATAGTTCTCTCTCTCTCTCTCTCTCTCTCTCTCTCTCTCTCTCTCTCTCTCTCTCTCTCTCTCTCTCGTGTGTGTGTGTGTGTGTGTGTGTGTGTGTGTGTGTGTGTGTGTGTGTGGTAGTAAAATGGGGTTTCAGAAGAATCAGCAGATGAGGGCTGAGGAAGCCCTGCGGTCTTCTAGACCCCAGAGATTTTACTGTCAAGGCAATGGAAGATCTGGTGAAAGCTATTTAACTGCAAATGTTGTCAGAGAAGCTCAAGATCACCATATATGGAACTAGAAAAGTGAAGCTACGGGACCCTTATCACTAACAGCTTAGTTTCTTTTGAGGACAAGCTTGCTACTTGATCTGTCTTGTATTTCCACATATCCTGCATCTTGGTATTGTAGCAAATAGTATGCTCCCCGCTAAGGGCAGTGACCATTTGTTATGGTTTTTTGATCAGTGTTCTTGGTCACTCTAATTCCTTTAGATGCTCTTCAGCTGTAATCTGCACTGTGACCAGAACAAGAAAGCTTTAATTCATACCATCTTCTGATGACAAAAGACAAGCAAGTTTGTAATTTAATAAATGCGGTCAAACCTGACCTTTGCAAGCAACAACAAACATCTTGTAGCCTGATATTTAGTCTCAGAACTTGCCAGGAACATTGGATAATATGATACCTTGATTCTGCACATAAAGTCCTGGACACGCAATTTCTAACTGTGTATCCCCAGTGTTTTCCTAAAAGATAATTGTGGAGTTCTTCCTTCAGATGCTAAGATAATTAAAATGATGTCTCACAAAAGGCTGTGGCTTGTCAAGCTGGGCCCAATATGTTGGGAGCTAACTTCATAAAATGATGAATTATAGGAACAATAAGTTGGACCCGCCAGATGGAAGTCATCGCCTGATGCTTTTACCATTGTGGTAGTGTTGCCTGAAGGAAAAAATGTAGAGAGCTGATTGTGAAAAATTTATGCCAGAGTCAAGCTCAAACCCCAGCCTCTGATAAACGGTAATACAACAAGTCTCTTGGATACTCAGACACGTAAACAAATAATAGTGTTAACATGCTACCACAGACACGCATGCCTAATCCATATGTGTGTGTCTCTGGCAGTCTTGCCTCATCCGTATTACTGCTTAAAATAATCATAAGAATTAGCTAAGTTGTTTGTGTAAACTCTTGAATGGCTCAATACTAATCAGGACTAGTGGAAACCGTTTTGGTTTGACTCCCTTTGCTTAAGAGAACCAGGAAGCAAGGAAGGGTTTTCATGCTGGTTTCCTGTTTATAGACATAAGGCACTTTCTCCCCACAGCATCATTTTCTCTATCTGGGAACTAAAACACCAGTCACATTTGAATATTCTTCTAAGATCTGAGAGGTGATCAGCTATGCATGGGCCATATCATCCAAGCATGCTGAGCCCAGATGATCTGGTCTAGTAGATAAGGGGTTTGTTCTTAAAGTAAATGTTGACTGGACTCATAAGACATTGCTTAGAACCTAAAGTATTATTTAAAGTTTAGATGATCCCTGAGTCTGATCATTATTACTATTATAAGCCCAAACTCTCTATTTCTAGAAAGAAGCTTCAGTGTGCACTTTTAACTTTCCTACAAATGCCAGCTCCAAAAGTTCCCTTTGGGGAACTGATCTTTTACCATTGTACATTATGCACTTTAGGTAAAATGAACTCAGTAGTAGAGCACTTGCATAACAAACATGTGACATAGGATCAACCTCCAATACTACAAAAATGGAAAAAAAAGCACTAATAAAGTCTGGAGACATAGTTTAGTTAGTAGAATGATTGCCTAGCGAATCTAAGATCTATCACTGTACTATTATGTTAATTAAAATAAGAATCAATTTTCTTACAGATAACAGTGACTATCTCAACTTTGGAAGCAGGTCTTGGTTGTTGTATACTAATTAGTGGAACTTTCTAACCCTGTGGTTGGTTTATAATGGGCAATGGGACCTAGTGTTTGCCATTGAAGTGTGAGGATCATGAAGGCATCAGGGAAGAAATTTTTCTTTTGTTTTAGAAATTCATTAAAATAGAATAGGGCGTGGGGGCAATAGAGGCTGTTAGTGGAGGTATGGGAAGAATAAAAGAGACTGGGAAAATGAGTGTGACCAAAGGAGGGGGGTCATTGTCAAAGAATAATAAATAAATAAAATAATAAATATAAATACATATACAAAAATAAATAAATAGTAAAGAATAATTTTTTTTAAAAGTCAGTCAGGATAAGACTTTGCTACTGTTTGTGAGTGAGGTCCAGCATATCTTGTCCATCATTTTATATTTATCTCATGTTCTATTAATTAGATGGTAACAGAAGAATAGAAAACAAAACAAGACGTTGGTAATAGTGTTGAGCTATTAGAATGACTTGTAGGGAAAGTTTTCCCTGTATTTAAATATTTTAAAGGAGCCGTAAATTTCCCTTGGTTATCTCAACTTATTTCTGTTATATAAAACAAAGTCCAATATGCCACTTCATACTTGAGCATTTGTTCCTGCTCTTCAAACTACAAGGGCCAAACTATCTTCTCTTTTGGGAACTAAGTTTCTTGGACAGATTCCAAAAGGCCCAACAAGAATCTTAGAATACTTATAAGGTAAGTAGTCAATAAATATAATTTCTCTAGTAGAATTGTAGAATAGTAGCTAAATTATATGATGCCTTCTCACATCATCCGTTCTGAGCATC
Source organism: Peromyscus eremicus (assembly GCF_949786415.1). Lineage (NCBI taxonomy): Eukaryota > Metazoa > Chordata > Mammalia > Rodentia > Cricetidae > Peromyscus > Peromyscus eremicus. The sequence continues at coordinate 81,500,133 of NC_081417.1, read as the reverse complement.
TCAGTTGAAGGCTGGGGATTACACTGGGATATTATGAACCCCATCTTCCAGGCAAATAAACTGAGTATCTAAGAAGTGAAAACCCACAATCTGCTCAGCCTAAGGCTTATATTGCATACATCTTGTCCCATTGTCGTCCACCCTGGAGGACTTAACAATCCTCTGCATGTCTTGGGGCTTGCCATAGATCTATATGATTTAATCTACTCCCCAGTATTCATACTCCTCTTCCTGGTTTTGCTCTTGACTCCTTACATCCCCATTTTCTTACATGCTGAGACTATTGTAACATACAGAGGATCACTTTGCTTGCTGTTAAAGCTCCCACACAATACATCGAGTGAATAATTTATTTAGCTACCTCATATGATCACCTTACCTAATTGAAATTCTAATTTAAAATTAACTAATGATTTCTCACTAAATGATTTCTCATTTGGAGTACTGTTGATAGATCCATTTGGTCTTTCAGCAAAGATGTATGCTCATTCAAATTCCTCAGACAACCCTCAAGACTGCCAAGAGTTGCCTTTTGTTTGATTTTCCAATCTTGAATCTTTTTACACCCAACTTTATATGCTATACTTTACTCATTTGTTTCCACTTTCCTGTACATTTTTTTATATCCCATGCTCTTGTTTATCCACAGGGCTGTGTAGTCTGGGTGAGGTACATCATTCATCCACTTTTGTGGCACATATTTATTCTTTTCAGGGTCTGACCTTAATAGTCTTCATTAAATTCTGCTTTGGGGACTAGACTTACTTACATGATCCAAGCCTGTTCCTGTCCTCTCATCCTATTTGCTGTAATTTACTGAAACTCTCTGACATTTTATCTACTCTTCCGCTGGAGGATAATGATCAGACAGTAGGGAGTAAAATTTACTCATATCTAAATCCTAAGTACTTAGCAGAGCATTCAATATACAGCGTAAGCTAAATAAACATCTTGTTAATGGATAAGACATGTTCTTTGAGCAGGTGAGGGTGGGGTTGGGAAGAAGAGAAGATGATATTGAGAGTCACTATGCCTTTCTGGTCACAAAGGCTGGAAGGATACCAAAGGACAGTGAGTTTCAAAAGCTCTCAGTCATCATTTAAACCAAACTGAAATTGACTTCCTAGGCGATCACTCTCAAGCATAAGCTCAAGAAGGTGTGAGCTATGGAAAATCAATGTCTGTGATCAAACTCCACATCAGTGAGAGACATGGAAATGTAAAAGGAAAAGGGAAAAACAAACAATCTTTTGGCAGACAGATTGGAAATGAGTAGAGCTTTCCCAAGTTCCCAGGAGAAGTATTATAGTTTTTAAAGACCTCTACTGGAAATAACACGTTCCAAACTTATTTATTTAGGGAAAGCTACACATTCAACAGCACATCCAATTCTACCTATGCTGTCAAATCTCATTTTCTTCTGACTTCATTGAATTGAGTTAGCAAAATTGAATTGAGCATCTGCATGTTCAAGTTCCAACAGCACCAGCTCTTTGTAGCTGGAGAGCTTCTCTCCAGGTCCCACCAAGCCCCCGCAGTCCCACAACCCATGGATAAAATAATCACTCAGACACTTATATTACTTATAAATGTATGGCTGTGGCAGGCTTTTTGTTATCTATTTCTTCTATCTTAAATTAACCCATTTCTATTAATCTATATGTTGCCACATGGCTCGTGGCTTATTGGTACCTTACATCTCACTTGTCATACTGGTGGCTGGTAGGTCTCTCTTCAGCCTTCCACTTCCTCCAATTCTCTTCTCTTTGTCCTGCCTATACTTCCTGCCTGGCTACTGGCCAATCAGTGTCTTATTTATTGCCCAATCAAGCAACACACGTAACATACAGAACATCCCACAACACTCTTCTCTTGTTTTAGACACTAAATGGGTGCTCATTTTTCCCTCATATTTCCCTTAGAGCAATATTTGAAGTAAATGTTAATATTTTTCTCATTTTATTGATGAAAAACTTAAGGCTGGGAGATTCTGCACCTAGAGCCTGTCCTTCCCACCCACATGCTACCTCCTGCCCTTGTCGTACATACGTCATTTAGCTGCTCTAGCAAGTGGTCCCTTTGTGGTCTTTATAAAAATAAAAAAAAAATCCCAATTTCATTAATTCAGACAACAATTTATAAGAATGTAGCTACAAATAGGCAAACAGCATCTTTTCTTTTCCTCTGCTTTAATTTCCTCTCCTAATTCTGTATTTAGCACATAGCAGGCACACCTTGCACCTTTCTTGAACCAGTAGGGAATATTTCACTATTCCATCCTCTTTGCTTTCCTTCCAGCAAACCCTACTTTGCTTATTCTCTAGTTCTACATGGTATCTCTTCACATAAGTGTATAGGTCAGTGTGGTGGTATTGTGTTCCCCAAAATATTGTGTACCTTAATAAATTTATCTGGGGTCAGAGACAGAACAGCCACTAGATACAGAGGCTAGAAAATGGTGGCACTCACACCTTTAATCCTAGCACTCCAGAGGTAGAAATCCCTCTGGATCTCTGTGAGTTCAAGGCCACAGTGGAAACGGCCAGACATGGTGACATACACCTTTAATCCCAGAAAGCGAGCCTTTAATCCCAGGGAGTGGTGGTAGAAAGCAGAAAGGTATATAAGGCATGAGGACCAGAAACCAGAAGCTTTTGGCTGGTTAAGCTTTCAGGCTTCTTGCAGCACAATTCAGCTGAGAGCCATTCGAATATGAGGACACAGAGGCTTCCAGTCTGAGGTAAAAAGACCAGCTGAGAAGGTAGCCAGGTGAGGTTAGCTATGGCTTGTTCTGTCTCTCTGACCTTCCAGTGTTCACCCCAATACCTGGCTCAGGTTTAATTTTATTAATAAGAACTTTGAAGATTCATGCTACATCTGGCACCCAACGTTAGTGGTACGAATTCTTGAAAAGACCCGAGCTACACTCGGCCGGTTGTGGTGGTGCACGCCGGTTAGATTTGCTGAAGGAGGCAGAGGCAGGAGGATCCTGAGTATGAGGCTGGCCTAAGAGGCTTGCTAAGGAGAAGCTTCGGCCAGGGCCCAGGTAAAAACAGTGGCAGTGGGACCATGGAGGCAGAAGCTGCTGCTCCGAGTTCCTGGCTGCTTCTCATCGTGTTGGTGACTGCAGTGATGCTGCTACCTGGGACAAAGGACTTACTGCTACTTGTTCAGAGAAGAATTGCCAGGACCATCGTGTTACAAGAAAGCATCGGCAAAGGATCCCCTAAAGATGGAAGTAATTTTAAGAAAATGACGCCCACATTCCCAAGAGGTGGGATGGGAGGTTTTTGGTCGTTTAATGAGTTATGGATATTGTCATTGTTTATGATGGTTAGTTACAAGTTGGTAATTGTTAATGGTCAGGAAAAAAGCTGAACATGGAGATTAGATTCAGAGGTTTTGTTTAAAAAAGAAAGAAAAAAGAGAAAAGAATATAGATATGAGATAGATCACTGAATCTATTCTGAGAAAAAAGATTAAGAATAATAGGATAAATGGGGAGATCACTGAATCTACACTAAAAAGAAAAAGAGGAAGATATAAAAATGACAAAAAGTAGATTACTGAATCTATTATGAAAAGAAAAAATACTTTTAAAAAGGAATTACTTGTTTTAAATAGGATAACTAATAAAATTTTTTGTCTGAATTTGTCAGATGTTACTGGACTGGACATTGTTATATATTAATGGAGTTTTTTTGTCTGAATCTGTCAAATGTTAATAGACTAGAAGTCATTAATGTAATCTACTGTGTATATTGTATATACTTATTGGACATAATTTTTCTTGTATTAGTTATAAGCTTTTTTTAATTTTAGACAAAAAAGGGTAATGTGGTGGTATTGTGTTCCCCAAAATATTGCAATTTATCCGGGGTCAGAGACAGAACAGCCACTAGATACAGAGGCTAGAAAATGGTGGCACTCACACCTTTAATCCTAGCACTCCAGAGGTAGAAATCCCTCTGGATCTCTGTGAGTTCAAGGCCACAGTGGAAACAGCCAGACATGGTGACACACACCTTTAATCCCAGGGAGTGATGATAGAAGGCAGAAAGATATATAAGGCGTGAGGACCAGAAATTAGAAGCATTTGGCTGGTTAAGCTTTCAGGCTTCTAACAGCACAGTTCAGCTGAGAGCCATTCGGATATGAGGACACAGAGGCTTCCAGTCTGAGGAAACAAGACCAGCTGAGAAGTTAGCCAGGTGAAGTTTCTAGCTAGAGTTTTCCTGCCTTGCCCACAGTCAGGACAAATCTTTGTCACTCGCCAGTCCCACAGCCGCTCAAACCCAACCAAGTAAACACAGAGACTTATATTGCTTACAAACTGTATGGCTGTGGCAGGCTTCTTGCTAACTGTTCTTATAGCTTAAATTAATCCATTTCCATAAATCTATACCTTGCCACATGGCTCGTGGCTTACCGGCATCTTCACATGCTGCTTGTCCTGGTGGCGGCTGGCAGTGACTCCTTCTGCCTTCCTGTTCTTTCTTTTCTCCTCTCTGTTAGTCCTGCCTACACTTCCTGCCTAGCCACTGGCCAATCAGTGTTTTATTTATTGACAAATCAGAGCAACACATTTGCCATACAGAACATCCCACAGCACTCCCCCCCGTTTTTTTTTTTTTTCCAAAAGGAAGGTTTTAACCTTAACAAAGTAAAATTACATGTAATTTGAGAATTTGGGCGTAGCTTTTCTTAATACTTCCTGCTGGAGGGGGGCGCTGTATCTTATGGTGACACAAAGAAAATTTTAGAATTATGGAATAGTCCATGAGGCTGTATTATCTGAGCCAATTGCCTTCAAACCATTCTGGATGTTGGATCATCTGGGCCATGGTGTCATCGGAGACCTTTCAGGGGGTCTTGGCTGGTCAAACCTGATGTGTCTTAATCTGGAACAAATCCATAGCCTCTGGCTTTCTGTGGAAACAAAAGCAAAGCCTCCTTTCCAAAGTAACATATCCTTACATCCAAATTTTGAAGTCAAGGTATCTTTAAAATATACATATTGGTTTAACTCAACATCTTTTACAATCAAATGTGTTTCTGCAGTTAAAAATCCCAAAGACAACACAATCCAGATTCTCTGTGTAATATTCATCGTTACATGGCTTATTTTTTATATTAATTTTATTGTCTCTTTAAAGACTTTATTTTTTAAAACTATGTATTTGTTTATATAACTGTATATATCACGTTTTTTGTCTCTTTCAAGCCTATGTATATTTTACACACATTGTAAATCTATTGCTTTAAACTGCAGCATTTGTAAGACTGAAACAGTGCTATGGCTGCTGGCTCTACCCACCTCAGCTTCCCAACATGGCGGTGGTTATGTTTACCGCCAGCTCTGGGAGCTATCGTGGGTCTATGCTTTTATCCAAGCAGCGTGTAGCCCAGAAACCTCTTTATGTGTTTTGTACTAGCAAAGGCTAAATCCACCATGCAGCTTAATGTGCCACTTGCAGAGGCCTCATTCCCACCATACTGCAGGTCGAGCGTGCACACCAGGAACCCACCAGTAGCTCAAACAGGCAAGCTGCCGCTCATTTGAGAGAGACAATTAGGAAGCTGTTTTTAGCTCCGTTTTAGAATCTTTTCTCAGGTTTTAGGTGGAAACTCTTGCCCCACGTTGGGCACCATTTCTAGCTAGAGTTTTCCTGCCTTGCCCACAGTCAGGACAAATCTTTGTCACTCGCCAGTCCCACAGCCGCTCAGACCCAACCAAGTAAACACAGAGACTTATATTGCTTACAAACTGTATGGCTGTGGCAGGCTTCTTGCTAACTGTTCTTATAGCTTAAATTAATCCATTTCCATAAATCTATACCTTGCTATGTGGCTCATGGCTTACCGGCATCTTCACATGCTGCTTGTCCTGGTGGCGGCTGGCAGTGACTCCTTCTGCCTTCCTGTTCTTTCTTTTCTCCTCTCTGTTAGTCCTGCCTATACTTCCTGCTTAGCCACTGGCCAATCAGTGTTTTATTTATTGACAAATCAGAGCAACACATTTGCCATACAGAACATCCCACAGCAGAGGTTAGCTGTGACTTGTTCTGTCTCTCTGACCTTCCAGTGTTCACCCCAATACCTGGCTCAGGTTTGATTTTACTAATAAGAACTTTGAAGATTCATGCTACAGGTCAGGGTTTTATATAGAAGAAAAAGAAGTCTCAGAGGAGTTACTTTGAAATATACTTTCAGAGAGGAATATAAAGGAAGCAGAGATATTACTTGCAATTTTATATTGTATTGCATGATTACAGAAAGTTATGGTTTTCAGTGCCACATATGGGATAACTCTCCTCCAGTTGTTGGTCAGGAGTGTTTCTGATACCCCAAAACTATACAGGCTATTGCCATTGCATTTGGTTGGTTACCACAACTTGATGGTAAGACACTACTGCTGATGAAATCAAATACTTTGGTCACAGGGCATAAAACAAAAAAATCCAAGTTGCTATTGACCAGGAATCTTCCACCCTGCTAATTAGCTTTTATAATTCCAGAAGATAATTTTAAGGCACCTAGGGGTCAAAGACATTGGCAGTCTTAGCCAGCTGTGAGCCTTGTAAGCAACAGTAATGACTGGCATTGCAAAATATGATCATGGGTGGAATAGTGACACAAATGTTATGAGAGGAACCAACCACTTGCTGATTAGATGTAAGGCCCTCGCTACAGGGTTAAACACATGCCTGGTATTGTGAATCTTGCCAATTATGCATGATTGGGGAGCTCACAGGCTCTAAGGATGAACCTAATAATTTTATTTTTCTAAGTGGACATCATATCAAACTGCTCTCTAGATTCATATCATTCTACCAGCAGATTAGCGAGGCTCTCAAATCTCATCACAGACGTCTTTATTTAAGACAGTGATTGATGCAGACACTCGAAACTGGTAAAGTGAAGTAAGTAAGTGTCTATAGAATACTCAGCCACAAATGTGACATCAGTGTTACACCACCTCCCTTTTAAGGCTTAGTGACCATTGTGGAAGAGGATGCAGAAAGACAGCAAGAGCCAAAGGATGGGGACAATTGGAGCAAAACAGTGTCTTCTGGATATGACAGGACCACTGCATTCATAAAGTCAAGCAGCCTTGATTCTTCTGCACACGTGTATAAGGTCAAAACACAAAATTTCTAGCATGGCTAGTGGAAAAGCTTATGAGCCCCAAACCATGTCTGAAAAGCTATAGACAGTTGATGCCTCCTAAGGGAGGGAGAGTCAGTTTTCTTTAAGAATGTGGTTCCTGTTAGGTCAGCCATGCTCCAGGGGATGGGACCCCATCCATAGAACAGGAACAGTACAAAGTGGACTCAGTGAGTTAAAAAAAAAAAGACACCAAGTTGAAAGGGAGTAGAGAAATGGTGGGGTATATGGGAGAAGATAAGAGAAGTAGGATGAATATTATCAAAATGCATTGCATATATGTGTGAAATTCTTAAAAAACTAATAAAATATTCAATTTTTAAAAGAAATGTGTTTGAAGACATCTGAAGAACTATAAGAATCTTTCTCTTTTTCATTAGAAATTAAGAGTACAAGTGCAATTTCTTCTTCTTTATCATCATTATCTTCTCTTTCTTTAAAAAAAAAAAAACTGGATGGCCTCAAATGTGTGGAAATCATAATCTTTCTACGACAGCTTACCCAGTCCTGGAATTCAGATATGCATCAACTAATCTGGCTATAGTTCTAAGAAAGAAGGAAAGGGGAGGGGAGGATGTAAACACAGAAAAAAAGAATGAAAATAAGAAAGTTCATGAGTCCTGTTCTCAAAATGCAAAATTCTTCGAAGCCAAACTTACCTCTGAGAGGATGTGTTTGCCAGGAATTCCTCCAACCAGCTATTGTCATCCTACAGGGACTAGAGCTGGACTCCTGTAGTCAAGAGCCTTTTAGTGGGAAAAAACCCCACAATTCATTTCTGTTGTTTTAAAGAAAGGCTCCTCTTTGAAATGAGAGGCATTATAAACAGTGGTTTAGTCTTCACTTTTGTTATCAAACTAATACATCAGGCCTGACAAGAAAGGAAAGAGTTTCACAATCAGGTAAGTAATGGAGCAACATTATCTATCCAGAGCCACGACTGTCTGCTGCACTGGTGAGGTTAAAGCCATGCTGGCAAGAAGATTCCAGAGAGGCATTCTTTGAATCCCAGCTGAATTTCCTGTTCTGAGGAAGGGTGCTGCTCCCCATGGCACAGTCAATGGAGATAAAGGTAAATCCTGATAGGAGAGAGAGAGAGAGAAAGAGAGAGAGAGAGAGAGAGAGAGAGAGAGAGAGAGAGAGAGAGAGAGAGAGAGAGAGAGAGAAATAGCACACACTCTTTGAGGATGCTTTATCCCGTGGGTCATAGCAATACTTGAGGATGTAGCTCCTTCCATGTTCCAGCAAAGAAAGTTAGAGAAATAGCATGCTGTGTGCTAGATACTCTATCTATACAATGAACTTATACTAAAGACCACTAGAAAAATGTCTTTCATTCAATTAACAGGACACTAAATTCAAGGATAGACTTGCTTACAATCTCCTTAGTAGCTGTAACATTGGCTATGACCAAAAGCCAACAGGGGTCAAAACACATACCCTCCCCTACTTGCTTTATTTATGGCAAGGAGAAGATGAAAGATTCAAGAATCTGTACCAAAGAAGAGAATCTATAGAATATATAGACTTTTAGTGGTAAGGTCTTAGGACACAGTTTATAGAGGCGGGTCTCCACCCTGACTTCATCACTAACATACTATACCATGCTAGTTAAGCACTACATATCGCTGGCCTTCAGTTACTCAAAGAGAAAATGAAGGAGCTGAATTTTCATTACACCTACAGGCATCATGGTACATGATTATAGGATGATTTTTAGCAGTTGGTTCTCTTTCTACCATGTTGGTGCCAGGGAACAAGCTCAGGTCATCAGGCTCAGCAGCAAGTGTTTTTGCCCACTGGACATCTTATAGACCCTAGATAATTATTTTTCAAACAATAACTATTGCCTTAATAATCATATGCTTGGTATAATGAAATTTGAATGACATTGAGTGCTAACGTAGTATAATATACCTGGAAAAACTTAAAAATATGTATATATTTATTTTACACATATGTATGTGTGCCTGGCTCTATGTATGTGCACCACATATATGAAGGTGCCCACAGAGCCCTGAAGAGGTTATTACATCTTCTGGAACTGGAGTTGTATGTAGTTGTGAGCCACCACCCAACCCATATGGGTGCTAAAAACTGAACCCAAATCCTCTGCAAGAACAACCAGTGCTCATAACTTAACCATCTCTGTAGCTCTATACAGGAAATGTTTTAGGCAACCAAGTCTTTGCTGGACCACCTCATTTTTCTCATCTGTAAGATAACATTTGTGACTCTGATCTCACATGCTATTGGACTAAATTGGAAGACACTAATAAATGCTTGTAAAAGTGTCTAGCAAGAAATAGGCACCCGATAAAGGTTAGTGAAGTGGGACACATGGGGAGATGATAAAATCAAAGTGCATTTGTCATGATGCCGGACATGAAAAGCCTTTTCAAAGCTGGGTCATGAAAAACACAAAGGAGTCTTTAGAGAGTGTTGAAGATGGATTCTTCTCAGTGCTTCACAGTGTGGCCACTGTCTCCAGAGAGGGCATGGTATTATGTATCCTCTTTCCACAGCATCCCTTCTTGTCAAGCACCCTCACCTTTGCCTCACTTTCAGCTCAGTATGGGGCATGACTTTCAGACTGATGATGGGGAGTTTCATTTTTGCCTTCATATATCTCATTTTAAAGTAGAGATTAGAGCTTGATTGTTATTATATACTCCAAAGGCCATGGGTTTCTTAGACTTTGTTTTCATTTCTGCTCACAGTCTTCAATATAGAAGCACACACTGTGTCGCAGTGTTATTACACAGTAAAGGTTCATGTTCAAAGCAGTTCCAACTGTGCTTGGTCATCAGCATTTGGTGTTAGTACCTCTAGGAAAGAGTTCAGACTCTTCAGTTAAAGCATAAAAACCACTTCATGAGTTAGCTTCATCTGCCTCTTTAGCATCCCTTGAGATTGAGTCTGTGTTCCAGGCCCATCAATACATTTACTATTATATTTCATGAGTCTTTTCTTATTTACTTGTTCATATTTCTCTATTTGTATTTATGTGCCTCTCTAACACCTGAAAAATATCTTCTTCTTACTATCAGGAGGCCCCACTAAGTCAATTCTCCTTGAGAAAACATTTCCTGACACCTATTCTCCAGTAAAATGACATCAGACCATCTATCTGCCTAGGGTCTCCTGTTTCCAGTATCTGATATTTGACAGTACTTTTCCCTATATGGACTATGAGCTTCTTGAAAGCAGTGGCCAGGGGTGACTTTTTTCAGTATATAGAAAGATGGGTGTAAAGACCAAAACAGATGATCTAATTTGTTTACTAGGTACCTATTATATACCTAAGACTATTCAGGTATAGATAAATGAGGGGAAACCAGTCCAGATATAAGCCTTGCAGCTAGTTATTAACCAATAAATAATCAAAAATACCTATTTGAATCAATGTGTTTCAAGAAGAGATGTACATTTATGATGCAGAATGCAGCACAAAATGTTAGTGTAAGAAATCACTATGCAGGCACCCAAAAGGGAGAGGGAATAAATCAACAAGGCTTCCAGATGCCTCCCAGAGTATGTTTCCCCCTAACACACACTGAGACATCCACTTTCTCCATCAACACTACAGGCAGATAACTCATACCTCAGTGTATGGTTTCTGTGTGTGTTGGGGGGGGTGAAATTATATTTGATATACCCTGAACAGTCCTTGACACAAGTTCCTGCCTGGCAAAATGCTGATGTTCAGAATCATTCACCTTATGCCTCCAATTGCACTACTGATAATAATAGGAGACAGATAACATGGACGCTTAAGAAGGAACCACAAACTAAGATGAAGTGTCAATATTCCCTCCGAGCTATTAGTATCTCTCCCTATCTATAAATCTATCCATCAATCTATCTATCTATCCATCAATCTATTCATCCATCTATCTACCTTCATATGTATTTATACATACATATATATATACACATATATATATACACACATATATATATATATACACATATATATATGAGAGTGAGAGAGAGATCTTCCTCTTTCCTTACTCACATGTTCAGTTTGAAGGTTATTATTCAGGAGACTTGGATTTCAGATTTTGATTCTGTTGTTACTTACTATACAGACAAATCTAGAAGTTGAATTTACAATGAATAATCATATTGGATTTTATACTTTATTCTTTCTTTCCTCTTCTTCCTTTCCCTATCTCTCCCCTTATTTCTCCCTTCCTTCTTTTCTTTTTTCTTCCTTGTTATTTCCTAGTTAGTACTGTACTCAACAATATCACTATGCACCAGGTATTGGACTATACATTGAGAATAGAGATGATTAATCTAACCATGCTCTGGTCTTCATGGAGCTCACAAACACATGAGGAAAATATACATTAGCCATAGCCACAGAATTACAATGAGTACAACAATAATGATGAAATTTGGGTATCTAGGGAAATGTGTAATGAGAATCTGTACTAATTTGGGAAATCTGTGAAATTATGTATCAAGTGTATCTTAAAGAAAGGTGGTGGCTAAAAGGAGGAGTGGGAGCAAAACTTTCTAGGATAAAAGAACAATATTAGAAAAGAGCATGAGAGGTAAAAGGCTTGTCAGAGGAGCTAAGGTACTCAGCATTGCTTGATCACGGATACTGAAGACTTACAGAAAGCTCAAAGACTAGGGAGGGAGATGGGGACCTAATTATGACCAAGCCTACTAGGGCACATTAGACGACTTGAACTGTATCCTAAGAGCAATGAAAACAGCATGAAGCTGAGTTTCCTCCTCCTCTTCATAGGCATGCTTTTATTTCTCCAAAAGCCATAGCAATAATTCAGAGAAACCATTTCCTTCTTTTTCCTCTCCTCACCCACTCACGCCTGAAATGACCCACCCTAGATTTTTCCCCACAGCCTCCACTAACAGGGCTTGATTGTAAGGCATCCAAGCTTGGAAAACTGCCCTTGAAGCCTGGGGCGACAGCTAACATTGCCCACCACATAGCTGACCCAAATATGAATCAACCAGGAATTACTAGGTGAAGCCCATGCCCTGGCTGTGTCCCACTCTACAGTCACTGTGGAAGAACTGGTCCCCAGAAAGCAATCATGCCTGCCCATCCAGGAACATCTGAATCAATGGCCCCATTCACAGGTCTGCCCATGTCTCCTAGGACTCCTTGTATTCAAAAATATATATATATCCAGATATCCATTTATGTAGCTGTCAGTGGACAGCCATGAAATGGGTGGAGGAAGTGCAAATTATCTTCCTTTCTGCAAATTTATAGAAAGCAAATAGTCACTCTCTTCTCTCCCAGTGCTAAATATAGCCGGTAATAGATTGTCTTTTTAAAACTTGCAATAGGCATAGGGCTGTTGGGGTTTGTTTTCGTTTTGTTTTGTTTTGTTTCATACAGAAAGAACTGTAAAGGTACAGAAGACAGGCAGATCTGGTGTAATCATTGAATAGACATTCAAAAGCCAATTCTTTAGAGCTGCACCTCAAACTATACATGCAAGGGATGGCTGGCATAGACACAGTACTCACACAGACATGGTCATGGTCAGCACATTCTTTGTCAGGCAACTAGCCCCACCACAAAGTACATTCCTTTATCCCTTCTCCCAACACAGCAAGTCCAATTTTTGTATGTTTTCAGACTCTGGACTCAATCCTTCCACACACGACAGTTTTCCTTAGATTGGTAATACAAAAATACAACGTTTATACAGACCAGTAATTTGTGTGTATGTTTCTGTACTTTGTCATATATGTGTACACATGAGTGTGCAGTTGTGGATGTAAATGTGTGCACATGCTTGTGAGGGCCAGAGGTAGACATTGTGTGTCTTTCTTAACAGCTCTCCACTTTATTTGCTTTTTAATTTCTTTTTTATGTATACTTTGAAAATTTCATACATACAGTACACTTGACAATGTACCTGCATTATCCTCTTTTATTGTCTTCCCTTCCCACTGAAGACTTTCTTCTTCATAAGTTCTAATCCTACTTTGTCCTTTTTTGTGTGTTTCATTGCATGTAATTAGGGTGTTTGCATGACCATGGGTAGGAGTCTATTTACTTGAAAATGATGACTTCCCAGTGGCTCCACCACTGAAAAATACAGCCCCCAACACACACACACACACACACACACACACACACACACACACACACACACACCACTAACTGCCTTTAGCTCCTCTGGAAGGGGCATAGTTTCTTTGTTTGAAATAGAATCTCTCAAGCTGGAGTTCCCTGCGTAAGCTAATCTAGCTGGTCAGGGATCTTCCTGTCTTTATCCCACCAGCACTGAGATCAGAGACTTGCCAAGCCTGGCTTTTCAGTGTGGGTTTTGGAAGGAAGTGGTTTAATTTCTCATGATTGTATGGAAAGCACTTTACTGACTGAGCCGTATCCCAAGCCCCACGATCAGTATTTTAATCTAATTCTAAGATGGCTCACCATCAAGATTACTGACAGTTTCGGCCAGTACTATTGTTGCTTCGGGTTGCCCTATACTCTGAGAGATGTTTGTATCATTCAGTTCATCTCCTAGATGCCAGCTACATCTCCTTCCTCTCCTCATACTCAAAAGCTGTGATGACCAAACATGTCTGAAGACATTGCTAAATACCTGCAGGGACCAGAATGGCTCCAGGTCACTGTTCTCTTTTAATCCTAAAAGTGACAACATTATGTTTAGCCCCTCATATAAAGAGAGGACCACTACTCAACTACACACTGTTGGAACATTGGTGGATATTGATCCAGCTTTCAAATTCTAACTAAATGCAGTAATTGGAATTCATTCTTTTCTACATCAGAGACTTTATTGTTGCATTTATTTTTATATTCTTCTTCACCTAGAGGGCAATGTAGTACAGTAGTGAATAAGGAAGAAACACAGTTTGAATCTCACCTCTGCAACTCAAAAGCTAAATATTACAGCAAGCAATTTAAACAACTTCACCAGTAAACCTGAGAGGAACAAAGGCTATACTTGAATGCTTTATTGAGAGTTGAATCAGGGTGCAAAACACTTACAGGCCTGAAATGTAGATATTATTTTGTAAAGGCATTGACTAGGATTATTAATGCTAATGGATTGTTCAGCTGTCTCCCTCCGTTTCTAAGTTTAGTCTACATTCCAAGTCCCTCATTATTCCCCTATTCACATGTCCTCTTAAAATGTAACAATCTTCACAATGAAAATGTGAAGAAGCTATTTTATTATTAAAATATTCCTTCTATATGTCCAAATGTGTAAGAAACTGTTCATCTTGAATGCCACTGGAATGTCAAAATGCAAATGAATCCAATTATATCAACATTAAATCAGAAAAAATTACTAAGGGCAAGGTAGAGTAATAAATTGCTTGAGTATTTTAACTAGGGCCATCATTCTTAAAATAGCAAAACATAGCGAAGTCCTCGTGAGGCTGAAATAGGACTCAACACAGTCATAGCAATTTCATATGATCATTGCAATTTGGATTGTCTACAGAATCCAGACTGGGGACAGGTTTATTATGAAATCATCAGTTCAGTCAATGAACTTTCACCACAAAAGCTAAATTGTGTGATGTTTAAATTAACTAGAACATGGTGGAGACATTGTCTAGTCTCATAATAGAAAAGGCGTCGGGGAAGTTGCATTCCAGTGGTATCATTAGTGGAAAGTTAGATGATGATGAATGTTTCAATCATTGTGATCAGAGACTTTATTGTGAAAATCTCTCTATCATCCCCCCTTAGAATGTGTGAAATAGAGTTGTAGTTAAAAAGTAATAGTTTAGGGATGGTTTATTTTCAACCAAACCTAAACTCTCCCACTGACTAGCCATGTAGTGTTTGTTAGGGAGGTCATCTGTCTTGGTTCTAGTCTCCAAATGAGTCTTCTGGGGACAGTGACTGGTAAAACTAACTTGCTTAATTATTGTGAAGCATTTGGCATAGTATAATGAATGACGAAAGCACTCCATAATAGGCAGAAGTGATTCAAAGTGCATTAGAAGATAGCCCTGCATAGGCAAACCCGGACAAGGAAAACAGATGGAATTCAGACCCTCTAGTTCCATAAAAAGCCCCTTACAACAGAAAAAGGAAAAAAAAGAAAAAGAAAACCCATAAAAGTACAACTATCATGTTGAAAATGGGAGTTATGGTGGTGGCTTAGTGGAAAAAGTGCCTGGCATGCAAGCATGCAGACCTAAGTCTGGACACCTAGCATCCATATAAAGGCTATGCACAGCAGCAGATATACACAGCCTCAGTGCTGGGGAAATGGAGAGCCAGAGGTAGACTGATGCCTGGTACTTGATGTCATGTGGATTCTAGAGGACTAACTCAGATTACTAGACCTAGCAACAAGTATCCACTGATCCATCTCATCAGCCCCTGGCTATGATTTCTTGATGGCTAATAAATACTGCTAAGGCACAGTGGCACTTCCTCCTTTATTCTCTTTCCACTCGTTTTATACATCCTTCCTTACCTTGGTAAATTCCCATGCTCTTCACTCTACTGCTCCCCGTCCAGCTGCTGCCCTAGTGTGTTGTCTGCGATACCCAAGAGTCTGTAAACGTGGTTCCACCACTTGTACCCTTCATAAATTTTGTGCAAATTTTATATCAAAAACATCACATGTTTTTATCCATATAATTAGTCCCTATCCTTCTGCTACCTCTTGAAGAAGGTGATTTAAAATATAAAGACTTATTTTTAATTTTTATTGACTTTAATATAAAGTAGAATCCAACATGAAACTAAAGAAGTTCCTACACTCTTTACAAATGTTTCATTATAAAATGAAGTTTTACTTAATCAGTTACCTTCTAAATTTAGCAGGGAGACAATACGAAACACTGAAATCATTGACTTTTTATATATGTTTCAGTCACAGATAATCCTAGGATCCTTTCTTTTTTCTGATTTCCTGCTCATAGTCAAGTTTTACAGTATCTCTTCTAATAAGTACTAATAACATGGTCATTAGCCTAACTTACATATTTTTAAAGAGTCAGTGTTCACATCCAGTTTTTTTCTGGAATGACTTCAAATCCAAATCCTAAATTCTTGATTCCATCTCTTCTTGGGTGCATTTGGTTGTCCATTGCCTGCTGCCCTCATTCTGAGGAAGGTTTTATTTTTATTTTTCACTCTGTAGATTGGATGTCATCTTTTTTTAAGGATGTAAGTGTATTGTTATTATATTTTTAGAACAAACTGTGTGGAGTATAAAATTAATGGGTGCAATATCTTCTACAGATCTTGTAGACATTGCTTGTCTATCTTCCACTCTTCCACGTTGCTTTGATGAAGTAGAACATGAATTTGGATGTATTATCTTAAATACTTTATAATGGGAGTGATGCCAGCCAGAGAACTTAATACGGGTAGTTAGAATGCTTTCTCATGTGCACCACCCACCAAAAAGGTCTATAACAAAGAAATCCTTTTCTAAGACTGGAGTGTGCAAGGGAGAATATTCAGCAAACATGTGACAGACAAACAGTGGCCTTAGAGAGGACGGAATTAGCCATGGCACTTACCATCCCATGCCATTCACCATCCTATCTCTATAGTAGAGATTAACAATGAACAAATTTAAAAATTAATCCACTGAGCACAAAGAGATATTTGCAGAGACATAAAAAAGACCTGACCATGATGGAATTGTTTTCTTAGCTAAACACTAAAAGATTTTATTTCAATTTGTATACAATGCCCAAGAGCCCAGTCTCTCATGCATCTCAATCCTCTCAGATGAGAATGAAATAGTGAAAAGTTGAAAGTCACCACATCCATGATCTCTGTGTCATTTCTGGAAGCTGTCTCCTGTGGAAGACATGTGTCACCTTCTTCTGGAATTCACCTCTCTTTGGTGATATTGTGTTTGTGGTCTAAAAAAAAAAAGCTTGCCTGAAGATCATAGTGCTGAGCCAAGCCACTAGTTAGCCATAGAGGCCAGGCAGTGGTGGCACACACCTTTAATCCCAGCACTTGGGAGGCAGAGGCAGACAGATCTCTGTGAGTTCAAGGCCACCCTGGGCTACACAAGACTGATCCAATCTAAAAGAGAAATAGAGCCAGGCAGTAGTGGCAAACACCAGTCCTTAGGATCTCACACCTTTAATCCTAGCACTAGGGAGGTGGAAACAGGAAGTGACAAGACTTGGGCAGAAAGAGGAATATAAGGTGGGAGGAGACAGGAGCTCAGCTCTCTTTCAGGTGGCGGATGTCGTAGAAGTAAGAAATAGTGGCTGGCTGCTCTACTTCTCTAATCTTTCAACTTTCACCAATTAGAATTCGTGCTACACCTTTCTAGAGTGGGAGATCCCAGCTGGATCAACAACAGAGAGGGAGAACAAGAAATAGGAGACCATGGTAAATGAAGACCACGTGAGAATAGGAAGAAACAAAGTGCTAGAGAGGCCCACAGAAATCCACAAAGATACCCCCACAACAGACTGCTGGCAATGGTCGAGAGATAATCCGAACTGACCTACTCTGGTGATGGGATGGCCAAACACCCTAATTGTCGTGCTAGAAACCTCATCCAACTACTGAGGGATCTGGATGCAGAGATCCATGACTAGGCCCCAGGTGGATCTCTGGGAGTCCAATTAGCGAGAATGAGGATGGTTTATATGAGAGAGAATTGTTGAGACCAAGGTCGGACAAAGCACAGAGACAAATAGCCAAACAAACGGAAACACATGAAATATGAACCAATGGCTGAGGGGTCACCAACTGGATCAGGCCCTCTGAGTGGGTGAGACAGTTGATTGGCCTGATCTGTTTGGGAGGCATCCAGGCAGTGGCACCGGGTCCTGTGCTCATTGCATGAGTCGGCTGTTTGAAACCTGGGGCCTATGCAGGGTCCCTTGGCTCGGCCTGGGAGGAGGGGACTGGACCTACCTGGACTGAGTCCACCAGGTTGATCTCAGTCTGTGGGGAAGGCTTTGTCCTGGAGGAGATTGGAATGGGGGGCAGGCTGGGGGGAAGGTGGGGGGGGAGGGGGGAGAACAAGGGAATCTGTGGCTGATATGTAGAACTGAATTGTATTGCAAAATAAAAATTTAAAAAAAAAAAGAACTTTGCACATGGCTTTCACTTAGGATTCTTTGTCATTTATTGAACCCTTCGCACCTTCTATGATCATTTAATTTTTTACTAGAACTCCTCACTGCCTTTGTGCTCAATATTTTCATGCAAGGGCAATCTAGGTGACTAATGCCCTTAAGATCTGGGAAGACTGGGAAATACTCCCCTCCACTCCTCCCCCATAATGTACATTCTTTTTTGCTTGTGCTTTTATTCCTTTGTTAGTCATTGTTTTTGCTTTAAGTCTGTGTTCCATTCTTAACTTTTTTTTTTTAATATATGACAAAGTACTGTTGAATGACGCAGAAACAAAACTTCCAGGAAAGTTCTCTGAAGCTCTTTGAAGAAGTATTCATCTTGATTTGGGGGTTGTTTTCCAGAACACATTCACCAAGTTTAACATTTCCATTCCTGCGAGCATGTGCCCATTCCTTCTGTTTTGAGAATTTGGAAGATTGGTTTGGCTCCCCCACAGACTCGCATGTCAGAAGCCTTTTGATTTATGAACCAGTGAACACTATCTTCACTCTTCACTTTCTTCTTTTCCAGACATAAAATAGTCAGACTAGGTGGAGAGAATGAACTTGATCAGTTAAACTGCAGAAGATTCACAAATGGCATTAAACAGATCGTGCCTCGGGACTAGTGGTTTCCGTCTGCATTATCTCACCCTTTTCCTAGAGCTGCTAGCAGCCTTAGATTCTCCTTTTTTAACTTGTGTGTTGTGTTGCTGAATCCTCATTTCACACTTGTGGAACTCCATGAAACCCTGTATCCAGTTCAGATCCAATGAGTTTTGACATCGTTTCCATAAGACAGCCGTACCATCGGAGGTAGAAATATATCCTAGTTCATGGTATAGGATGGTAACCATTTTTATTTTGGCTTAAAAAGTCATACTCTCTTTCTCCTGGGTTTTTCTGGTTTTTGTTTGTTTGTTTGTTTTCTCTTTTTTTTTTTTCTTTTGGTCATTTTTGGAAGACTTATAGAAAGAATGTCTCATCTTTAAGTGAGTTTGTAAACCATACTGTCTTCTTCAAATACTCACAAATCCTCACGTTAAGAATCACCCACATGAACAGCCTGGACAGGAGTGGGGGTAGTGAAGGGCGAGGGTCGAGGGAAAGAGAGCTTGGGTGAGTGGGAGATTCCAGCTGGATCAACAACAGAGAGGGAGAACAAGGAATAGGAGACCATGATAAATGAAGACCACATGAGAATAGGAAGAAACAAAGTGCTAGAGAGGCCCACAGAAATCCACAAAGATACCCCCACAACAGACTGCTGGCAATGGTCGAGAGACAGTCCGAATTGACCTACTCTGGTGATGGGATGGCCAAACACCCTAATTGTCGTGCTAGAAACTTCATCCAACTACTGAGGGATCTGGATGCAGAGATCATGACTAGGCCCCAGGTGGATCTCTGGGAGTCCAGTTAGCGAGAATGAGGAGGGTTTATATGAGAGAGAATTGTTGAGACCAAGGTCGGATAAAGCAGAGACAAATAGCCAAACAAACGGAAACACATGAAATATGAACCAATGGCTGAGGGGTCACCAACTGGATCAGGCCCTCTGAGTGGGTGAGACAGTTGATTGGCCTGATCTGTTTGGGAGGCATCCAGGCACTGGCACTGGGTCCTGTGCTCATTGCATAAGTCGGCTGTTTGAAACCTGGGGCCTATGCAGGGTCGCTTGGCTCGGCCTGGGAGGAGGGGACTGGACCTACCTGGACTGAGTCCACCAGGTTGATCTCAGTCTGTGGGGAAGGCTTTGCCCTGGAGGAGATTGGAATGGGAGGCGGGCTGGGGGGAAGGTGAGGGGGGCGGGAGGGAGGAGAACAAGGGAATCTGTGCCTGTATGTGGAACTTACTTGTATTGCAAAATAAAAATTTTTAAAAAAAAAAAAAAAAAAAGAATCACCCACAGTGTCTGCTTAGTTTCCGTTGTTCTGTCTCCAACTTCAGCAAGCCAGAATGAGCATGCTTACTGATGTGCCTGTGACAACAGAATACAGAAGCTTGGACATGCTACCAGTTGTTCTGGACCAATCAGCCTTGTTAAGAATCACTGTTTGCTCAGCCTCCTATAGTGAAGATAACCATTTTAAAAGACACTTTTTTTCTCACATTTAAACTAAAACATTCAAGAGGAAAAAGTAGTTCAGTAGTTAGTTCACCGTGGCAGCCTCTTTTGTGCTTGTTCTGTTCCTGGTGCAATCCCCTTGACCATGGCACATGGAGACTGATGGAGCCTCTACAGTGTTGTAGCACAGCACCTGGTGAGCAGTACTGTTCAAGAGTTAGGAAATCAATTTGAATCATTTAAGGCACTAGTTGTGCAAAGCAAGCTCTGTTTTTATAAGCTAAACTCCATATTTTCCCACAAAATGCCCTTCATTCCTGTTATTTCCCCCTACAAATTCTCTTTCTGAGATTCACAAAGCAGCATAATCCGTTTTTGCTGTGTTCATGCAGGCAGCACCAAGTAGCAATGAGTATACACCAAATTGGAAAAAAATCCACTAAGTGTGATTAGAAATGTCTAGAAATAAGAACTGACTTGGGTCGGGCAGTGGTGGTGCACGCCTTTAATCCCAGCACTTGGGAGGCAGAGGCAGGCAGGTCTCTGTGAGTTCGAGGTCCAGGAAAGGCGCAAAGCTACACAGAGAAACAGTGCCTCGAAAAACCAAAAAAATAAAAAAATAAAAAAGAGCCAAGAAGTATGGATGGAAGTCTGTGAACTGCAAGAAGTGACTTGGGTGTGGTGAAATAGTTTCCTTAACCAAAAGTTAAAGGCTTTTCATTCCCATCTTGATACAAAACTCAGGAAACCAGCCTCTTATTCAGCACAGGCTTGAAGTAAAAATGAAATATTAAGTGAAAAGTTTAAAATCACTGCACTCAGGATCATTATCCCATTTCTGGAGGTCTCCTGTGGAAAGCATGTGTCACTTTTTTAAAAAATCCCCTCTCCTTTTTTTCCCTTCTTCAAGACTCTGCAATAAGACTTAGGCAGGGCACTTCTACACCCTGAGGGACAGAGCCTTCTATTTTGGGGACTTCATACTTCAAAAGATCTAATACTGATGTCAACTGGAAATTTTGTAACACAGAGTGACTCAAGATCAAGAAAGACAGTTTGCACTTGGCTAGGCCTTAGGACAACCAATACTTAAGTGTTTGCATACTAAAAGACCTGGTACAAACTTCAAGTCTGCACTCTGTCACTTGCTAGCCATATTTCCTAAGATAAAATGCTTAACCTCTAAGACCTCATTTTTTTACCATAATGCAGAACTAATAAACTTATTTCATATAATTTGCCATGTAGGGTACGAGCATAGTGTCTACTGTAGAAAACAAATACTCATTACATGCCCACTAGTATGTACAGAATCTCAATCTCTCTCCCCCTCCCCTCCCCTCCCATTCCTCCTCCACGTCTCACTCCATACCATGCTGTCTGTATCTTTTAGCCACCTCTGTGTAGTTGGTATTTGTGAATATTGCTTTGCAGAATCATATGATAAAACAAAACACAGAGCTGTCACATTACCTATCGAAGGAATACAATCAAAGAGCAAATCAATGGAGTATGTGTTCAAACCTGAATCTCTGACTCAAAGTATGTGTTCGTACATGCTCTGACTGCTTCATCTCAGAATAGCCCTGTATGAGCCCAATTCAAAGTCCCTGAAATATCCCTACTATGTTTATAAAGGGAAATTTACATGATAAATCCCCATACTGGCCAATCAAAGAGATGCTCACAAAATGGCAAACCCATTCCAACCCCTTCCCTTCTCTATGTCTCCATACTGAATGAAGAAATTAGCTTCCTCTTTGGCATGTTTAATCACCCCCTTCAAAATCTTCTCGCATATAGAAAGGCAGAACTACATTGAACAGCATTCTGTAATCAGGGGTAGATTTGTTTCTTAGAGTCACTGTGACTTTTCCTCTGAACACATTCCTGTTCTTTTACAGGAAATGTAAGACTTCATTAATGGACCTTTTAATCAAAATGGAGAGGACAAGCAAGGAGAACAGATTTGGGTGTCTAGGAAGAAAAGACGCCAGGAAAAGAGAGACGTGTGGAAGGAAGGCAAAGTGCCATGGAACAATTTAAGACTTAGCGCGGTTCTGCCATCCTCGGCTGTTAGTTGGCAGTGGCAGCTGCTAGGCTGTCAGCAGTTAAGCAGGCAAAGCCAGGGCCCTCCCTGTCTGTCTCTAAGGCCGTTTCCCAACCATTCTACTGTCTTGGCTAGCCAGAGAGGAACTCAAAAGTATACTGCCCTTGCCTGGCTCTGCATCCTCTGTTCCCAAACACTGAGCCATGCCTTGAGCTGACACAGCTTTCCCCTCCACTGAGCTGCTTGCACAATGGGTATGTGACCATCTGTCTCCTGCTCTATTTGCTTTCCTGCAGAGAATCAAAGTGATCTCTGTAGGCCAAGCAGCCCATACCTCAGGCCCGACTCAGACTTGGTGATTAGTGACTGCTAGTTTGTTTGAGAAGCACATAAGTATGGCGAGAAATCCATAAGCCTCAGAATCATCACCAAATGGAATTGAGGACAAACCCTGCCACTTAGTCATGGTGACACTTTCGGAAGTGATGTCAGTTCCCCAAATGGTGTCACTTCATTATTTACTATTGGAAATAACAGTAATTTGTCTGAGTCAATATGGCTACGTAGATCACATAAAATTATCCAGGGAGAAGAAGAATACAAGCTATAAATTGGTGACCAGTAGAATCCTCTGTCATTCTACATTAGCCTAATGGCCCTCTGTTGGAGCTGCCATTCTGAAGGAAGAACATTTTAGAGACTCTGAGTGCACCGCCTCCCAAAAGTTATCTTATCCTTTCTATGTGCTTTGAAATAGCTCTTTACACAATTATTGTAATTTCCTACATTCATTCACCATTCATTCAGTCATTTATATTTCACTCAGAAAATGTTCATCCCTTGTTACGGGCCAGAATCTAAAGTAAATTCTAAAAATGCCATAGTGGGCAAAACTGTAATAGAATTTTGTCACTTGGTACTTATAAATTAATGGGAGAGAAGGCCACTTACAAATCAGCATGCTATTGTTTTTTTGAAGAAATAAATGGAAAATACAGGAAATCAGGGAGCACATAAGAGAGAATGTGTGTGTGTGTGTGTGTGTGTGTGTGTGTGTCTTCACAGTAGTTAAGTTGAGTGGGGACACAATGCTTCAAAATAATGTGGTCTTTTCTGACAACAAGTCAATGAAACAGCTTAAAGAAAGAATGATAATAAGCAGGTTAAATGTACATCTGTTTAATGTGTCAGTGGAACCATTGGTGAAGGGAAGAAAGATAGACATAAGTCTCCCTGAAGGACACAGATTTTCAGGAGAACGCCCCAGGGCAGAGAAGAACTTGGCAGCTGCTTGGAGGACAGATTTTTAAAAGACTCTTTTTTTTAAAATTTTTTTATTTTTATTTTGCAATACAATTCAGTTCTACATATCAGCCACGGATTCCCTTGTTCTCCCCACTCCCGCCCCCCTCACCTTCCCCCCAGCCCATCCCCCATTCCCACCTCCTCCAGGGCAAAGCCTCCCCCAAGGACTGAGATCAACCTGGTAGACTCAGTCCAAGTAGGTCCAGTCCCCTCCTCTCAGGCCTAGCCAAGCGATCCTGCATAGGCCCCAGGTTTCAAACAGCCGACTCATGCAATGAGCACAGGACCCGGTCCCACTGCCTGGATGCCTCCCAAACAGATGAAGCCAATCAACTATCTCACCCATTCAGAGGGCCTGATCCAGTTGGGGACCCCTCAGCCATTGGTTCATAGTTCATGTGTTTCCATTCGTTTGGCTATTTGTCCCTGTGCTTTATCCAACCTTGATCTCAACAATTCTCGCTCATATAAACCCTCCTCATTCTCGCTAATTGGACTCCCAGAGATCCACCCCTGGCCTAGCCATGGATCTCTGCATCCAGATCCCTCAGTAGTTGGATGAGGTTTCTAGCACGACAATTAGGGTGTTTGGCCATCCCATCACCAGAGTAGGTCAGTTCGGGCTGTCTCTCGACCATTGCCAGCAGTCTGTTGTGGGGGTATCTTTGTGGACTTCTGTGGGCCTCTCTAGCACTTTGCTTCTTCCTATTCTCATGTGGTCTTCATTTACCATGGTCTCCTATTCCTTGTTCTCCCTCTCTGTTGTTGATCCAGATGGGATCTCTTGCTCCCCCAAGCTCTCTTTCCCTCGACCCTTGCCATTCACTACCCCCACTCATGTCCAGGCTGTTCATGTAGATCTCATTCCATTTCTCTGTCATTGGGCGATCCCTGTGCAAAAGACTCTTTTTTAAGGTCTTAAGTCTGTTTTATTTTCCCCTGGTGGCTCAAATCAACTCTCCCAGTTCTGTGGAGGAAGAAAAGAATGAGAAATAAGAAAAAGAGAATAGAGAAGACAGGAAGAAGCATGATGATAAGGAGGAATGAAGATGAAGTACTCCTTGTAAGTAGTGAGTATCAATCTTCACCAAGCCTGCTGTCTCTCCTCGGTTCCCTGATTCACCAGCAGCCCTATGGCACTCTCCCTCAGACCTCAATGACAGAGTTGTCTCAGCCTCTTAACATTCAGTTCTCTTTGCATCCATTCACTGAATGTCTTAAGTCTGGTGCCCAGTCCACTTCCTAGTACTGTTCTTTCTGCCTCAGAGCAGACACTGAGCACCCTGTATATAAGACATTTGTGAGGGGTTCTCCATAGACTCCCACACATCATTCTCTCCAGAAACAAGCTGAGACCAGTGTTTCTGAAATCTGACTCAGATTATGTTCTCTTTCATTAAAAGTCATGTAATGGAAATTTGTTGTCATGAACAAAAAAGCCTAAAATCCTTTTCTTTTCAGCAGGATTGACCATTTGATTTTCATGGCTCAGTGCCAATTGTGAAAAAAATATTTCAAGAGGGAGAGAGCAGAGAATTTAATAAAGCATAAGGTCTTTTTTGTTAACTTTTGAAAAACTGTATATGAAATAACGGGCTTAATTTTGACATTTTCATATATATATATATATATATATATATATATATATATATTTTGCTTTGCTCACATTGATCTCCTCATTATTCCTTCTTGTCCCCAATCCCTCCTGGTGGTCCTCTTTTTGTTTTCAAACATTTCCCTTCTACTTTAATGTTTTAGATATATAAATAGATAGACAGAAATAGGTAGATAGATAGATTGATAGATAGATAGATAATAGATGATAAAGTGTGTTTACATATCTATATATAAATTATATATATATATATATATATATATATATATATATATATATATATATATATATAGAGAGAGAGAGAGAGAGAGAGAGAGAGAGAGAGAGAGAGAGAGTTATTATATGGTACATATAATCTGTATTATCCTAGATTCCACATACAAGAAAAGCATACAACACTTGTATATCATAGTCTGAATTATGTTACTTATCATAATGACCTTTAGTTCCTTCCATTTTCCTGAAAATAACATTATTTTGCTCTTTATGGCTGAATAGAAATACACAGGCAAGCACAGGTCTAAGTGCAAGTATAGAAATGGCACAGACCATGTGCCCTTTCCAGACTGAGTTACTGGGCCCTGTGTGCATTGTTCCTGTGCATCTCTCAGGAACCCAACCGCTCTCAGATACAACCAGTTTTGTATGCTATCATGGCCTTTCTCTGCACAAGTTGCCCCTCCTAAGACGTCTTCCTCTTCTGATGTCAACTAGTTCTTACTTGTTGATATCTACCTAAGATCCCATTTTCTTTCCATGATACTCACAGACATAGGCTCTGGCTTTGGATTACCACAGTCCTGATTTTTACCCTGCTAATAGAATGTACTGAATTTCATTGACAGTGTTTACTTTTCATTTTCAAAACCAGACCTTGCATTCTGGAGTGTCAGAAACAAGATCTTCTGTCTCTAAACCATATATAGACCTTAGACTGATGCTTTTATGGTGTCTATATAAATACTTAATTCTACAAACTATTTGTGTTATATAATATATGCACATAGCCTACCTATTTCTATGGTTTGGCCAGGTTTTGTTTCTTAGGATCCTTGTGCTGAGTGCTTAATCCTCATGGTGTCAGAATTAAGAGACAATGGAAGCCATGTCAAAAGTAAAGTTTAATGTGAAAGAATTATCACAGTGGTTCTCAACATTCCTAATGCTATGACCCTTTAATGTTGTGGTAACCCACAACTGTAAAATTATTTTCATTGCTACTTCATAACTGTAATTTTGATACTGTTACGAATTGTAATGTAAATACCTGATATGCAGAATATGTGATATGTGACCCCAAAGGGATTGTGATCCACAGGTTGAGAACCACTGATTTGGAGTATTAGAAGTGCTATCCTCAGAAAGGGTAAATGTGGTCCTGGTAGGACTCTGGTTAGTTTGCCCTCTGGTTTCTACTTCTCATCATGTGGTATCTTGCTCCTTCCACACCTCCCTCCTGATGCCATGGATACAAGGTGCTCATACCAGAGACTGAACAGATAAGGCAGACCAGTCTTGGATTTTTAACCTTCAAGTCAGTGAGCAAACTGAACCTCTTTTCTTTATAGAGTATCTAGTTTCAGGTATTTTACAACAAAAAGGAGACAAAGACACATATGAACATAACTGTAGACACCTGCACAAAATCACAGCCAGCAGATGACAGAGATGGTTCTCATGGCTGAATTCCTTTAATTCCAAACCCTACATTCTTAGTTAATATACTTTACCCATTCTCAAACTTCAGGCAAGTACATGAACACAAGATGTGATACATTGAATCATGACCCTAAAAGTGACATTCTAGTGCTTGGGGCTTTATGAATGTTACATTATGTCGTAAAATCAAATCTTGCAAATGTGACTGTTAGTGATTAGCACATAAGGAGATGATCCTGGGTTTCCTGGGTCACCCTAAGCACACACACACGTGTCTTTTGAAGAAGTAGAAGTAGTGTTTAAATACAGAACAGAAAGTAATGTATCCACAAAAGCAGATGCTGGAAATATGTATTCATAACTAAGGAAGGATGGTGGCCCCAGAAACTAGTAGACATGAATAGATTAACCCTCAGAGCCTCCAGAGAGATATCACTAGCTGATGCTTTGATTTCAACTTAGCAATACTAATTTTGCACTTTTGCCCTCCAAGAAATGAGAGGAAAAAAAAAATTCAGTGTTTGAATCCACCAGAACTTTAGTAATTTGTCTTAGCAGCCACAGAGGAAGAAATCAATTCATTCATTCATGAATGCTTATTTGGAAGAATGAAGAAGTGAGGAACATATAGAATAAATGGACTTTCTGGTGGATGATTTTTACTAGACCCGTGTACAGCTTCTCAGGCAAACATGCTTCTATGCACATATGAAAACACTCTGAGTAGAGGTGATCATTTCAGTTCACTCTCTAATGGGCAAAACATTCGGGTGCAGACACTAGGCTTCCACACTCCTGGTTCTAAGCCATTTTGGCTTTAACCTCCATTCTCTCCCCACTTTAAGAAAAAGTTAAAGGTGTGCTGGAGTCCATAATTAAATTTTCTACCTCAAACAATGCAACTGATTTTCACCCTGCATCAACATCTACCTGATGAACTCCTAGCAGGGATACGGCCACTACAGTTGTGAAATCCCTGAAGGTGGAAGCCACCTGCTCTTTGTTAAATTTTCCCTGGACCCTGGCAATGCTTCTTGAGTATTTGAATAAGTAAAAGAAAAAATTAATCAAAAAAATTTACTATCAGACTTAGTAAAATTTGTAATTTAGTGTTTTTTCCTCCTGTCATTATGACCCTGGATTCCTGAGTTAGTAGAATATTGATAAAAAACGATTTCCCAACAAATGGAAAACATTAGAATATATGAGAGTTATGGGTGGGCTGCCTCACCATGAGCTAAGAATGCTGTAAGAGAGACATTGTCCTCTCTCTCTCCTCTCACGAAAGATCTGTAAATAAACTACAAAGACAGAATAAGGATTCTTCCTGTGCCCGTAACAGGCAAAGAATTTGTGCTTCAGAGAGTCCAATCTGGCTGCTTTCTTCCCTGGCCTCTGTGGCAGTTCCGTCTTGAACATAAGCAGCATTTGTCTCCTTTCAGCCACCGTGTGTCTCCATCACTGTATGTAATTGAGAGCTAACTCCAGCTTCCTCAGGGAAGAATTACATATGGAAGATTCATGCCTTTGGGATTTGCTGGTCCCAGTTGAAAGGCTCTTGTTAATTTATATGAGGTCATAAATCAGTAGGAAAAGAAACATTGGCTCACAGTCCATGAGAGGAAAAGACATCCTTCAGGACCAAATGAAAACCAGGCCATAAGCCTAAGAATGATTTAAGATCCTGGGCTTCCTTTTCTGTCCCTGGCTGATTTGAATTCCTTGGAACTTCTCTGCTTAGGGAACAGGAAAGGAAGGTTTTTGAACTGACCAATGACCATGAAGGACAAGGACACAAAATGTCATTTAACTAGTGATACATCACTTGTAGGGCCTTTTATCCTCAGAAGAATGAAGTTCTTCTATGTATCATTGGTTATAAGCCTGCCAGTTGGCTATGACCTTTATGGATCCCCAATCTAAGTTCTCTACTTGAAAGAGGTGGCTTACTTTCAGATATTATTTGCAACTAGCATCCTTGGTCTTGGCCATAGTGTTCAGAAGAGTGTTCTTGCAATCTGGAAACAAGGAGGAAATAGGTTGTAGGTGGTAGTTATCCATGGTACCCAAATCTCAACATTTGTAATCTCCCTACATTATAAGATATGCACACATCATTACATATAAGACCATAAGAAAAATTCAGTGAAATTCCTCCTGGAGGTAAGAAAATGGTTACTTAAAATTCAGTTGTTGAGGAAACTGATTATATATCTCTATCACTTGTGATTTGAAATCAGGGCTCAAATATTTCCTGGTCATCTTTTATTGTGTGGTTGAATCTGTTAGATGCTGGGGAGAGAGAGTCCCTTCCCAAAAAGGCTCTAAGCCAAGAGGAAGAGGATGGGCATGTGAATGGGCATTACCAGAAGCAGAGAGCAGTAAGTGTTGTGAAAGGTAACAGATAGAAATGCTACATGGGACCAGAGATGGCCTGTTCAACTCACTTGGAAAGCAAAGATAAGTTGCAGAAGTTTGAAGGAAGGGTAGAACTTTTCCATCCAGATGGGAACAATTTGAGTGGGGTAGAGATTTAACAAAGAAGCAGGAAGTGCTGTGAAATAAGTTTTTTTTTAATATGAATGGTTGTGGAGGAACTAAGGATGTTGGATAAGAAAGTACAAGGTTGGAGAGGGCAACCATTAAGGCTGGAAATGTTAAGAAATATTTTTTTTTCCTGATGAGTGATTGTCTTAGTTCAGTTAAGTAAAAGGTGAAACAGAGACTATGTCCATGTTTTAGGGGCCAAGGAGAACAGGATAGCCTGTTTGCCTGGTTATCAAATTGATTAATGGTACAGGAAATAATTCACATATAAACAAAGAAGTTATGTATGTCAGATTATTTCCAATATTTAATTGTAACATATCTCTTAGATGACCTCATGTATAGCCCATAGGAAGACAGTGAAGAAGACATGTTTGCCTGCATGCAAGCATGAATACATCTAACTAAGGATGCCCCTTCGTCTATGAAGAACAGGACAGCACAGGGAATGAAAGTTGCTTAAGAGCAAGGATAGGGAAGGATTTGTGGACTTGATTTCTGTCGACTCTCTACAAGATTCTTATTTCCTCAGTGTGGTGAAACATGGAAATCATGTCACAATTCCTGCTCCAGGGCCTTCCCACAAAGTAGGAGGCAGGGCTAGGATTTCCTGGGCACCATCCAGGAGTGATCATAGCATTTGGCACCGTCAAGTCACCCACAGGCTATTGAGAGACATTAAGGGCCAACCCCATGCCTTCAATGACCCATCTTAATGCTCTGATGAGGCCCATTTCCTGTCTGTAAATGGAAGACCCCCAACCTTCACAGGGGTCCCCCATTGCTCTTCTGTGGGAGCCATCCCATCCTGTCCAATTGATTGATTTCTCCGGATACATCAAGGGTGGTCCTGGGGAAGGGGATCTTGGCAGGGTCTTCCCCCATATTCTTAGCTCATTTGCCACTTTGCCCTTGCCAAGTTTTGCTTCCTGTGCATTTCATCAGTTCATTTCTTAGTCTGTCTCCTTAAGGCACATTCAGAGAATCTGAATGAAGCTTCAATCAGTCCTTGACTTCCCCCAAGAAAGCGTTGTTAGGGAACTCATCTACAAAGGCAGCCTGGGCACTGTCCCAGATCCCAATCTTCCTTTCCTCTCCTTCTCCTTGCCCTCCTCCCCATCAGTCAATTAATTCCTAGCCTGTGTTCCTCTATAACCCCTGCTCTCCTGGTCACTGTACAAACTCTTGTATATCCTAAAGAACTATGCCAAGAATCTGCCCATCATACCCCTTCTCATCTGCTCTTTGCAGTTGGGACACTTTTGTCTAATTATCTCTGAACCTGCAAACAGTTTCTTTTCTAGAGAAGAATATACAAGATTTGGTCTCCAGCTTTCACTATACCAATGGCAGCCCCAGTGAGAAACAGGGATGCTATAAGAATCTCCTACCAGACATTTTCATCCACCCAGTGTAAACCCTTCCCTAAGACAAAAGACAGAATGATTTTAAAGGATCTTATTGACAAACACATAAGGCATGCATCACAGTGAATTCACATTCTTAACTTGTTTCCACAGTGTTCTCAACTGAACAATTATTAGCAAACATTTTCCGAAACACCAATAAAAGCTTACATTAAGTGGCTATTTGGGGAACATTTCCATGTTCTGTATAATAAGCAATCAAAATGGATCTCCACATCTGTAAGATTATCTCCATCTCATTGTTCTTCCTCTAGACTAGGCCACTATTAGCTTTTACCTGACTCATTATACTTAAAACCAACATGATCTCCCTTGTTTCCACTTTTATAATACTATAATCCATTCTGTATTTTGCAGCTAGAGAGACTCACAAAAGAGTTCTATCTCTGGTTTTCCCCTTGGTTCTAGCCTAAACTTAATCTAAAAATTCAAATTCTGTTCTTGCTTACAAAACAAAGCTTCTCTGACCATGCCCTTCTTTTTCATCTCACCCTTCTCCTTCAGGTCTAACATTACTTTTCCAGTGTTTGGTTGCCCATGGGATTCCCTCCTCAAAGTCCTTGTAGCAGATTTTTTTCTCCATTGGATATTCTCCCTTCTGACTTTTAAAAAATATTTTTATTTTACGTGTATGAGTGTTTTGCCTATAAGTATGTCAATGCACCACATGTATACACCTCCTACAGAGGCAGGAAGTGTACTGGATCCCCTGGAACTGGAGTTACAGATGGTTGTTAGCTGTCCTGTGGGTGCTGGGAATTGAACCTACAACCTCAAGAAGAGCAACCAGTGTTCTTAACTGCTGAACCATCTCTCCAGCCACCTCTTTTACCCATTTTGATGCTTATAAACCCAGCTTCTTTTGCCATTTGAATCTCAGATCCTCAGAGAAATCTTCCTTGGCCCCATAATTTAAAGCATCTGGCATATACTATTATACCATTATGTTGTGTCATATGAAAGTACTGGCGTATAGGCTGAATGTGGTTTAATTAAATGCCCTGAGCTACTGTTTCACGTGAAATATGATATTCTATCCATCAATGTTGTTCACATTACTTTTACATACTGTGTGCCATTGCATTTGGTACACTGTAAGAAAGAAAGGACAGTTGGTGTTTTTATCACTGATGTGGTCAACACCCACTGTCATCTCAAGAAGCAGCAGCATCAACATCATTCTGTTACCTTAGAAGATGTAGAAGATGAGGAAGAATTAGTAGAGGCAACCTCAAACCAAGAATATGAAAGACAATGGATTTTAGATTAGAGCTTACAATGCTGCAAAAGTGTATGATCTTGGATAAGGTTGTATCCTTTGGAGACAACATAGAGATTGTATTTTGAAATTAGATGGATAAGAATCAAACATTTCACAAAATATCAAGCTCTACTAATCATTCCAAAGATAAAAGTTTCTGTAAGGTTTGGTTGTCTCTGTAGGTTTCCCCATCATGATCTTGATGTTCCTTGCTCATCCTTCTTCTCTCTCTTCAACTGGACTCCAAGTAAAACAGTTATGTGCTTGATCTTCTTAAGGAGCCCCCAGGCAGTAGGATCAGGATCCATGCCCGGTGTATGAGCTGGCTTTTTGGAGCCCACTACTGTAGGCTCTGATGACTCCCCATTGGAGGCCTTATCTTCTTGTAGGAGGGAATGGGGGGTGGGTTGTGGGGTATGCTGGAGAGGCAGAAGGAGGAAAGAGGGGGATCTGTGATTGGTATGTAAAATGAATAAAAAATGTCTTAATAAAAAATGTTTCTGTAAGTCAAAAGGAAAGTAGGGAAGAATTTGAAGTAGCTAATGCCAGTCTTAAGTCATTTATTGCAAGTATGATTTTTATTTTGACTACTCTAGATCAAAGTTAGCTGTTTTGATCATAAGTATCTTCAATGTACATTCCAATAATTACAGAGATTTCAGGACTCAATACAGAGTCCTTAGATTCCAGACTTATTTATCACGAGTAATCCTGGTCTGATAAAGCACATGCTGCTGAAAGTGTTCCAAAGATAAAGACTTTGCCATATATCTATGATTTACCCTGGAATTCATCATATGTTTACAAGGAGATTTGACTTGCTCACACTTCTTCCCCAGACTTTTCCTTACTTCCTCTTAAGCATGGAATTTCTTCATCTGTGAAATACAAAGTTTGCTTGACATATCAGAAGACCCAGTGGTCCTAAATATCATTGAACCTATGATAAGAGAAGTCATTACTTATTCTTACATATACTAAGCAGGAGATATGTGAACAATGGAGGACAAAAGAGATTCTCTGAGGCCAGTTGTTAAATACAACATAAAGAGTGTCCCCAGAACCTAACAGTTACTCAGAAAGCAAGGAGTGATATAAGGAATGTATCTCTGTAGTCAAGAGGGCTGAATTCAAGCCTAAGTTCTTCTATGCAGTTGCAATAGTTCTCAGAGAAAGTGACTCAACATACCTCTCCTCTTTCATTGACTATTCCATGGAAAAAGAATATCTGCTTCCTGGTTTAGCATAAGTTTTAAATCAGACATTGGTGAGTGTTACTATGAAGCAAAATGATTGGCATAAAATAATTGGCAGTGATGAAACTATTTATTCATTCATGCCATTTTATGTGTTGAGTTTTCCATGAGACCTTGCTATATATAAAGTCAACAATGCACCAAATGGAAACAGGAAGGTAGGAGTTGGGCACAACCTAAAGGGAAGCACTGGAGTCTTCTCCCTGTGTACGCCTTCTCTCCACTTCTGCCTGACTCTAGCTCCAACCTATGTGCCTGCTTCTGAACCACAGGTAGGAGCCACTTTCTTACTGAAAACTTTGCAATAATTGTCAGTCTTTTATGGATAATCCTAAACTGCATCCCATGCATAAAGCTATCTGTGACTAAGTGGTGATTTTCTTCCCTCTGACCTCTGAAAATGAGTCAAGGTAGACTAGGTACTGGAATAAAAAAATATGCAGCATAATACAACAAAAATGTGTTCATGTCTCCAAATAATGTGGTAAGCTAGGGGCGAGTAATTGCCCTGGGGAAATCCTTGTTTCCTTTGGCCTTGTGTTTTATGCTCCTCCAGATTCTCAGAGTTCTATGTCCTGTATATTCAGGGGAAAAAAAGATAGCTCAACCACAAGTTTGTCTTCTGACCCAGAAAACATACATATAATTTTGTCTCATTTTATTGTCCAAAGATGAAATCAGAATAACATTTTACCTAATATCTAAAAAACCTGGAGAATTAGATATAGATTGGTATTCTCAACCCTTTTCCTTTTCCAGTGATACACTAGTTTGGTTCCATGCTCCTTTTGCTTCTCTACACACCATTCAGACCCAAGTCCCTGTGAGTTTGCCCCTGCTGCTCTCTGTATTAATGCCTTAGATAAACATCTTATTTTCCTTCAGTGCTTAGCCAACTGTTATCTGCTCCTTTGGGAGATCTCATGGCTCACTCCTCTGCAGTACATCGAGACTTTTAGTCCTGGTGAGTTTATCTACATGCTTGTTCACTCTGTGAAGTTTTTTAGCTCTCTCTGAGCACAGATCCCTCTACACAGCTAATGTACCACTGTGTTCTCATTATGCAGCATACACTCCAGTACTGAGGAAGGCGTTCAATGGGAACAAGTAATAATTTTCAATATACCTCCAAATAGAGGGCTGAGTGTTAAGAGCCAAGTTTAAAGTCAAGCCAGACCACCTGCTTTTGAAATGCAATACTCTTCCATAACCTTAATCAAATTGCTTTTTCTCTGAGTCTCAGGAGCCTCCTCTGTAAAGCCAGAAGAATATTATCTGCTTCTATCATGTGGTTGTGAAGAATTCATAAATTAATGGATATAAAGCTTTTGGCATCATGCTTGCCACACACAAGGAATATTCAATAAAACACTATTTGTATTATCAAATCTTTCTGGGCTGCTTTTGTGTACGGAAAGATAAATGCCTTGCCCTGACCTTGAGAAGCCCTGCAATAGGACAGAGAACCTCACTCTGAGGGCATGTGACTCTCAGGGAGTGACTCAGGCAGTATGAGGCCCTCGTGAGCTCCCATTGCCTTGGAAGGGTTCCTTGATGGAGTTCTGCTGGTGGCAAGGAGAAGCTGACAAATTAAATGATTTAGTCTGCTCAGTAAAGTAAACGTGGCTCCAGGAAGTCAGAAGTAGCTCAGAAGGGAAGCTCCAACTGCCACTGGGTGGAGGGAATTTTCTTTTCCAAACTCAATTTGTTTTCACTTGAACTGCTTTATTTCATCAACACGCTCTTTGGAACATTGGCCTAAATCCCCCCAAAAAGGTTTTCTCTTTTTAAGCTTTCCCCCTTCCTCCTCTCTAGTTCCCCAAATGCAAAATAATAATAATAATTAAACATATGGCAATCCAGAGAACACCCACCCCTCCAAAGAAAACAACCCTCCAGGTCAGCACAAGTATGCATGTATGCAAACTCTTGGCAGGGACATAGGTTTGGATGTAAAGTTGCTAAAAGAAGCAGAGAGGGTGTAGTTAAATCATTTCCTAAAATGCTCATGCCATTGATAAACGGCCTTCCTTTCACAAAAAACCTTTATCCAGGTTGGTCCTGGGTGAGGCTCTCCAAACTTCCCCATTTCAGCCTCAGGAAGAAGGAAATACAATTTCATCTACACTGTACAGAAGGTTTCCCCATCAAGGGTTCCAGTTGCTCTCTAGTCTCTGCTCACACATTAAGGAAAAGGACCTTCTCTTCCTATCTTCACTAACATGACCAGGGAAGGGGCCCAAAGCCGGAAAATTTTGGAGGACCTTCCTTATTTGTTGCCTGAAGTTTTGTTCAAAAGACAATAATAAGGCAGAAGACCCTGCTTCCACTGGCCCATGGGGAGCTCTGTGGTGATGTCCTCTCTCCAGATCAGCTCCAAGTCCTCCTGACCATAAACAATGCTGGTTGTAAGGCTTCAGGACCCTGTTTTGCAGAGGAACATTGTAATGTCAACAGCAAATATCTACAACGAGAACATTTTTCTTCCCTTTTTTTTTCACCTCTCCTCCCTTCTCACCTTTTTGTGTTTTTGTAAGAATTTGGCAGACTCAATAAATGAAGGAAATTTTTCCACAGAAGGAACATAAGGATTCATTGTAAACCATGCACAGGAGTTAACGTGGCTATAGTGGCCCAACTCACTAGACAGATAGTCTCACTTAATTTTTTTCTATATTATTAGGCATTTAATAATTATAAAAAGGAAAATATATCTGGAAAGGATTGCCAAAAAATAAATAACAGCCCATTCTGCTGATATTTTTCTACAATATTGGCTCTTCATTGTCATTCTCAAATTGTTCTGTAAAGCTCTTTCTTCAGAAAAATGTAATCCTGAGGCTGAAATGGGGAAGCCCGGAGAGCCTCACCCAGGACTGACCTGGATAAAAAGTTTTTATTCTTTGCTCAAGGTCTCATAGGTAAAAGAATCAAGTTCTGGCTTCTCAGACCCTACCAGTCCATTCACACCTAAAACTGTGAATATTCTCACTTCATAGTCGCCCTCTTCAGAATAACAATGAGACCTGCCTCTTGGATTTCACATACACACACACACACACACACACACACACACACACACACACACACACACACACACACAGTACAGTGTATGCCTTGCAAGCATCAGAACCTGTTTGATCCTCCGAACTTCCTCCCTGCTAGCTTTCCTAGTTCCAGAAGGTGTTTTGCAAACTGTCAGGAGAAAAAAATCCATTAATAGTCTTGCCCAGTTGTGAACCTTGAGAGCTGTTATAATGACCACCCAGACACATTATACCATTGGTGCCACACGGCATTTAGGCTATGGTATAACCAACAGCTTTCCTATTTGGTCCAAGACCCACTCCACAGGAGGAAACTCATTGCCTGATTCTGTAAACCTGGCCAAGAAGTTGTGACCAGGGAGGTCATAGACCCTAGAGTAAAATCTACTACTATTATTTTGCTAACTGGATACAATATCAAACTACCTTTTGAATAATTATCTTTACACCACAAATTAGTGCACTTTCTCAAAAGAGAAGCTTCTTTTCTGCATTAGACACAAGCTAACACAGATACCTATAACTTCTTAAAGTACAGAGAATAAATGACTGGGAGTGCTCTGCCCTAGATGGGCTGTTTATGCTGTACACCTTCTCCTTTGGGCTCAGGAAGCATCCTGGAAGAGGAGACAGAAAGGTTGTAAGAGGCAGAAGATGGGGAAGACTGCTGACTTGTTGTGTCTTCTAGACATGTCATGTGGGTGACTGTCTGCACAAAATTAGTCCAGGGAATATTCCAGCAAAGATAAGGAAAGGACTCAAGAGGCTTTATCCCTAGTTGAGGAGCAGATGGGCAGCTGGGGCATGGAGAGCAGTTTTCCTCAGTAGTGTAGTCTTTTTTGGTAGGTTGCTCATGCTCCAGTTGATGGCCCTACACCCATGCGCATGTGAGCAGCACCAGATTTGGGGAGTTACTAAGAACAATAAAATAAAATGAGTTTGCTCTAGGTGGGAAAGAAGAAGCCATGGGCCTGCTAGGAGCCATTAAAACTGAGCAGTGGGGTGATATTGTGGTCCCCAATATATCATGCACCCTAGTAAACTTATCTGGGATCAGAGAACAGAACAGCCACTAGACAGACATAGAGGCCAGAAAATGGTGGCACACACACCTTTAATCCTAGCATTCTGGAGGCAGGGATCCATCTGGATCTCTGTGAGTTCAAAGCCACACTGGAAACAGCCAGGCATGGTGACACGAGCCTTTAATCCCAGGAAGTGATGGCAGGAGGCAGAAAGGTATATAATGCGTGAGGACCAGGAACTAGAGCCTGTTAAGCTTTTACGCTGTCAGCAGCATTTCAGCTGAGATCCATTCTGATGAGGACACAGAGGCCTACAGACAGAGGATTCCTGGAAACAGGATCAGCTGAGGGGTTGGCAAGGTGAGGCTATAGCTTGTTCTGTTTCTCTGATCATTCAGTGTTCACCCAAATACCTGGCTTTGATTTTATTGATAAAACCTTTTAAGACTCGTATTACAGAGTAGTTGGAGATAGAAATGCAGTTTGCTCTGTGCAGATGAGAAGAAGCCATGGGCTGGACTGGCATTGCAGTAAGGCACCATCAGGGTAAGGTAATGTATGGTGGGGTATGGAAGGGAGAGAGAGGCAGAGAGAGGTTCATGTCCTATAAAGAAATGCAGACATGAAGAGGCAAAGGCTTCGAAGAACAGGCTGATGTGAGAGGTCTGCTTGCCACCCAGGGACATAGTATTGTCCAGTTCTGGGCTGCTGCCTAGGGCCATGTCTAGGTTGGTGGCCCTACCACAGCCTTGGTCTGTGTGGATGTCCATGACCCATGTTACCACTGAGGGCCACAAGGATGCCTGGGGTCAGGGCCGCCACATGTGGCCATGTAGGTACCCAAGGGCCATGCCACCGCAGGGACCATTCCAATTTGAATGGCCTGGGCTGCCCCCTGGGTGGGGCCATAGAGTCATCCAGTATTGATCTGTGGCCATGCACCATGTCTAGTCCTACCACAGCCAGTGTCTGTGTCGATGACCATGGCACCTTTTACCATCAGGGGCTGTGTGGATGCCCAGGTTCTAGGTCCCCACCCGGGTCCATGTTGGAGCCTGAGGGCCACCCTGCAGCTGTGGTGATAATGATCTGTGCTGCCATACAGGGCCATGGTAGCATCTGGGTGTAGACTACTTCTAAGGACTATGCCTGTGGTCCTACAGCAGCCATGGTCTGTGATGTCATCCAAGGCCCATATCACTACCAAGGGCCACATGGATGCCTGAATTCTGTGTTACCTCCTATGAATGTGTTGGGGACCATGCAAGTAAAGCTGTTTGGACAAAAGGATGTACTGCATGATATACTGCAGCTCTCAAAAGGATGTAGCATGACTGGTACCGGGTATGTCTGGGTGGCCTTCACTGCTACCAGTGACCACGGTGTCAACCAGGCACAAGCTGCTGCCAGGGGCCATTTCTGGGTCTGTGGCCCTACTGCAGCCAGTGTCTACATTGATGTCAATGGCTGTTAAGATGCCCAGGATATAGGCGGACACCTGAGGCCATCTTGGGGCCCAAGGGCCATGTTGCCACAAGGACCATGCAGATTGTGATGGTCTGAACTGACTCCCAGGGCTATATTGATGTGCAGGCCTGAGCAGTGGCTGGGGACCATTTCTGGGTCTATGGCCCTGCCGCAGCAATAGTTTGTGTTGTGGTCCCATGGCTCCTTTGTCCATAGGGTGCTTTATAGCTGCCTGGATTCTGAACAGCCACATGGGGCCAGATTGGAGCCTGGGACACTGCTGCTGCTGGGCCCATCTGGATCTGAGAGGCCTACACTACCACCTGGGGCCATGGTGACATCTGGTCCCAAGCTGCTGCCAATGACCACATTTGGGTCCATGGTCTTGCAGCAGCTGAGATCTATGTGGATGTCCATAGCCTGTATTACCACAGGGACTCATGCAAACCATGTGTTGACCCATGTGTTTAAATACAAGAGCCCTGCTGAGCTGGCACCACTCCTTGCCAGCCCAGAGTGACCTGCCCCTCCACTTCCAGGAGAGCTGCCCCTGAACCAGGATAATGGACTGTGATGACCTTGGCCAGGAAAGCTGACCCAGCCCATCACCTGAGAGGAGGGGGCCCAGCGGCCAGGACTGACCAGCTCAGTTGCCACCCAGGCACAGATCTAGGGCTTGGAGTAGGCACACCCTAACATCTACTCCATCTATGACCTGCTTGAGTGTGTGAAGAGACTGATCCTGAAGAACCATAGCCACAGGATCTCCATGACTAGGGCAACAGCAGGATATCAGAGAGGAATGTCAGTGAGGGTCCAGTAATGATGGTGTACCAAAGCCAGAGGCCTTGAACCTGACCAACAACTCGTTACACAATGAATATTTGTAAGTAAAGCTGTTTGGATAAAAGGGTATACTGTATGATACACAGCGGCTCCCAATGCCACTAAGATGAATGAAGAAGTGATAGAGAAGTGGGAAAGACAAGGAACAAAGTGTTTTCTTTTTTAAAT
Organism: Peromyscus eremicus; assembly: GCF_949786415.1. Lineage (NCBI taxonomy): Eukaryota > Metazoa > Chordata > Mammalia > Rodentia > Cricetidae > Peromyscus > Peromyscus eremicus. Next base: position 81,460,131 of record NC_081417.1, on the reverse strand, counting down.
TATTGTTTATTTTTACCTTGTTTTTATTCTCTTTAGCTTTCCTTTGGGGGGAGACACTGTAAGAGGGAGGGACTGGGAGAAGAGTGGGATTAGGGTGCATGATGGGAAATTCCCAAAGAATCAATTTAAAAAAAATGAGGCATGGAACTAAACAAGTAGTTTCCAAAAGATAAAAATCAAATAAACAAAATAAAATAAAATAAAAGACTAAGTTTTGTGGGGAGCTGGAGGAGAGGAGTCCAGGAAAAGAAGAAGGGTAGGACGAAGGGAGGATATGACCAAAATATAGTGTATGAAATTATCAAAGAATAATTGTTTTAAATATCTAGGTGTGGAGATGTGTGCTTGGAACTGCATATTAGGGAGACAAAGACAAACAGTTCTCTGGAACTTGCTGGCCAGCTTCCTTGGTGAGGTACAAACCACTGAAAGACCAAGTCACATAAAGAGGTAGATGACAGCTGAGAAATGACATCTGAGGCTGTTGTTTAACTTCCACATGCAGACACACAAGTGTGTGTGCATGTACACACACACACACACACACACACACACACACACACACACACGGATCCAGTGTAATCTATTCCAAGTGTCTCATGAATGGTTATATACCAATCTCTACCAGCATAGAATCTGAATTCTTCTGCATCTGGAAAAGTACAAAATAAAAGAGTATGGTGAAAAATCTCTTCTTGACTTCCCTACTACCTACCAATCTCACCTTAAAATAAGGTAAGGATTCCATCTTCTCTGTCCATGACATATCACAAGAGTATTGTGATAGGCCTGGATTCTCAGAGTTCTGGTCAATGAGGACTATACAACTACTTGGTTGTATATGTTGGTTATGAATATAGATCATAAATATTGGTTGAGATATTATCTGGAGTACCCCTGGCATCTGAGAGCACAGCAAAATGAGCTTAACACTTCATCAAACTATGCATCCTGATCTAGCATTCTGCAAATTTCCAGAGCTTCTTGGCTCTTAATATTCTGTTTCTAAATGGGTACCTCTGTTCTAGTTCCTAAAGAACAAACTTAGACAACTCTTTTTCTTTGAGTCTATAAAAATCTATGTACACACACACACACACACACACACACACACACACACACACACACACACACTAGACTTAATACAGCAAAGAGAAAAGAGAATTCAGAGGAGAGATGTCTATTGCCACCATGGAAACAACTCTCAAATTTGAGGATAGGCAGGCTAGAAATGTTCCAAGCCACCTCACTACATTTTTATAGCACTGATCTCAGCTTCTGCCCATCTTGATTTTTTCATCTTACACTCAGTCCTCATTTGTTCAACTTAAGGAGCAAACATTATAAATAAAATTATTGACCCTCAGAAAGCTGAGACTCATCCATGGATGTGTGACATCTCTCTGCATCCATGTCTTGATGATCTCAGCTGTCTCAGGAGGATTTATTCATTCCCCCTCCTTTCCTCCAGAGGCATTCTCCTGGTAGGGAACTGCATCATTAAATAAATAACAATGATGTCTACAGCTCTTAAGACACGCTAGGTGCTGCTTTAGACATTTTGTGTTCATGGACTATTTTAATCTCTACACCAGCTCTAGCAAGTGAGTATATACCCACTTGCCAGATGAGAGCTGAGGCACAAAGAAATGAAGCATCTTCATCATGATTATGTAGATTGTAATGGTCTTATGATTCACTCTGATCCCAGAGTCTTGCCTGCTAGGGCTTCTATGTACTCATAAGATAGATAAAAAAGATGAAGAGATAGATAGGTTGATATGTTCCTCCTCCTAACTCCCTACAAAGTGAAATGAATCTAGTAATTACAAAAGTGTGAAGTAAAATGTATGTCAAAACTTTGAGGTCCAGAAAAATATAAAAGTTGTAAACAACAAAAGATAAAGTACGAACTATTCGCATTCAAAGTAAAATGAAAGCAGAGCCTAAGAGTATTTTCAGAAACATCAAAGTAGCCCCTAGGTAGAACGATCATAAAGAGAACTGACCAGGCTTTAGGCAGTTATGTAGAGGGGTTAAGTCAGGTTCAGTAAAGCAACTGTGTTTTAATAGGTTTAATCTATCTTCCATACTTTCCACAAAAGAACTGTGGCCATCAAGCAGGCCACTTCCTTTGGGGCAGATAAAGGATGTCAAGAGGGAAAAGAAATTAACTCTCCATTACATGAAGTTTCTGCTGCTGCAAGGGAAGAGCTCCTCATCAGAGCCAAACATTCAGGAAAGTTTCCATATCCACAACATCTTTGTTTCCTGCTTGGAAACCATGGCAGTGCCTGTTCATCTGCACAGCACTGCCTGTTGTAAGAACCCAACACTCTCATCAGAATGGAACAGACTGAGCAAGCAGGCCTGGGATACCGTCAAGATGAAAAGGGGTTACAGTGCTCTCCCTAAGCTCTCCTTCCCAAACACTTCACTCTTGTTAACAAAGGAAAAGAGAAATCATTGTGTATTTGGATACCAACTGTAGAATAACAGAAAGATTCTGATGCTTGGGCTCTTTGAGGTTTTACATTGTCTAAAATTTCATCCTGAAAAGTAAAGATCTCATTCACGGAAAGAGTTCATCTTTTCCATTTAGCAAATGATCCTATTTCACCTTTCCTTACAATCAGATTAGCTGAAAGGCTATCTAATTAAGCACAGGGCTTTCTCTATGAGGGCCAGCATCACATAGTCCTACAATTATAACAAGAGCACTATTCTGTAGTATATATTTACTGTATAGCTACATCATGCTGTTTGATAAGCATAAACCTCAAAACAAACTTGGTTGACATCTTAGAACACACTAAAGAAAGTAGTAGAATCCTAATTTTACACTAGAAGAAACCAAGTTTCAGGGAAGAGGCCACAGGCAGTGTCCAACAGAACCTTGATTCAGCTCAGGTCAGTGTGTCTCTGGAGCTTAACTACTTCACTGTTTGCTCAGGTTGAGACATGGTCACTGACAATGGTAGAGTATGCTAGGAGCTCCCCAACCATCCCTCCAACCAGGCTTTCATGTGAAAGGCTTCTCATTATCAAAGTCGTTGTTTTATTAATGTCAGTATCTTTGAGCCAGAAAACCCTCCATGAACCTCACCCACTAAAGCCAGGAAGCATCTCACCCATGTGGTGAAGGTTCTTCTTATTTCCCATGTCACAAAAGGATTGGAATGTATGTCATCCTTGCCTATAACAGTGATGTCTGATTAAATTTCCTCAGTCCTCATATAGTTTACACTTATTCCAGGTATTTACCTATGGATCCTATAGACGTGACTTTCTGTGTTCCTTGTTAGCACTGATTATCATCTAAAGAACTTTGGTTCTGGTAACATCTCCTCATTAATTAAAGGAAATCCATCAGTTCTAGTTTACTTTCTCTTGTTGTTATAAAACACTAACCAAAAGAAAGTTGTGGAGGAAAGGGTTTATTTCACCTTACAGCATATAGTCAATTATGAGGGGAAGTCAGGACAGGAACTCAAGACAGGAACCTGGAGGCAGGAACAGAAACAGAGACTCTGAAAGAGGACTTCTTGCTGGCTTGCTTCCAATGGCTTCCTTAACTTTCTTTGTAAAAATAAAACTCGGGACCCATGAATGGCACTGTCCACAGTGAGATGGGCCCTTCCACATCAATTATTAAACAAGAAAATGCCTACAAGACAATTTTATGGAGGCATTTTCTCCTTTGAGGTTTTTCTCTTCCAAGATGTTCCTAATATGTGTCAAGATGACAAAAATTTACCAGCACACCACCTTTCTACCTGTCAAATATATATAAAATCTTTGGTGACTTCAGCACTGGGTAATCCTTCCATGGTCCTTTTTTTTTTTTTTTAAACTTTTTGGCCTTTTAATCTCCCGTGATTCTCTCCCTTTCTCTGTGTTGGCCATTTTATCTCACTTAAATTAACTCCAATAAATCAGTTTGCAGTTCCAGTTTGCAGACCCCTCTATTTCCTCCTCATTTCTCAGAGCAGCCTGCTCACACTTTATTATCCAGGTAAGATTTCATTAAGTGTCACACTGATCACTTCTCTACATTTCCTATATATCTTATATTATAATTATCTTACTGTAAGTCCTGTATATAACTGCAAATATGAATGAACTGAGCTTGTGACCTTCTCAACCTTGTATTTCAAGTGTTAGGTATTTGTAGCAGTAGAATAAAAAAAAAAAAACCTTCTGGATTGAAAAAGTCCTTAATTCATGGTCTTCAAGATTTAAACGGAACCCTAACAATGTTCAAGAGTCCCATTATGCTTTTATAGTTGATATTTTCCTCTTTTCTCAGGCCATGCATGTCAACCTGTCTTCTCTTCACTCAAACACATGATTCCACTTCTCCTTCAGCCTTCATTTGACCTTGACTCTCAGGAAATAAAGAAGATCTGGCTCAAAACCCCTCAACTCCCTGTCATGAAACTCGCATGCACATTTTTATCTTTGCCCATTTCTTTATGGAGTATAAGGAATGTGTATTTACCTATTTATATATATTTTTTATTATATGTATGTGTATGTTGTGCCTGTGAGTAGATATTTGGATGCCCACAGAGGCCAGAAAAAGGTGCTGGATCTACTGGAGCTGGAGTTATTGGAGGTTGTAAGCTGCCTAATACTTGTTCTAGGAACTGAACGTGGGTCCTCTGAAAGACCAGCAAATGCTCTTAACCACCAAGCCTTCTCCTGAGTAGTTAAGAATATTCTTTATTTCACTAAAAATTAGACCTCATGTTCTAGACCCTGTCCCTTTTCTCTTTCTGAAGTATGTCATTACATCTATGACCCCATGTATGTCTCCCCCCATTCAGAGTGCCTTCACGTCATTAATATGGTGATATAGACTAGACGGGGTATTGTCTTCTTTCCAAGACCCAGGTCCTTTTCAGACTCACACACTCTTTCTCTTGTTTCACTGAGAAGGTTCTCTAGAAACCTATATATGTCTCATGTTATCAATTCTTAGAGCTTTCTGTCTGGGTCTCTCGCACCATATACACTGACGCTACACTTGAAAAACTCACCCCTAACCTCCTTCTTGCCAGGCTGCATGAGTAGTTTTTCAAATTTGCCTCACATGACTTCTCTAGAAGTCAGTGTTATTGCTCAAACCTTCTTCTTCCTAGGATTCTGGAACATATTCCTTTTGTTATTCTCCTGGCTGTCTGGATACTCATTCTGTTCCTTGTCTTGGATGGGTCTTGTTGCCAAACTAACTTTCAAAATATTATATATTCCCACTAACAATATTAGTTTGTTTGTCTCTGTAACTATAGTCATCAGAATGGTGATTCTGGGACATCTCACTGGCTTTAGTTTGCATTTTGATGATGCCTAATTATGCTGAGCACATTTCTGGAAGCTTGTCGAATATGTGGGCTGTCTTTTTTAAATTATCTGTGAATTCTTCTTGGCAATTTTACTGCACTATTCATCTGTAAGTTATAAAGGTCGCTTTTGTTCTCTAGATACAAATCTTGTCAGCCATATACTGCAAATATTTTCTTACCGTCTGTAGTTTCCTTTCCAATTTTATAATAATACCTTGTGTAGAACACATACATTAAAAATTATTTATCAATTTATTTTCTTATGTGAGTCATAACTTTTATATCATGTCTAGGATATTTATTTTCTATTCAGGTAGTAAAGATATTATTCATCAATTTTCTTCTAAAACACCTTACACCTTGTTCAAGTCAGGGCCTCTTCTAAAACTTTTTAACTTTGAATTTCAACATATAGATCTGTGATAAATTTCTGCTTAATCTTTGTATAATATATATGAGATTGAGGCTCATTCACTGTTTTTCATTGAGTATTCATGGGTTTGGAAAATCAAAATACAAGAAGAGAATGATATATCAAATTGAAACAGAAAGTAAATATTAACATTCAAGGTGGAGAGAGAAACAAATGAAAGAATGAAGGATGAGAAAAGGAGGTGAGAGGGACAGAAAGAGAAATGAGAGGGGAGCAGGAAGAGAGGGGAGTAGAAGAAAAGAGAGAAAAGAGAAGGGAGCAATGGATAAAGGAGGAAGGAAGAGAGAGGGAGAGTGGAAGCAGGTGGAAGAAAGTTGGCCTTTGCTCTTTCTATTCAGAAGGAACCAGTTTTTCAGAGTGCACGGCTCTGGGCATGTGGTTCTTCTTTACATGTAGGGGTCACTTTGAATAACTTTCTTGCATTAGAAAACTCTTCTTTAGGCTGCTGGTGCAGAGATGAATGTACATAATAAGAATGGTGATTGTGACAGGATTACTGGCCTACTGGCTTTAGAATGTTCCAAAGGTCTCATTCCTGACACAGAAGTCTTATGCTGTCTCATTAGGCTCTCTTGTGGAAGTCGGGTATATGAGCAGTTGTGTCTGAGTTAAAGGCTAGATCTTTTAAGCATTTTCTAGAGACTAATTTTCTTAACCAACTTTCACTGTGTCTTGTCAACCCCATTCAGCAGACTATGTTTTAATTTATTTAGCATCAGATTCTTCCTTTTAGGAATGGTAGTAACAGTATTGACCACATCAAGTTGCTTGAGTGATTCAATAAAATAATATTTTCATATGCCTTGCACAATGCTTGAAAATAATGGAAAATACAAGCATATGTTATTTTTCATTTTTCCTTATTATCATCACAGTCATCATTACAAATGTCAAGATTATTATACTGAATATAGTACTATGACAGTTATGCATGTGGTGACAGTCATAATTATAATTATAATAAGTTTTATAATAACTTAATAATTCCATTCATTAATCAACTTCTTTTTTCTGTTATTCCTACAGATACTATCCATATTTATTAACAGATGGCATGGTACTCATGATAATATATCACAATTATTTGCTTAGAATTTACTCTGACTTTATGACTTAACATCAGACAAATCCTTGTTTAAATTTATTGTCAAACACCCCAGCCTAATCACAGTGTATTCATACTAATTTAAAGCTGAATAGATGCACAGATGCATGCTAAGTTTTTCCAAGTATTTTTCCTGCTAATTTACAAATTATACCATTTGTTTGCTAGATTGGTGACTAGAATAAGAATTATAGCATCATGAATACTAGAATGGGACAGAGAGCTCAAACTATTGATATTAATAGCAACAAATTCTTACAAATGAATTAAATAGACTCCTTTAAAAGTTACCTAGAAAGGAGGAACAGGGAGCTGAAGAGGTGGCTCAGTGATTAATAGTTCTTCCTGCTCTTGAAAATGACCTAGATTCGGTTCCAGCACTCACACAGCAGCTCACAACAATATAGTATCCAGTACGCCCTCTGTGGGCTCCTGCATGCATACTGTTCACACACACACACACACATACATACACACACACACACACACACATACATACACACACACACACACAGAAACAATTTTTAAAGTGACCTAGAAGCCTTAAGTGATGGCTTTCTATATAAATTGCTTCCTATGCAAACATTAAAATCCAAGTTCAGATCCCCAGCCTGAAACCTTGAGTGTGATGTATACATCTGCAAACTCAGAGTTGGTGAGATGGAGACAGGCAGTTCTGTGAAGCTTGATGGCCTGCCAGTTTGTATGTACATGTGCAATTGGATTAAGTGACAGACCCTATCTCAGAAAATGAGGTAGACAGTGATTAAGGAAGACACCTGACATAGACTTCTAGGCTCTGTGTACTCACATTCATGTACAACGGCCTGCACCCATGCATGTACGTGTACACATACACGCAGAGAGAGGCAGGGGTGGGAGAGATCATCTAAAACTTACCCATCCTCCCAGCACAGCCTCACATCCCCTAGTGTAGCCCACAGAGTTATTTTGGGGAGGCTTGGAGCCTGCCCATGAGTCTTCTCCAAACACTCATTACCAATTCTGGGATGAGCTCATAGGAACTCACCACTGGCCATTAAGTGATTCCCTCAGCATTTTAGATTTGGAACCACCATCCTGATCCATGGAAAATTTTTAATGGAAATTAGATTATGGCTGGAAACATTTGGGCTGCTAGATGAAAGAGAAATTAGTGTATTTAATAAATACTCAGCTTTGTGGCTTTCAGCTACAGTCCACGTTTCATCTTCCATCAAAAAAGGGAAAGTATTAAGCTCCTTCAAAATGTCAATGAAGCTAGCCTCAGAGCAAAAGTGTAGATCCATGGTCTCTCTAAAATAAAATACAAGACCTCAAGAAAATGCAAGAAAAGAAGTTTGTTAAAAAAAAAAAAAAACTAAGGTAAATGTTATACAAATCTTAGCTTTCATTACATGCTTAAATTTAGTATTCCATTTTCAAGAAAGACTATTTTACTGGAACTAGTAAAGTTTTTTTGTAATTTTATAAGTTCTTTGAGAATTTCATACAATGTGATTTGATCATAGTCAATGCCCTCCCCAACTCTTCCCTGATTGACCCCATTATCCACCCACCCAGTTTTGTGTCCAATTTTGTTTGTTTGTTGTAAATATATCAAAATTAATTTTTGTGCTGCCCAAATATTCTTGAATGTATGGCCTTTCACAGGAGCATGGTTTACTTAGCAAGGGCTATATTCTTAGAGAAAAACTGATTATTCTTCTCCCAGCATCCAATAACTGTCAATTGTTGGGCTACTAAGAGTACAACTTCATGCCTAACTCCCCTCTTCATGTTCAGATTTGATGTAGCTTGGGCTTACATGGGTCTTGCACTTGCTATCATAACCAATGTGAGTTGATATGTGCTGCTGCCCTGCTACATCTAGAAGACACTGTTACCTTGTAGTCATTCACCACCTCTGGCTCTTACCCTTTTCCTGAGCCCTCTTCTATAATGATCCCTAATCTTTGGAAGGAAAGGATGATATATGTGTATGTTCCGTTTAATGCTGAGAGTTCTGTAGTTTCCTATTTCTTACACTGTGACTAGTTGTGGGTATTAAATAGCATTTACAACACATAGAAGGCTCTCTGATGAATTTTGAGAAACGTATTAATCTATGGGTAAAATGATGATAAGTCATTAGGAGTTAGCTTAATGCTATGTCCATTCAGCAAAATACAAATAGTAGATTCTCCCCTAGAGACTATGACCTGTCCAGCCATAGTAAATAGTATAGAACTTAAATCCAATCAGAAAGTGGTTGGTTACTTCCCTGATGATTTGTCACTATTGCACCACTGGAAATGTCTTGCCAAACCAGTTACTCCTGTAGCTCTCAGGGTTTATATTTGGGTAAGATTGGTGACTGCTTTTATTCTCCAGTAAAATGTATAGCACCTTCCAGTACTATGAAGAATTAGTAAAGAAACTGACTTCCAACACCTAAATTCAAATCCTGACTTTGATGTTTTCAGTGGATAATGTTGCACCAAAAGACCAAAAGTACAGAGTACTCTATGTACATGAACATGGATTGGGCACCTCCCCAAGAAACATTGAAAAGGGAGGGTAAACACTGTAACTACCAAGGGGTTCTTCAGTTTCCACAAACACTCTTTACTTCATTTTGTTGTTGTTGTTGTTGCTCTTGTATTTTGGTTTTTATGTAAGTGTAAGTATGTATGTGTGAGTATATATGTCTGAGTATATATGTGGGAGGGTATGGTGTGTATATGAATGTGGTGTGTGTGTGTGTGTGTGTGTAAAAGTGTGTGTAGTGTGTGTGTGTGTATGTGTGTGATGTGTGTGTGATTGTGTATGGGTTATGGGTGAGTGTGTATATGAGTATGTGTTGTGTTGTGTTTGTTTGGTTAACTAGGAATCAATATCAGGTCTGAAATATAACTAACAAACCCTCAACTCCACATCCCCAGCCCCTGAACTAAAAAGCTAAGCTCATTATTCACTTTAATAATAAGTTCCCCAGATATCTATAAAATAAGATTTAATATTAGCTAATGCCATTAAATAACTTTTTGGAAGAGTCTCCTGTGTGAAACAAAGCAACATTTTATGCAGTTAATTTCAATAAAGTCTACTGATTGGGCTAAGTATCAGAAAAAAGTATGTGAGATGATAAGGGAACATTTTGGATGAACAGACTTAGGACAGATGTTTAGATTATAAAAAGACAGACTCATACTTGTACAGTACTCTTCTTGACTTGCCCTTGTCATAGCAGATATAAGAAGGAAGAATGGGAACATAATTGTCCTGGACATCAAGTTTAATATACACAAGTATTCATTAAATTCTCCCAGAAATCAGATTGGTCATATTATCAAGTTTCATAGGAAAGGAAAGCATAGGGTGTCAAACTCACCCAGTAAATGCATGACACAGAGCACAAAACTGTTCCTGTTCAGGTCTGACATTCGTATCTCCTCTCCTTTCACTACCTTGGGTCTCCTTGCAGAAACAGCTCAAATAGCATTGCCACCAATGTCCAGGTGTTGGAAACGATTGCAATTTGGAAATTAGAGGATGATTCATAAAAGCATAGTGTCTAAACTGAGCTGGAAGGAAAGAGAAAATGTAAAAGCACAATTTAAATTTTTCTGAGCACACTCCCATGACAAATTCAGGTGAGATCACAGATCTGAACTTTAACCAACAAAAATCTAAACTCATTGGCTGCATTTGGTTTTCCAAAGATGTTCCAAGAGTGTCAAATAAAAACCATTATTGATGAAGAAGGCAGCAGCTTAGTGGCAGATTAATCTGTTAAAAGGAAAGCAGAGAATCCATCACATAAACAAATTTCTGGTGACCTTTGATTGTTGTCAAGTTTTGTGTTTCTCCAGAACTTGCTGTCTTCCCATTTGGACATGCTGGCAGTAACCTCAAGTCTTCAACCGAAGGAAGCAACAGGCCAGACCTCATTAGGCTGTGATTTCAATTACATATCACAAAGGAAAAGAGAGAATTGACAGCAAATAAATTACAGAAACAGAAAAACATTCACCAGTCAGCAAGCAGTTCATCTTTTATGTTTTGTCTTATAGCTAGTCAGCCAAAGAAACTGCAACTCGCTGACAACATTAGACACATTGCCTGTTAGAAAGGACCAGGATAAAGAATCATCCAAGGCAGTTCATAGCCTCTGGTTCTCTCACTGCAAAAGGTACTAGTGAAGACCTCGTGAGTATCAAAGAGTCTAGCACCAGCTTCCTATGGAAGAAGAATAGTCCAGTTCTGGAAAACTTATTTTAGTTCTCTTTTTAAAAGTCTTTCTGTTTATGTGACTCTTTTTTTTTCAACACAAAAGTAAAGGATGTTCAATAAGTACTAATAAGAATGTCTAGCGTGTTAGGATTCTGAACAAAAAAAAAAAAAAAAAAACTTGGAGAGCTCAGAAAAGGACTGGCCAACAATGCAGATATGACTCTTGGATTGCATGTAGAAAGAAAGGAAAATGAGACATAAGCAAAACAAGACAAACTAAGAAGAATGTTAGTTCATTGGGCAAAGAGAACTGAAATGTATGGAGTACACTAACCAGGAGGAAGTGCTGGCTTGAACGCTGTGCTGGTGCTATGGCTAGAGGCCTGGTATTAGGATCTCCACATCTTGATGAGGGACAATGAATAACCAAATGGCTAAATGTGTTGGTTTAGAGTCAGAGAGGACTGAAATGAAATCACCTTAAGGCACATCTATGCATGTTTCTTAAACCAATTAAGTTCAAGTTTTTTTATTCTCTGAGAATAGTACCACCTATCCCATATGATCTTGATAAATATCATGAAATATAATGTCACACAATGTGGTATTTACTACAGTGGCTAGCAAAACACCAACATAATTAATAATCATTTGCAGGAGGCATGCAAGTCTTTGTGTTCACATCTAAGTACTAGGAAAACCAGGAATGTTAAACACACAGTGTTGTCTCTTCAATAGGAATGACATACAACCTGTTTTCTCCCCAGAAAGCTGGGAATGGAGGTGGTTAATAGCCTGGTAAGCTTTGCTCTACCTTTGTGGCCAGATCACACCTGATCCCTCAGACCCTTATCTTGAGCCTGTTTTCTCAGTTAATCTGTAGAACCTATCTTTTTTTTTTTTTTTTTTTTTTTTTTTTTTTTTGGTTTTTTTCGAGACAGGGTTTCTCTGTGTAGCTTTGCGCCTTTCCTGGAACTCGCTTTGGAGACCAGGCTGGCCTCGAACTCACAGAGATCCGCCTGGCTCTGCCTCCCGAGTGCTGGGATTAAAGGCGTGCGCCACCACCGCCCGGCTGTAGAACCTATCTTTATGGAAGATTTCATTGTTACTTTACAAATAGTTTCAATGTAGTCATATCCTAAGTTTAGTTGTGCACACAGGATTGAGTTCATTATTACCAGGAACCTTTTTTCCAAATTGTGCTGTACTTAAATATGTCTAAAATAAAATACTCAGTTAAGACTCTGGAGGTTTGAACCAACACTAGTTATTGATTTGTTTTAACTCAAACTACCTTCTTGCCTCTTGCACAGCAACACTCTACTTGCCTTGGTGGTCACAGAAATACCAGCAATAATTAATAAATATTATTAGAGAAGGTGAGATGCTTCCTTAACTTATATGGTGAACAGGTTAAATGGATACTTAGATTTTTTTTCCACTTAAGAATTATAGTTGCTTCTCTTGGAGCACAGCTAGAACCACCAAGCATAGACATACACACAGGAGTTCAGGTGTACACTGAGGCCACACAAGGGTATTAGATCTCTGAAACAGGAGTTATAATTGTGGGCCTCCTGACATGGGTGCTGGGAACCAAACTCATGTCCTCTCCAAAAGCAGTACATGCTCTTAACCACTGAGCATCTCTCAAGCCCTTTCTGAAAACATTTTGCTTAAAGAGCAAGTAGCATACATTTAGTCTTCCACTAAAGCTAAAAGAAAATCACAATTGGCTAGGATTTATCATATGAAGTAATGTATGATTCACCAGGAGACTAAAATTATAAGGCATAGAAGTTTAACATGTAAGGAACTAAAGAAACAAAGAATGCCTCAATAGATGAATAAAAACTTAGGTAGCAAATTCAGATGTATTCATGCTAAAACTCTTCCAAATCAACAATAATAACAAATTCTGCTCTACAATTAGAAATAAAAAATATACTCAGTGGTCTCAGGAAAGGCTCAAAGAGCATAGAGCTTGCCGTGCATGCATGAAAACCCCAGTGTAGATCCCAAGAACCCACATAATAGCTAGACATGACAGTATGTGTCTGTAACCCTGAAAGTGGTGGGATAGAAATATGCGGATCTCAAAGTCTCATTAGCTGGACAGCCAGCCTAGACACAAAGATGAGCTTCAGTGATAGATTATGTCTAAAACGATAAGGTGGAGAACCTCTGGCCTAAACGTGCTTGCACACACACACACACACACACACACACACACACACACACACACACAAATTGGGGGTGGGAGAGATCAAGCCTACTTAATAGTGAAGATGTATATTTGTAAAGGGTGTTTATACCCAAACTTAGGGTCCTGTGCACATCTAAGCACATAATACACAATTGACATAAACCTCTTGCTTAATTAATATGAAGGCTTTAAAAGCATTTAATTAAAACCAAGAAAATTATGGGATAGTTTCCAGATAATTAGTCTATTTGATCCCCCCCCCAAGTATGTAATATGATGATAGGAACAAACAAATAAAATAGGGGAAATATTATTATGTATTTAGAGATCATAGACTTTCAATCTAGAGAATCCAATAAAAACTACAAGTAAAACCACAAAAGAACCTTAGAAGTATCCTTGAATATGCAAAATAGTATACATGCCAGTGTATACACAGCTGTAATGATAGTGTAAGTCATAATAGCAAAGGCGACATGTTCATTGGAGAAATATAGAAATAATAATGATAGATCATTTCATAATAGTGAAGGTAGCTGCTATCTAAAGCATGAAAAATGGTGCCATCAAGGTAGTTCATATGATAGAGACACTTGTGCTCAGGCCTAAAGCCCTGAGTTCAATCCCTGGATCCCACAAGGTAGCAGGAGAAAAACAAGTCCTAAGAGTTGTCCTCTGACCTCCAGATGTTTGTCCACATGTGCACCTGCATTCACACATACATATGAAATAATAAAACAAAATACTAAAGATATAAAGTGCTAATAAAGAAACAAAGAAACATTTGCATATGGTTCATGGGAAATCATACAGCTGTTATGGAAACCAGAGGTTTCTCAAAATGTCAAAACTGTAATCACCACTCAAATCTCACTCCAATGCATACATTCAAACAAAAGGCAACCAGGATGCTGCAAAGCTAGTCCTCCGAATTACAATAAAATTGTACTCTTTACACCAGCCTAAAAGAGGAACAAATTAATATCCATCAAGTGATAACTCTATAAAGAAAAATGGTATGTACATACATAATGGACTACTATTCAGCCACAAGCAATAATGAAATGCTACCATTTCTGGCAGGTTGGGCAGTGCTGGAGATCATTGTGGGCATAAGCCAGACACACAGGAAAAGTGCCGCATGATCTCATGCATATGTAAAATGTTTCATTTCACAGAAGTTGAGAAGCGAGTAATAGTTACCAGAGTAGAGGTAGGGAAAAATACTAGTTTAAGTTAGAAAGCATAAAAATGTTTTCATGCCCTATTTTTTACAAATGGTATGCTGTATCTTTTAAAAGCCTGAAAGAAAATATTTGGAATGTTTCTACCACAAATAAATGAAAAGGTCTGAACTGATAGATGTATTTAACCTGACTGCAGACTGTGCATCATCCAGTATTCCATTACTATGTACAGTTTTGTGTCGTTTATATACAAGTTAAAAACAGTGTATTAAATTCTCAGAGAATTAGTTTTAAAAATGGGGGTCTACATTTCTGAGAAAAAAGTATAGCATCTATAAATCAATAATTTGTAGGAAACATTGATAAAATTGCACCAGTTCTACATTAAAACACACACACACACACACACACACACACACACACACACACACACACACCATAAGACCACTGAAGGGAGAAAAATGACAGACTTAGGAATGTATTTATAATATGGAAAACTAGCAGAGATTAGACCGGTTAATAAATAGGGAAAGCAACAAAATAAGGTAAATATTGAAAAAGGGTGGAGTCAGACAATGAAAGACCAAGGAGCACATGAAAAGAACATTATCCTCACCAGAATAATGGAAATGCAAATCGAGACAACAGCGGACCAACAGTCCACACCAAATGATTTCTCAGGCATTAAGGAATCTGTCGATACCAACTGTTAGTAAAGTCCTGAGAAAGCTGGACCCTCAGACCCTGCTGGTGGGAGTGTTGATGAGAGCAATTTGGCTGAAGGTGGTGAAATTTAAAATGTGCATAGCCAATGACTTGCAATTGTACTCTAGAAAAGCCTTGTGTGTGTGCCAAGGGAACTGGATGCTCACTCTAGCACTGTCTGCAATGAAGGAAAAAAATAGAAACAAATTTAATGTCTTCAGCAGGGAATGAGAAAATAAATAATTATATATTCATCCAATTTATTACAGTAGAAAAAATTGAAAGAGAAATTAGCTGCAGGTAATTCTCAAAAACATAATATTGAGTTTTAAAGAGAAAGAAAATTATTTTTATTTTTTTTTATTTTGAGATTAAAATATAATTACATAATTTCCCCCTTCCCTTTCCTCCCTCCAAAGCCTCCCATATACATCTCCTTACTCTCTTTCAAATTCATGGTTTCTTTTTTCATTAGTGGCTGTTACATAGAAATACTTTATGTATATGAAACTACATATATATTCCTAAATATAACCTGCTTAGTCTGTATAATGTTACTTGTATGTATGTTTCCCACACTGTCAATTTGGTGTTGGAAACCAACTGGTGTGCCATTCCCCTAGGAAAGACTATTTCTCATGCTCTCAGAATTGCTTAGTTGCCTATAGTCTTTTGTGTAAGGTTGAGACCTGTCCACACCATGCACTTCAGATGTAGGGCCCATTCAACTGACAGGAATGCATCCTCCATGAGGAGTAATTTTCATGGTACCAGAAAGCAAAATTCCAAAGGAAGGAAGCAACTAACAGTCCTATGGTGCCTATAAACGATATCAATGAACAGCATGGCATGATAACCTTAAGGGCACAGTAGTGGCACTCATACCTTGGCAGTAACCAACAGCTCTCTCTCTCTCTCTCTCTCTCTCTCTCTCTCTCTCTCTCTCTCTCTCTCTCTCTCTCTCTCTCTCTCTCTCTCTCTCTTTGGTTTGTCCAGACATGGTTTCTCTGTGTAGCTTAGCCTTTCCTGGATCTCGCTCTGTAGACCAGGCTGGCCTCAAACTCACGGAGACCCACCTGCCTCTGCCTCCCGAGTGCTGGGATTAAAGGTGTGCACCATCACCGCCTGGCTAGCTCTCTAATTGGACTTAAAATTCATCCTCTCAATAAGAGAGAAACCATGACTGGTACTGGAAGGAAATTTAACAATACACAATAAGAAGTTAGTATACAAAAATATTTCTAAAAATCTCTGAAACTATACATGTTAATGTGGCTCAATCTAATAATAAATATAGAATGTGGGATCTTAAATTGTTGCTGCTGGTTGCTTCTGGGGAAGGGAGGTTAGCAGAAGTAGAAAGACCTCATCATTGTTCACAATGATCAACATTTTTAAATATACAAATCATGTTATAAACTAATTTCAAAATGTATAGTTACTAAAATGCTCCAACATGAAAATCTGATTCTACTAGAATTTATGTAGGAGAAAGGGAAAATTCTTTGATTTTACTTGTCTTTTTCTTCTCTCTTCTCGGATTACAGAGGTATTAATCATTGTTGGTTCCCTGCCTCAGTCTACTGGTAAAGAAAGAATTTGAAATACAGATATAAATCAAATGTTAGCTGATGCCACGTACATCAAAACTTACTATCAAGATAGTAATTGTAGGGCATCAAACATGTGCAGACTCACATAAAATTATGTTCACACACACACACACACACAGAGAGAGAGAGAGAGAGAGAGAGAGAGAGAGAGAGAGAGAGAGAGAGAGAGAGAGAGAGGCTGTGCATTACCACAGTGCTAATTTGCCAAACTTCTAGGACTAGATTCCTCCAAGTGCAGAGATGAATCACCTTGTCCCTTCAGTCCTCTGTCTTTGCGTATGTGCTTGCCTTTAAGCCAGCACTGTTCAAGGAAAAGAGAAGCTTCAAATAATCCTACTCCTATGTAGCTGTCTTCAACAGTTTATCTAAATGTTCTCCAAAGTTTCATTTATTTCTTGACCCAACAAATGTTTAAAACAGTACCAGGAAGTCCTCTAGAAATGCTAGGTATCTCTCTCTCTCTCTCTCTCTCTCTCTCTCTCTCTCTCTCTCTCTCTCTCTCTCTCTCGATCTCTCATCCTCAAAAGTGTCTTATGTGGTCAGAATTCTAGCTTCATTTCATTAATAAGAAATTACGCCGGGCGGTGGTGGCGCACGCCTTTAATCCCAGCACTCGGAAGGCAGAGGCAGGTGGATCTTTGTGAGTTCGAGGCCAGCCTGGTCTACAGAGCGAGATCCAGGAAAAGGCACAAAGCTACACAGAGAAACTCTGTCTCAAAAAACAAAAAAAAAAAAAACAAAAAAAAAATTACAATGCAGAAGTTGATGTACTTTATCCAAGCATTCTAATTGTTTTATCTGAAATTCAAACCTAATGATGAATGATGTTTGAATGATCTCAATGTTCATCTCTTTCCATAGTAAGATGTGGGAATACAGTTGCTGAATCAGCTTCCCTAAAGACCTCTCATTCACAGATTCATCCCAGACACAGTGGAGAAAGTGAAAGATAAACAAGATGTGTCTGTTGTAGAAGACCTTGGGATCCAGCAGCAGCTTTACCTCATTCTCATCAGAGATATAAGAACCAGTGGGAAGTTATAATTAAGCCTTCCCACAATCCCTCCAGGCTGAATAAGCCTGCTGCCTTTCATGTCTGCACATAAGACTTCTATTCCAGGCCTTTGCAGTCCCTACCAGATTTCCACATCCCTTCTGTATCTGGGTGCCAAGAACTGATCATAGCCCTGCAGCAAGGAAAGGCCAGCGTTGTCTCACTCCAGCCAAAAGTCCTCATGTGTGGTGTAAGAGGATCCCCTTCTTGGTCCAGCCTGGAGGTCTCAGTGCAATTAATGCTGCTTGCAAGTCGTAAGAAGTCACACCTAAAGCCTCAGTGTTGACGGCCAGGCACTGATGTATTTTGCAGACATATTGGATGATCTCTCTGCATGTGTCTATATGCAGGGTCTGTTGAGCTCATCTGAATCAGGAAGTGGGATCTGTGGAAACACTAAGAGATGGAGTAGGTAATGTGTCCTCCCAACAGAGCTTCGGAGAGAAAAGAAAGCTCAATTCTTGGACTGTCTATTAAAATTTTGAGTTTAAGAATGGCATATTTTATTCATGAATTGGCTACCACATTGAAATAAAAAGCAACCCACCATCCCCATAGGCTGTTATGGATGTATTACAAATTTATTACAGGATATCCTGGAGAAAGGTCAACCGTACGCTCTTGGGAGTATGTGAGGCACAGCAGAGAGTCAACTCCGGAGTCAGCTTTATAAAGGGCAGCTATCTTGTCTTCCTCAGCCAGCCCAGCCTGTGTGTGAGTGAAGAGGGAGGCAAAGGACAGTGGAGACACACTGTGGACACTGGCTCATACTGGCAGTGACTATGGAGGACATATTGCTGGTCAGGTCACATTTGCAGAACCACCATGAAGGACAGTTTTGGGAGAATGCATTCAGAGATGTTTTAGACATAAGGTCCTCAGGGATGCTGTGGTCCATGGGTCTCCAAACTTATTGGCCCTCCTAGAAACTTTTAAAAACACAGGTTCTTGGATTTTACATTGGTCTTTTGAATCAGGCTATAAAAATCTGAGACCATGATACGTGTGTGTGGAGTTCTCTTGGGGCCATCATCCTTATGACAGAAGTGGGAGTATTAAACATGAAGAAGAAGAATGAGTTGGATTCATCAACGGTTATCAGAAGTCAGAGAGCCTGACTCCCAATTCAGAACTCCTTAGTTATAGTCTCTACTCTTTCTAAACACCTAATCTACATTTTTCACTTCCTCTCCTTTCCTAGATCAAGGAGTAACTCCACCAGCCACCCAGTCCGCAGGTCAGACTCTGACATGATTGTTACTACATACTGTATACTGCCCTTATCCAGCTTCACCAGATTTTACAATTAATGTAGTTTGCATAGATTCCCTTTCTCTTTCTCTTTGTCAGTTCCATAGTTCAGCTGACACCACTGCTCTGATGAATTACTGGAAGTAGGAACCTGATCATATCACTGTCTCCCATAAGCATTCACTAGCTCTCAAAAAATTCTTTTGGTCATACTTTACAATTGACCTCTGCTGTGGATGTCTTTCAGTATGCTGTGAATATGTGTTGCTCTGATTGGTTGATGAATAAATCCATTTGGCCTATGGCAATGCAGCTTAGAGGCAGGCAGGAAATCCAAAGAGATAGACTGGAAGACAAAGGAGAGGCAAGGAGATACTGCTAGGCCCCTCTCCCCCCACCTAGAGAAGCAAGATGTAAAGGTACCGGTAAGCCACAAGCCACGTAGCAAGGTATAGATTTATAGAAATGGGTTAATTTAAGATATAAGAGCTAGCTAGCAAGAAGCCTGATGTGATCATAGTTTAAAAATAATATAAGCCTCTATGCGTTTATTTGGGACCAAGCAGCTGAAGGACGCTGGTGGAGGAGATTCTACAGGACTGGAGAAAACTTCTGACTACAGACCTCATCTGTTCAGACCTCATCTATTGCTATTCTCCAACTTCCAACTTACATCTCCTGTGATGTAAAAAAAAAAATTATTCTATTGTACCTGCTGTCTGTTTCATGCCCCTCACCCATATATACCCTTATACATTCATTCTAGAAAACTTCAAGTCTATATGACCCACAAAAGAAACTCTTCCCAATCCCAGCTATCCAGGTGAAGGATATTTTTTTCTTTCCTCTTTAGCACAGCTATCATTTTCCCTGTTGAACATTTTGTCATAGTATATTTCAAATATTTTTTTCTTTTTTTTCTTTTATAATTTAATTTAATTTTACATGTCAGCCACAGATTCCCCTGTCCTCCCTCCTCCCGCCCCCTCTCCCCCCAGCCCACCCCCCATTCCTGTCTCCTCCAGGGCAAGGACTCCCCTGGGGATTCAGCTCAGCCTGGTAGATTCAGTCTAGGCAGGTCCAGTCCCCTCCTCCCTTCACCCAGGCTGAGCAAAGTGTCCCAGCATAGGCCCCAGGCTCCAAACAGCCAGGTCATGCACTAAGGACAGGTCCTGGCCCCACTGCCTGGGAGCCTCCTAAACAGTTCATGCTAATCAACTGTCTCACTTATCCAGAGGGCCTGATCCAGTTGGGGGCTCCTCAGCTATTGGTTCATAGTTCATGTGTTTCCACTACTTTGGCTATTTGTCCCTGTGCTTTTTCCAATCATGGATTCACAATTCTCGCTCATACAATCCCTCCTCTTTCTCGCCGATTGGACTCCAGGAGCTCTACCTGGGGCCTGGCTGTTGATCTCTGCATCTGCTTCCATCAGTCATTGGATAAGAATTCTACCACAACAGTTAGGGTGTTCCACCATCTGATCACCAGAGTAGGTCAGTTCGGGCTTTCTCTTGACCATTGCCAGTAGTCTATTGTGGACGTATCCTTGTGGATTTCTGGGGACCTCTCTAGCACTTTGCTTCTTCCTATTCCCATAGGGTCTTCATTTATCATGGTCTCTTTTTCCTTGTTCTCCATCTCTGTTCTTGATCCAGCTGGGATCTCCTGCTCCCCTAAGCTCTTTCCCTTGACCCTTGCCCTTCATTACCCGCCCCCCTCACTTCCAGTTTGCTCATGTGGATCTCATCCATTTCTCTGCCATTGGACAATCCCTGTGTCTTTCTTAAGGTCCTCTTTTCTAGGTAGCCTCCCTGGAGTTGTGAATAGCAGTCTAGTCATCCTTTGTTTTACATCTAGTATCCACCTATGATTAAGTACATACCATGTTTGTCTTTCTAAGTCTGGGTTACCTCACTCAGGATGATTTTTTTCTAGATCCATCCATTTTCCTGCAAACCTCATGATGTCATTGTTTTTCTCTGCTGAGTAGTACTCCACTGTATATATGTACCACGTTTTGTTTTCCATTCATTGAAAATATTTCACATTAGTAGCCTGACTCATTATGTTGAAAGACTCCCTGGCACTACAATTAAGTTCTAATTAATGTTTTCACCTTAAGAATAAAACAACAGGACTTGTCATCCCAAGTACTGAAACATGTTTTTTGAATCAAATTACATCTTTATGAAATGGGTTGGTGAAGCCAGTTCCTCTAAGCAGGTTGTTTCCTATGGAATTTTATTTGAGAGACTCAGTCCTTGGCCACTTGAAATAGCTCAGTGCAAACCAGGTCTAGTTTACCTGTTAACCTAGTGCTTGCAACGGAGATCATAGGTTAGTGATCAATGTCCTGTGGTTAGACAAACAATATGCCTCATTTAATTAGATAAAAATGTATGATGATTCACACTTTGTAAGCACAACGTGTAGAGGATACGACTGTACTTGTTTAATATTATAGAAGACCACCAAAGAGAACACAAATAAGACTACAGATGACTAATGAGTAGGACAAATATAGGATTCAAATCAGATTTGCATGCTTCGAAAGGGCACACACCAGTAGTTGATATCACACGTCTGCAGTTAGTCATAGCTGAAACTTGAAATACAAGAGAGTCATAAATGTTGAGCCAGTATTTCTCCCATCCTCATGTATCCTAAAAGTTTCAGTGAAAAGCCCCATTTTCTTATGAGGTGGATACGGGATAGATGAAATTGATGACTGAATCCAAAACAGCATTTTGCACAGATTAACCAGCCTACATAACTCACATAACATCCCAGAGAATTTACTTGAGGTGAAGACAGTTATTAATTAGAGTACCAAACCACAGTCCACTGAGGTACCTTAACCAACGACCTGCCCATTGAATTTGGAAGAAGTCAGAGGTTACCATCAGCAAAAACCTGTGAGCAGCACTCCTTCTGCTATTGGGGCACACACACACACACACACACACACACACACACACACACACAGAGGTTGTAGAATATTATTTTAAGGTGTGTTATTTTTGTTTATGTTACAATTATTTAACTCAGTGAAGCTGTGTTACTGTGCCTGTATAAAACACTTGGTGGTCTGATAAAGAGCTGGATGGCCAATGGCGAAGCAGAAGAAAGGATAGGAGGGGCTGACAGACAGAGAGAATATATAGAAGGAGAAATATGGGAGGTGAGATAAAGAAGAGATGGAGGAGTGAAGAAAGAAGGAGCCAGAGAAGGAGGAGGACATCAGAGTTCAGCCACCCAGCTACACAGCAGGGCACAGAGTAAGAGTAAAATTTACAGAAGTAAGAGAATCGGAAAAGCCCAGAGGCAAAAGGTAGTCAGGATAATTTAAGTTAAGGAAAGCTGGCAAGAAACTAAGCCAAACTAAGGCCAGGCATAAGTACTAATAAGCCTCCATGTGTGATTTATTTGGGAGCTGGGTGGCAGGCCCCCAAAAGAGTAAAAAGCCAAAAAATAAATAACAACACACATACATACACACACAAACACACACACAAGCACATACACACAAACATACACAAACAGACACACACACACAAACACACGCACACACCTCACTCACATACAGTCTCAGAGAATATTCACCCAATGATATTAATATAATTTGAATTCAAAAGTTTTAGGTACTACTGACAATTTCATCAATTTCTTACTTTCAGGACTTTGATGAGAAAAAAATTACATTGTTTTCATATTTTCTATATGAAAAATTATGTTTCAGCTATTCCTTCTTGTGTTGTTGTTTTTTAATAGGAACATAATATTGAGGACTATGGAATGAAATAGATAATTTACATGTAAGGATGAAAGGATTTAGTGTAATCCTTTTGGAGAGTAACTTGATAACATATAGAAAAGTCTAGAAATGTGTGTCCACTCTAACATAGCAACTCTGCTCCTGTGAATATCCTAAGTAAGACACATGTTAGCAAGCCATCCAAAGAGTTAACTATTCTTTTAAACAGTATTTAGGAGCAGTCACATCCATTCTGTGGCATATCAACATCCCACAGTAGCAGAGCTGAGTCATTTGACAGAGACCATGTGGCCCACAAAGCCCAAGGAATTCTTCTAGCAAGATCTTTCCAGAATGTTTGCTCATTATTGCCACCGAGTTAGGGAAATGAATGTAGGCTGCTACTGATCCAGGTTCCACACACAGGCTACTGCTCCCAGTGCTGAGCCTGAGGTCACAATGCCCTTGAGTTTTCAGGACCAGAGACTGACAAGTTCAATTTGCTCAGCCCCATCCAAAGCCAAGGGCAACCCACTCAGCTGTGTCTTGTCAGAATTCTTCTCTGCCTGTCTGCCTGTAGATGATAAACACCCTTTCTCCCCAGCCTGAGGCACTCCCCATAGTCCATGGGGAATCCAGATGACTTCTACAGAGGCACACACTTAGGAGGCTCCTTCCCCCAACAGTGAGTCCCAGCCAACGAGGTGGCTGGTTTCTGCTTCCATATTTTGAAAGAGAGCAAAAACCTTTGCCCCAAACACCCTTCTTCAAAAATGATTGGAATAGCTTCTGGTTCTTTCATCCTCAGAAGAACAAAAGGTAATTTTTTTTAGTTGTACCCAGCTATACATGTACTCACTTTACAGTTGAAAATACCAATAAATGTATTTTAAAAATAAGAAAATAAGACAAAGCATAGTTTATATATTTTATTTATGTATCTGTGTGTACCACCCATGGGTGTGGGTATGTGTTCAAGGTTGTGCATCCACCCATGGAGGTCACAGGACACCCTCCAGTATCATTCCGTTGGTACCAGTGAACCTTTTCTTTCTTTCTTTTCCTTCTTTTTTTGTTTTGTTTATTTGTTTGTTTGTTTGTTTGTTTTTTGAGTCAAGGTCTCCCTTTAGTCTGGAACTTACCTAGTAGGCTAAACTTGCCAGCCAGCAAGGCCCAGATTGCTGCCTCTCTCTGTTTCTCCCCAGTGCCAGCCTTCCAAGTGCCTACCGCCAAACCTAGCTTCGTTGTTTTCTTTTCACGTGAGATCTGGGAATGAAACCGAGGTGGTCATGCTTTACTCACTGAGCTGCTCCATGCCCCACAGAGGCTTTTCAATGACCAGTTGAGATTATGCAAACAACTGAACCATATACATGGTTAGCTTCTACTGAGATATAACTGGAGCTATTGTTAATAAAGCCTGTTATTCTAAAACCATGGGTGGGGCTATTCAGATTTGTAAAAGTGACTTTTCTACTTGTCCTACATTTCTTCTAAAAAATTGAACACACTCCAAGCAAAATTCCACAAAGGGAATAAATCACTCATGTGAAAAATGTGTATGTGTACGTAATTTTTGCTCAAAAATATTGCTTGGAATATGTCGATGAACCCCTAAAATCAGAGTTCTTTAGATCAGAGCAATTTTATTGAACCAACAGATAGAATGTTCCAGAACAAAGATGGAGCCTCCTTTGCTGCTGTAACAAAATCAGTTTGGCAAATTATGGACATTTGGCACCTAAGAATAAAACACAGGGAACATTTTCAGTCTCTTCCTCATTCTCCACATCAGGGACAGATGAGAAATGTAAAGAAAGGCATTGCTCACTGAACTCACTGGTGAAAGCGCCTATGCTCTGACTGAGTGGGATGCTCTTCCGAGGGTGGACTCTTCTCTACCCACCATCCCTATGACTACTGAGAGAAATACCAGGAGCATGCCATTAGTACAAAGTGAGATGCCCCTGGAGAGGCTCAGGAGATGTGAAGTTTGTGGAGGGGAAGGGAACCTTCTAGGGACCAGGTCATGCCACACTGAGCAGAAGGCATGCTGTGCTCAGAGCTGCCAGGCGCTCACTTTATTCATCACTCCCTTCTGAGAGCCACTTTCGACCTACAGTGTACTCCACTTCCTGACAGGTTGTATATCGTTTCTGTCTCTTAGCTCAGGGTTCATTTTTCTCCCATTTATGGCCCTGCCTTACCCTTCAGGGAAGGCCTAACCACATTTCCCCTACTTTGCTGATTCAACTCAGGGTACAGGTATTTAACACACTCATGCTCTGTGGGTGGCCTGGCAAGACCATTTCCTTCTGAACAGGATGCTAACAAAACTTAGGTCGACTTTTTTTTTCTTTTCACCAAACCAAGTCTAAATTCTGCAGGGTTGAAGTTCAGATACTCCTGGCCTCACTCCCTACTCATTTGCTCTATCAGCTGAAAAGTGTTGGCACCCTCACCATCACTGCCAGATGACACACCAGCACATATATAAATTTGGGCACCTCTTACCCTACAAGCAAGCTCTGCTTTCAAACCAATAGTTAATATCACTTTACACTTACAATAGGCTTTTCAGTTTTGGAAATGTCTCCCAAGCACTCATTAATAAACAAGACTTACTGGCTCCCAGGCATCACTTCTGACTCAGGAAGTTGACAAGAGCTCAGGGAACCCCAGCTCTTCAATCTTGCCATCTGGGTCCCATAGGCTGCCTGAGCTACATGATGCTCCCCCGCCTCCAGAAAATCTCAAGGAAGCACTGCTTTCAGTAGCCATAGGAGATAACTTTTAGTTGGGCTATCATAAGAAGAAATACACATCAAAATTTAAATCCAGAAAGGTCGGAATGCAATACCCCCACTAGAAAAAGTATGTACCGCTAAGCTTGAGCTATTTTGCAAGTAAAATGGGAATGTCATATATCTGAGTTAATATTGCAATTGTGGTTCAGGGGGAAGTACCTAGCATTCAATATTTAGCACTGATCAGCAAGTGTCATCTATAGTATTAGCCTACTGAACACTATGAGTTAGGCACAATTCCCTAAACCATTCGTACAAGGATGAGTAACTGAGACACAGAGAAGTTGCAGGTGCTGACCATGTGGTAGCTAATTGAGGACTTAGAATTTGAATTCAGAGCTTGATCTCTGCATCATCATGCTGTTATACCTATTGATAGTGTCTCTCAATGGATGGCAGCTATCAGTAATGTCATGGTAACAGTGAGGATGGTCCTGAAGATTTCATGAAAATAAACTCTACAGGAACCTGGATTTACCTAACCTGGCATTTTTGGCTTTTTCTCTTCTGTAGCAGAAACATTGCCATCTTTAATTCATTCATTAATCTTTGAGGGCAGATTTGGCTAGATGAGGATCCAGGGATCCTCCTGTCTCTAACTCTCTAGCACTGGGATAACAGATGTGTACTGGCATGCAGGGATCTGAACTCAGTTTACTGGTTTTTATGCAGCAAATATTTTAGCACCTAAGCCATCTCTCCAGATCCTGAGGCTGAATTTTAATAAATAAATATGTTGTTTTGGAGGTCGATGTATTGAGGGTTTAGAATTAGAAAGATGTATCCTAGAAGTAGGAACAGTGTAAAGGCATGAAGCATGACCTGAAATGATGGGACCATACCTAATGTGGACTTTATTATGCCTTAGTAGGGCCATTCTGGAAATTAGACAACCAAGATCTAATCTCTTACCTTTTTGTGTGATGTGCAAGAGCCCTTGGTATCAAAACACTCAAGCTTAGAACTTCTTTCTGAATGCAGGTTGTGCAAATATATGAGGACCATGTCTCTCTGATGCCTGAGTCACTGCCCACATTGCCTTTGATCCACCAACCCATATGTGTTTCTTTTTCAGTGACCAATCCATATTCAAGCTTTGAGTAAACCCTGCCCTTCCTGCACAGCATAGCCATTCTACCATTTACAAGGTACCCAAGGATGCTTATGGCAGAATAAAGTGTACTTTGGGGCAGAGGAAAAATAAACCTCTGAAAGTCCTATTTCTATGCTCATGCTATTTTTACAAATGAAATCCACACAGCTTGTCACCACACACTCTATTATTTTTAAGCTTCCTGACCAGATTCACTAGATAGACCTTTGGGGATAGTAAGTGGCGACAGGAAGGTGGGACATGCTCTTGGCTTTGGTAGACTGGATCTTCTGGGAATCCTGACATTTGGTTTGGCCAGAGAACATTTCTGGTAGAGAGTGAGGTGAAGTGAAAGCAGTCAGCCCCTTTCCTGTACCTTATTCTTCCATAACCATCACAAACCCCACTTCTTTCCTTTCCAAAGCCTTGGAACTTACAAGAGAAGATGAAACTGGGATTCCACCTCCTCCGTCAGTCCCTCTTTGTTATAGGGCAGATCACAGATAAAGGGGCCATAATTGGCTTTATTGCCATGTCAGCCTTGGGTCATGACTCAGCTGGACAGAGTCATCCCTCTTCTCCCACACTGACCAAAGCCTCAGCCAGCTGGGGATTGTGGGCGGGCAACTGCAAGTACAGAAAGGACGAGTCTGCGTGGGTGACCATCTCGGGGTTTCCAACAGTGGTGTCTCTCAGCTCAATCTAGACACAAGGCCAAATGAAACTGATCCAGATGTTTCCGGGAACTAAGGTTGACTTTGCCACTTTTCATCTAAATATTGATCAAGGGTGACTGTTCAAAGTGCAAGAGCACCTTGCCACCTAGCACAGGGTCGTCAAGCTGACTTGGTGCAAGTGCCCCTGTACTAATAAGCATAACTTATCTGTGCCTCTGAAGGGCACTGACAAAGGGCCTGCCACTCATCCCCACAGAACCTGGGAGCTCTGGCAGTGGCATCTTCCTCATGTTGCACGTAGAACAACTTAGGCCAACATCTGAATGTCAGAGTAAACAGGAAATACATTTCTGAATCCTAGAAAAGGTGTTATAAATGTGTGTGCTGCTTAGCAAGCTGAAAAAAAAAAAAAAAAACCTGAAAGCCGAATCTCAGAGCATCTGTAGAATAAATCATTTCAGGAAAAGAAACCTGTAACAGCAAACCCAGGGTTTCAAACTAAGTCTGGCATAAAAGGCTGTGTCCACCCCTCTGCCCCATGATAGTGTTCTTCACACTGTCATTTTTGGTTACATTCACATATAGAATTAGTTGCCATGTCTGACATGATTTTGAGAACTGCAAGGATAATATTCCCCTTGCTTTTCACGCAGGGCTTTCAGGGCTCTTGGGGCTCCCTTAATGGCTGTTGTCATGGCTTCTCATGCTTTTCTAGCTTACTCTGGCCTCTCACTCTCCTGTTGTTTCTCTCACACAAATCTGCCTAAGGCACAAAGATCTTTATTAGCACAAGGAGATTCAAACAGACACAACAATTTATGGTTAAGGGTCAGAAATTGCTGTTGTAGAAGGTCCTAAGTCATTATCCTTCAGGAATATGTCACAGCCTAACCCTTCCCACAACAGCACCCTGGGGCCTCTCCATTTCTCTTTCATTTTATTTTCATTTCTAGGTCTCTAACCAAATGTATTCAGTATTTTGAAATTTTGTCTAGGCTAATAAAATCACCTAATCTTTTTCAACACTATAAAGTCCTTTGTCACAGTCTCCTCTCCCTTCAACTGCCCATCTCTACTCAAAGAAAACAAGTTAAGACTGTACCATCTCCCTAAATACAAGTGAACTTTGTAGAGAGCTTCACTATCAAGTCTCTGATCCACCTCTCAACTAGTCACTAACAAAGGAACTGGACAAAGACAGACCAATGGGAAGAAGACAACATCTGCTGAAGACCTTAAAAGAAAGGGACAAACTTCTACTTGTCCCATACTGCCATATCTAACCACAAATCATGGTAGTTTGGTTTTGTTCTTGTTCAGTTTTACTTTCAACCATACATGTATTTCCACATTTATAAGTTCAAAGAAGCAATACACCAAAGGAATATGTTAGGATTTTATGTTTCTATATCCCAATATAATTTGAACAATACATATCTCAGGCACCTCATGTTCATGGATAGAAGTCTGTTTCCTCTAACAGTTAAATATTCATTTATACCACAGTCTATTCTTCTGAGTCTCTGACACAGTGCAGGGAGCTCTCTTGGATGCTTCTCCCCAGGCTATGATCCAAGGATCTGTATGATTTCTCTCTTTCTCCAACATCTATAATATGTTATATCCATCAGGAATGATGGAGGGAGTTGAAGAGTGCACACAGAAACATCAGATACTTAACTACCTCCCTTGGGAATGACCATAAGACCTGTACTCACAAACCATTGTCAAAATGGCCACATGGTCAAGATAAATGCAAAGGGTGCTTGGAAACATCAACAGCACTTTGATCTTAATCAGCAAAAGCACAATAGTTTCTAGCACAACAGATTGCTCATAGAGGAAAAATGTTTCCCTTAACAAAGCCTTAACTAAACAAAGTCTTCATTGTCACCAATACAAATAATCATCAGATGTTCTGGAATTACAAACTTCTTAAATCTTCAATTACTCCATACAAATCTGTAGGCCAGTTTCAATGTATAACACACATGATTGTTTCCTAGCTCAACCTCTTCCACCCAGCATTTACTTAAAATATAAATGATAGTAGAATAGGCACTGAAATGTCCCCATCCATTCCAAAATTCCAAGAATAACTTTTATTTTCTGTACTATCTGTCCCTTATCTGAATAGAGTTGGACATTCCTACGTCAGGTTACATGCCAACAAATCTTTGTCTCAGAATTCCACTTCCACAAAGTTAAAAATTGATTCTTCAAGCAGTCTCTTTCCAAATAAAACTTCTTCCTCATCATTTTCTCTCTATTTTGGCAGACAAGCAATACTTATGTCATACCCTTGATGTCTGGATCTCTTTGGAGGTGGATCTAAGAATGAGGAGATTTGAATGGCTCCCAGTTGAATTCTAGAGTGTTCTTCCTGTGGTAGCCTTTCGCCTCCACAAAATTCTAGGCGAGTCCAATGTGGGCTGTGGATGACAGGAAGTGAAAGATTCCAAGACTATCCCCGATGAAGAGTAGATTATTGTTCTGCCATAGTTATGTCCACAGATAGGAGAAATTTCCTCTGCAAGGTCCAAGGTATCAAAAATACTATCAAATTTTGAGTGTACGTGGAGATCCATGAGCAAGAAGTAAACATAGGAACTTGTAAGAGAAGAAAAAAGAGAGAACTTTCATTCAAGCGAGTTTTCCTTCCATAGATTTTGAATTTTCTAAGAGGACATTTTTAGTGTTTTTTTTTTTTTGCCATAACTGAAGTTCCCATTGTTTATTATTAAATAAGCCCTGACCTCAACTCAATGTTAAAATTAGGTGAGTGACTCTTCACACAGCCAGAGAGTCCTATCTCTAGGACCTAGGCTCTGGGGCATAACTTGTGCCCTACCATCCCCACCCATTGCTGCCTCAGTTGTAGGCCAGCAGGGAAGACTCCTGTGGGCAGGCATAGCACCCCCATCAGACCCTGAATCTACAAGGCTCACTTCCTCCCTCAACCTGCCCATCCCCCTACAACCTCAGTAGCTCCCTGAGACACAGAATCCACAAGTTCCAATTGGACCAAGAGCTCCAATTGGACCAAGAGTGGCCCCTGAGACACAGACACAGCAAGCACAGATTGGACCAAGAGCAGCTCCCTCAGACACAGACACCTCTTGCACCAATTGGAGGAAGAAATAGGTAGATGCCAGTGCAAAAATACATACAACAACATAAAGAGCAATATGGCTCCACCAGAACCTAGTGGTTCTACAACAAGATGTGAACACCACACCATAGAAGAAGCAGAAGAAAGTAACCTGAAAAATAACTTTATGAAGAAGATAGAGGTCATTAAAGATAAAATGAAAATTTTCCTTAAAGAAACTGAGGAAAAGAAAAATAAAATATTGGAAGAAAGCAATAAATCCCTTAAAGAAAAAGCAATCAAACAGGTGAAGGAAACTTTAAGACCTGAAAATTGACATAGAAGCAATGAAGAAGACACAAACTGAGGGAATGCTGGAAATGAAAAATCTGAGTAAATGAACAGGAACTACAGATGCAAGCATAACCAACAGAATATAAGATATAAAAGAGAGAATCTCTGGTGTGAAGGATACGATAGAGGAAATAAATTTGTCAGTCAAAGAAAACACTAAAGCCAAAACAGTCATAACACAAAATGTCTAGGAAATCTGGGACACCATAAAAAGGCCAAACCTAAGAATAATAGGGATAGAAGAAGGAAAAGAATACCAACTCAAAGGCACGGAAAATATATTCAACAAGATCATAGAAGAAAACTTTCCCAACCTAGGAAGGAAATGTCTATGAAGATATAAGAAGCTTACAGAACACCATATAGACTAGACCCCCCAAAAGAAGTCCCTTCACCACGTAATTATCAAACCACTAAACATACAGAATAAAGAAAGAATATTAAGAGCATCAAAAGAAAAAGACCAAGTGACTTATAAAGGCAGACCCATCAGAATAACAACTGACTTCTCAATGGAGACTCTGAAATTCAGAAGGTCCTGGACAGACATTATACAGACACAAGAGACCATGAATGCCAACCCAGACTATTATATCCAGTGAAACTCTCAATCACCATAGACGGAGTAAACAAAATATTCCATGATAAAACCAGATTTAAACAATACCTATCCACAAATCCAGACAAACAGAAAGTACTAGAAGAAAAACTCCAACTTAAGAAAGTTAGATGTACCCACAAAAACACACAGATAATCAATCCCACAGCAGCAAATCCAAAAGGACATCAAGGGGATACAAACTGGAAAGGAAGAAGTCAAACTTTCGCTTTTTGCAGATTAAATTCTACCAGAGAACTCCTACAGCTGATAAACTCCTTCAGTAATGTGGCAGGATACAAGATTAGCTCAAAAAAAAAAATCAGTAGCCCTCCTATATACAAATGATAAATGGATCAATAAAGAAATGAGAGAAACATCACCTTTTACAATAGCCACAAATAATATAAAATACCTCGGGGTAACTCTAACTAATCAAATGAAAGACCTGTAAGACAAGAACTTTAAGTCCTTGAAGAAAGAAATTGAAGAAGACATGAGAAAATGGAAAGATGCTCATGGATAGGTAGAACTAAATAATAAAAACATTAGTCTTACTAAAAGCAATCTACATATCTTTGCAATCTCCATCAATTCCCAACAAAATTTTTCACAGACCTCAAAATAACAGTACTCAACTTCATATGGAAGAACAGAAAATCTAGGATAACTAAAACAACCCTGTACAATAAAGCAACTTCTGGAGGCATTGTTATCCCTGACCTCAAGCTCTGCTGTAGAGCTATAGTAATAAAAACAGTTTGGTATTGGCATAAAGACCAACATGCAGACTATTGGAATCAAATTGAAGATCCTGACATTAATCTGCACACCTATGAACACCTGACTTTTGACAAAGAAGCCAAAACTGTACAATGGAAAAAAGAAAACATCTTCAACAAATCGTGCTGCCATAACTGGATGTCAACATGTAGAAGATTGCAAATAGATCCATATCTAAAATAGCCTTGAGCACATTGGCACAGGAGACCACTTTCTAAATATAACACCAGTAGCACAGACACTGAGAGCAACAATTAACAAATGGGACCTCTTGAAACTGAGAAGCTTTTGTAGGGCAAAGGACATGGTCAATAAGACAATACAACAGCCTACAGAATGGGAAAAGATCTTCACCAACCCCACATCTGACAGAGGGCTGATCTCCAAAATATATAAAGAACTCAAGAAGCTAGACAGCAAAATACCAAACAATCCAATTTAAAAATGGGCTACAGAGCTAAACAGAATTCTCAACAGAAGAATCTCAAATGACTGAAAGACATTTAAGGAATTGTTCAATATCCTTAATCATCAGGGAAATGAAAATCAACTCTGAGATACCATCTTCTACCTGTCAGAATAGCTAAGATTAAAACCCTGATGACAACTTATGTTGACGAGGATGTGGAGCAAGGGAAACACTCCTCCACTGATGGTGGGAATGCAAACTTGTACAGCCACTTTGGAAATCAGTATGGCAATTTCTCAGAAAATTAGGAATCAATCTTCCTAAAGACTCAGCTATACTACTCTTGGGCATATACCCAAGGAATGCTCAATCATACCACAAGGACACATGCTCAACTATGTTCATAGCAGCGTTATTCACAATAGCCAGAACCTGGAAACAACCTAGATGCCCCTCAACTGAAGAATGGATAAAGCAAATGTGGTATATGTACACAATGAAGTACTACTCAGCAGTAAAAAAAAAAAAAAAAAAAAAAAAAAAAAAAAAAAAAAAAAAAAAAACAGTGATATCATGGAATTTGCAGGCAAATGGATAGAACTAGAAAATATCATCTTGAGTGAGATAACACAGACTCAGAAAGACAAACATGGTACATATATTGTTCTTGTTTTTTGGTCTTTTGGGGGGCCCACCTATCAGCTCCCAAATAAATCACTCACAGATGCTTATTCTTAATTATGAATGCCTGGCCTTAGCTTGGCTTCTTTTTTGTCAGCTTTCCATATCTTAAATTATCTCATCTACCTTTTACCTCTGGGCTTTTCCCATTCTCTTACTTCTGTAAATCTTATTCCATGGCTTGTTGGTTGTGCAGCTGGGTGGCCGGCCCCTGGTGTCCTCCCCCTTCTTTAGCTCCTGGATCCTCTCTCCCAGATTCTTTCTTCTATATATTCTCTCTGCCTGCCAGCCAGCCCCACCTATCCTTTCTCCTGCCTTGCTATTGGCCAGTTTTTAATTAGACCATCAGGTGTTTTACACAGGCACAGGAACACAGCTTCACAGAGTTAAACAAATGCAACATAAACAAAAGTACCATACCTTAAAATAATACTCTACTACATATGTACTCACTCATAAGTAGATATTAGATGTAAAGCAAAGCATTTACCAGAGTAAAACCCACAGCTCCAGAGAAGCTAACTAATAAGGAGAACCCTAAGAGGGATGCATGGATCACCCTGGGAAAGGGAAATAGATGAGATCTCCATGAATAAACTTGGGATGAGGGGAGGCAATAGAGGGTAGGGGATGGGAAGTGAGAACATAAGGGAATGGGATGGTTGAGCTGGAACAGGGATGGAGTGGGAAGGCAATGAAAGAGATATCTTGATAGAGGGAGACATCATGGGGATAGGGAGAAACCTGGTGCTAGAGAAGTTGCCAAAAATCCACAAGGATGACCCCATCTTAGACTACTAGCAGTAGTGGAGAGGGTGCCCGAGCTGGCTTATCCCAGTAATCAGATGGGTGAATACCCTAACTGTCATCACAGAGCCTTCATCCAGTAACTGATGAAAGCATATACAGAGATCCATAGCCAAGCACCAGGCCAAGCTCTAGGAGTCTAGTCAAAGAGAGAGAAGAGGGACTCTATGAGCAAGGGGCATCAAGATCATGATAGGGAAACCTACAGAGACAACCAAGCCAAGCTCATGGAAACCCATGAACTTTAGAGCAGTATCTGTGGCGCCTCCATGGGACTGGACTAGGCCCTCTGCATAAGTGAGACAGTTGTGTAGCATGGTCTGTTTAAGGGGCCTTTGGCAGTATGATCAAGATCTATTCTTGGTGCCTCTGCTGCTTTTTGGAGCACATTACCTTTGGTGCAACATCTTTCACAGCCTTGATGCAGGGGAGGGGGGGCGGCGGGGCGCGGGCAGGACGGGGAGGCTTGGACCTGCCTCAACTGAATATCCCAGACTTTGCTTACTCCCAATGGGAGGCCTTACCTTTTCAGAGGAAGGAATGGGGCATGGGTTGGGGAAGAGAAGGCTTGGGGAGGGAGCACGAGGAAGGATGAAAGGGGTTTGTAGTTGATATGTAAAATGAATAAAAAATTTCTTCACAAAGTAAAAATGAGGGTGAGAAGAACTTGCTATGAAACCTGACCTCCTATGGATGAACCCTTATACCTTGAGCAAAACAGTTCATCATCAAGTAGTACATGCATTTCCATGTCTGTTCCTGTGAGAGGGACCATATTAGGCTAATCTTTAAGTCCAGCACTTGATACCTGGTCAGATATTTGATAATATCTGCTGTGGTTTCAATACGCTTTGTGCTCCCGGAAAGCTACGTTAAGCACAATTGCTCTGGTGATATTGAGACATGAAGGTTTTAAACAGTAAGTAGATGCCAACACTCTTCTAGGAAGGAGACATTTCCCTAAGAATGCATTGTCATACCCTAAGTCTGCCTCTCCACTGTTAATCCCTTTCCCTCTGACCATTGGTGCTTCCACTGTCCTGCATAAGATCTTTGCCAAATGTGACCACTTAATTTTGGACTTCTAGTTCTTAGAAGAGTAAATGAAATAAGCTTTCCTTCACAATGTACCCAGTCTCAGATAATGTATGTTACAATAGACAGTAGGCTAAGGTAATATCATTAATCACCATGCAATTGAATGAGTTCTGTGAAGTTCTCCTTTTAAATCATAGAATGGAGAAAATGATCTCAGTTCATTCCAATTCTGGTGCATGCATTTATTCAGGCTTCCTGTGCTGTTTGCACATGGCTTATTACTGCCAGCGTTGTTGGATCCAAAGAATAGTAACTACAGATAATTCAGAAGGTTTGTATAATTAAATCTAAAAGAAAAGCATAAAGTCTGCCACTCTTTTAGCGTTAGGATGTAATAAACCATCTCACACCAGTTTTGTAACAGAACCTGAAATTAGATCCCTTCATGATTGTAACCACAAAGCAATTTTTCTACTCTTGAAACCTTAATATATATAGAAGTTGTCTGTTTGATCCCTCTAATTTAATTATAAATGTTATGAAGACTTGGCTGACTTTAGGAAATTTGAAAAATAATTACTAATTGCAGGTGAACTTTATAGTTTGCTAAATCTGATCACATTCTTTTCTGAGGAAAGTTGAAGAATCACACCTATTTTGACAAAATATGAAGATTGGGTAGAGGAGAAAAGGACAGATAAAGGAGAGAGGTTCTTAGATTAAGGTCTTTGATCTATTTTAATTGATTTTTGTTCAGAGTGAGGAATGAAAATCTATTTTTTTCTTCTACATGTAGATATCTGTCTTTCCCAGCACCTTTTGTTGAAAAGGCTGTCTTTTTTCCTGTGAATGTGAGTGATTTTATAAAAAAAGTCTTTGAGCTGCTTAGAGGAGAGGAAATCCCATCTCTGTTGGATGGAATGTTTTGGTAGATACCTGTTAAATCCAATTAATCTATGATGTCATTTATAGCTGAATTTTCTTTGTTGACTTTTGGTTTGGAAGACTTATTTCAAGATAAAGGTGAGGTATTAAAGCCGTCTACTATTGCTGTATCACAATCTGTCAACATTTATTCATTTAGCATTTATTTTATGAAATCAGAAACCCCAAACTTTAGTATATATGACTAGTTGTTATATATTCTTGATGAATATTTCTCTTCATGAATATGCAATGGACTTCTTTATCTCTTCCGGTTAGTTTCTACTTTCAGTCTACTTTATCAGATATTAGATATCAGAATAGCTATACCCAACTTGATTTTCATTTCCACTTACTCAATAGGTTAACTTTTTTTTTTTTTGGGGGGGCGTTTTAGAGACAGAATTTCTCCGTGTAGTTTTGGTGCCTGTCCTAGATCTCACTCTGCAGCCCTGGCTGGCCTCGAACTCCCAGAGATCCACCTGCCTCTGCCTCCTAAGTGCTGGGATTAAAGGCGTGTGACACTATCGCCCTCAATAGGTTAGCTTTTAACTTGAACTATCAGCTTGTGAATGTCTATGTCAGTGAAGTGGTTTTTTTTTTTTTTTTTTCATTTTGTATTTTTGGAAACAAAGTGTCAGATTTGTTTTTGAAAACATCCAGCTAGTCTGCATCTTTTGAACCGTGAGTTGAGGCCATCTGTATTTAAGATTACAACTGGGAGTTGTTTGCTGATTGCTATGGTTTTAAGGCTGTTGGTCTGATTTGTTAGATTGCTATTATTGTTTTCTTCCTTTCATATTAGTTGTTTTTGCTTATTGATTTATTGCATTAAGCATGATTGATTCCATCCTACATATCCTTTCTTTATCTGTCTCTCTCATGAAATGCATTTCCCCTGTTCTATCATGAAAGAGATTGTCTTTCTTCTTCTTCTGTGTACAGCACTCCTTTATGTGTTTTCTGTAGTGTTGGCTTGATTGTTATGAGTTGATTTTTTTCTTGGAGTGTTCTTATTTCTCCATCAATTTTGAAAGATAACTCGGCTGGATATAGCACTCTTGGTTTTGAATCATTTCCTTTCAGTGCTTGAGATAGATCTATGTAGCTTGAGTTTTCCTGCCTGGCCCACAGTCAGGACAAATCTCTTTCACCTGCCAGTCCCACAGCCTCTCAGACCCGACCAAGTAAACACAGAGACTTGTGTTGCTTTCAAACTGTATGGCCGTGGCAGGCTTCTTGCTAACTGTTCTTATAGTTTAAATTAATCCATTTCCATAAATCTATCCCTTGCCACATGGCTCGTGGCTTACCAGGATCTTCACATGCTGTTTGTCATCGTGGCAGCTGGCAGTGTCTCTCTGACTCAGCCTTCCACTTCCCAGCTTTATTCTCCTCCTTGCCCCGCCTATACTTCCTGCCTAGCCAACAGCCAATCAGTGTTTTATTGATTAATTAGCAACACATTTGCCATACATCCCACAGCACTTCCCCTTTTTTTTTTTTTTCAAAAAGGAAGGTTTTAACCTTAACAAAGTAAAATTACATATAATTTGGGAATTTGGGCGTAGCTTCTCTTACTACTTCCTGCTGGAAGGGGGCGCTGTATCTTATGGGGAAACAAAGAAAATTTTAGAATTATGGAGTAGTCCATGAGGGTGTATCGTCTGAGCCAGATGCCTTCAAACCATTCTGGATGTTGGATCATCTGGGCCATGGTGTCATCGGAGATCTTTCAGGGGGTCTTGGCTGGTCAAACCTGATGTATCTTAATCTGGAACAATTCCATAGCCTTTGGCTTTCTGTGGGAACAAAAGCAGAGACTCCTTTCCAAAGCAACATATCCTTATATCCAAATTTTGAAGTCAAGGTACCTTTAAAATATACATTTTGGCATAACTCAACAGCTTTCACAATCAAATGTTTTTCTGCAGTTAAAAATTCCAAAGACAACACAATCCAGATTCTCTGTGTAATACTCATCTTTACGAGGCTTATTTTTTTTATTAATTTTACTGTCTTTTTAAAGACTTTATTTTTTAAAACTATTTATTTGTTTATATAACTTTATATATCACCTTTTTTGTCTCTTTCAAGCCTACGTACATTTTACACACATTGTAAACTATTACATCTGAATCTGTCTTATTGTGAATCTGTTGCTTTAAACTGCAGCAGCTGTGGCTGCTGGCTCCACCCACCTCAGCTTCCCAACATGGCTACGTTTACCACCAGCTCTGGGAGCTATCGTGGGTCTATGCTTTTATCCAAGCAGCATGTAGCCCAGAAACCTCTTTTTTTTTGTTTTATACTAGCAATGTCTAAATCCACCATGCAGCTTAATGTGCCACTTGCAGAGGCCTCATTACTGCCATACTGCAGGTCGAGCACGCACACTAGGAACCCACAAGTAGCTTAAACCTGCAGCTGCCTCTCATTTGAGAGAGACAATTAGGAACTGTTTTTAGCTCCATTTTAGAATCTTTTTTTTCTCAGGTTTTAGGTGGAAACTCTTGCCACCACGTTGGATGCCATTTGTAGCTACAGATCTAAGCTTGCTTTTCTGGCATTTAATAATGCTGCCAAGACATGTGCTATTATTCTGATGTGTTTGCCTTTGCAGACAAATTGATTATTTCTCCTTACAGCTTTTAATATTGTTTCTTTGCTTTGCCGTTTTGTCACCTTTACTGAGATATGATTTCAAAAGGTTATTTTCTCAAATACTAAATGTCTCATGTTATTAGATGCCCCTTTTTGGGGGGTTGGTAAGCTTTATCCTATAATTTCTTTGAATGAATCATCTATGATTTCGGACTTTATCTAATCCTTCTTTTTATCCTCTGAAATCTTACCTCTTATCTCTTGACTATAGTTTAGAGTTCTTGAAAGTTTTGGTCACAGTCATTATTTTTTTATACATGCCTGGATGTACTATTGCCCCTATCATGTCCTCCACCATTGAAATATTTTTTTTCTCCTTGATCTCACCTATCAATGATGCATTCCATTGTGTTTTAAATCCAACTCCTTGACTCATTTCTCTTTTTTTTTGCTATTTATTTATTTTTTTAATTAAGAACATTTTTCATTCATTTTACACACCAATCAGAGAACCACCTCAACCCTCCTCCCGCCCCCTCTCCATTACCCCCACAAGAAGGCAAGGCCTCCCATGGGGAGGCACATCCAGTAGAGGCAAATCCAAGCCCTTCCCCCGCCTCAA
Source organism: Peromyscus eremicus (assembly GCF_949786415.1). Classification (NCBI taxonomy): domain Eukaryota; kingdom Metazoa; phylum Chordata; class Mammalia; order Rodentia; family Cricetidae; genus Peromyscus; species Peromyscus eremicus. The sequence continues at coordinate 81,420,769 of NC_081417.1, read as the reverse complement.
GGCTGCATGAGGTGTCCCACTATAGGTTGTGGGCTCCAAAAAGCCCATTCATGTACCAGGGATAGATTATGATCCTACCGCCAGGGGCCTCCCCAAGCAGATCAAGCTACAATTATACCACAAGGACACATGCTCAACTATGTTCATGCAGCATTATTTGTAATAGTAAGAACCTGCAAACAAGCTAGATGTCCCTCAACTGAAGAATGGATTAAGAAAATGTGGTACATATATACACAATGGCATACTACTCAGCAGAGAAAAACAATGACATCATGAGGTTTGCAGGCAAATGGATGGAACTAGAAAGTATCATCCTGAGTGAGGTAACCTAGACTCAGAAGGACAAATATGGTATGTACTCACTCATAAGTGGATACTAGATGTAAAGCAAAGAATAATCAGACTGCAACCCACAACCCCAGAGAAGCTAGCTAACAAGGAAGACCCAAAGAGGGACACGTGGATCGCCCTGGGAAGGGGAATTAGATGAGAGCTCCCTGAGTAAACTGGGGATGAAGAGTGGGCAATGGATGGTAGGGCATAGGGGATGAGAACATAAGGGAATGGGATGGTTGAGCTGGAACAGGGATGGAGTGGGAAAGCAATGAAAGAGACACCATGATAGAGAGAGATATAATGGGAATAGAAAGAAACCCAGTGCTAGGGAAGTTGCCAGGAATCCCCAAGGATGACCCCACCTTGGACTGCTAGAAATAGTGGAGAGGGTGCCTGACCTGAACTGGCTTACTGCAGTGATCAGATTGGTGAATACCATAACTGTCATCACAGAGCTTCCCTCCAATGACTGATGAAAGCAGATGCAAAGATCCACAGCCAAACACCAGGCAGAGCTCCAGGAGTCCAGTCAAAGAGAGAGAAGAAGGATTCTATGAGCAAGTGCATCAGGATCATGATGGGGAGACCTACAGAGATGACCAAACCAAACTAGTGGGAACTCATGAAAGTTGTATCAATGTCTGTGGAGCCTGCATGGGAGTGGACTAGGCCCTCTGCAAGGCAAGACAGTTGTGTAGCTCAACTTATTTCTTTTTCTTTTAATGTAAATACTTATTGATTTTTTGAGAATTTCACATTGTGTATCCCAAACCCTATTATCTCCTAGTCCCTCCAAATCCTCCCCTTACTCCTGCAGCATGTCACCCCAATCAATTAAAAACAAAACAAAAGCGGGCGGTGGTGGCGCATGCCTTTAATCCCAGTACTTGGGAGGCAGAGGCAGGTGGATCTCTGTGAGTTAGAGGCCAGCCTGGTCTCCAAAGTGAGTTCCAGGAAAGGCGCAAAGCTACACAGAGAAACCCTGTCTCAAAAAACCAAAAAAAAAAAAACAAAACAAAACAAAACAAAAACAAAACAAAAACAAAAACAAAACAAAAAAAAAAAAAACCACCGACATAAATTCCACCTCACTCTTCCACCTTTCCAACACTTTTCATTCACCCCAGTGGTATTGGAAGCTGCAGTGTGCCATGTAGCATACACTTTCGTCCAATCAGTGCCACCCGCAAAGTGTTCATTGCTATTAGTCATAGGTTTGGTGCAAGGCCTCTGGTCCATCATCACTGGACCTTCACCAAAATTCCCCTCAGATATCCTGCTGTTGCCCCAAGTCATGGAGAACCTGCAGTTATCATTCTGCAGAACCAGTCTCTTCACACACTCCAGAAGGTCATAGCTAGGGTAGATGTTAGGATGGGCCAACTCAAGACCCAAGATGTGGGTCTGAGTGGCAGCAGAGCTGGATGGTCTAGGCCACTAGGACTGCCCCTCAGGCAAGGGGCAGAGCCAGCTCCCCCCTCACTTTCTCTTAGTAAGGGGTGGTGCCATCTCTCCCAAGGGCAGGGGCCTCCTGTCCCATGGGGGCAGGGCAGCTCTCTTGCTGCAGTGTCAAGATGGGGGCAGGGATGGCTATCCTAGGGTCAGAGAGGGGCGGGACCAGCTCAGCCCTCTGGCCCTCAGATTTCAACATGCATGGTTCCCATTACCACCTGTGGTAACTGGGCCATGGATATCATCACAGACCCCAGCTGCAGCAGGAACACGGACCCAGACATGCCAGCAGCAGCAGCTTGGGCCTGGACATCACCATGGACCCAGTGGCAACACAGCCCCTCCCCTCCAGACCAGTATGGCTCCAGCAACAGCAAGGCCCTCGGACACCAACATGATCTCAGGTGGCTGTCCAGACCCCAGGGAATAGGTGTGGTACAGCCTTTGGTGTTACCGAGGGTCACAGACAGAACCTGGCTGTGGTAGGACCATAGACCCAGACATGGTTCTCAATAGCAGTCTGGGCTTGGATGTCACCATGGCCCTAGGTAGCAGCCCAGGCCACTCAGATTGGCATGGTCTCCATGGCAGCATGGCCCTAGAACACCAACAGGGCCCCAGGTGGTGGCCCAGACCCCTGGCATTAGTATTGCCTTAGATGGTATCAGGAGCCACAGACATCAACCCAGCCCCTGGCTGCAGCAGGGCCACAGATCCAGACATGGCTCCACATAGCAGTCTGGGCTGGGTTGTCACGATGGCCCTGGATGACAACACAGGCCATCCAGGTTAGCATGGCCTTACAGCAGCATGACCCTCAGGTACCAACATGGACTCAGGTGTCTGACCAGACCCCAGTCATTTATATGGCCTTCAGTGGTCACTGAAGTCAGACATCAATGCAGACCCTGTCTGCTGCAAGGCCATGGACCCGAACATGCTCCCCAGCAGCAGCCTGAGCTCTGATGTCATCATGTTCCCATGTGGCAGCACAGGCCACTCAGAACCACATGGCCCTGGTGGCATGGCCCTGGGACACCAAAATGGCCACAGGTAGCAGACCAAACCATGGTTACCTCCACAGCCTTGGTTGCAACATGAGTCATGGACATCAACACAGACCCTAGCTATTGCAGGACTATGGACCCTGACATGGCCCTAGGCAGCAGCCCAGGCCCAGATGTCACCCAGGTCACTTAGGTGACAAGCAGGCCACCAACATCAGCCCATTCCTCACCACCCTTGATTCTTCAGGTCTGCCTCTTTGCACAGCACACAAACCATTCTGCCTCTCTTTGTCTCCCATTTCTCCACCATGTACTTGCTCATAATAATGACGCCTACCCACCCAGTACCACAAGGTGGGCCTGTGGATGCTTTAGGCAGCCTGACCACGAGGACCCAGGCCCACCATGTGGGTGTCTTTTGCCCACCTAAGGCACATGGCATCAGGTGGGCCTATCAATGTTTTCGTTTCTAGCATGTCTGTCTGGTTCAGTTTCAGAGTCTCAATTTCATTCTTTAATTTTTATGTCATATATTTTATTTCTTCTCCAAATTGATGACTGTCTCACCTACTTTGATAACTTTCCTATGCAGTTCCTAAATTGATTCCTTTGGTTCTCTCTTCTGTTTATTTGGATGCCCCATGTGGTTATTAATCCCTTGTCTGAGTAAGATTCTGGAAGCTTTTCCTGAGATTTGCACTATCTCATTATCTTTGGCTTCTGGTATCGAGGCGCTGCAAGCATGGAAAAGTGTCATAGTGGTCTGTTTTCTTTTATCTTGGGTGTTTTCTTCAGTGTGGCTGATCCATCTTTTGGAACTGACCTATCTTCCAATTTTTACTTTTTATATTTTTCTCTTTTTTCCTTTGTTTTGTTACCTTCTCTTCCTAGTGGGTGTTCTTCATTGATGCTGTGCCCGCCATTGCTGTTTTAGACAACAAGCAACCACAGCAGCAAGCACAATGACTTGGCAGCAACCCAAGTGCTAACTCGCAGTGAAGAGACCCATGTGATTCGCTTGTATCCTTGATAAGATTAGGAGACAGCAGCACAGAGGTACTGAGGAGGAGAAAGGCACGGTTTATAGTATTTTACAGCTAATGGTATTCACAGGCAATAAATAAAAAGGAGAAGGTAACAAGAAAGGGAGTAAAAAGGGAAGAAAGGGTGAAGAATAAGAAAAGTACTTCAGGTAGAAGTATGAGGATCAATTAGCAAAATACTAGAGACTATATGCAGAAAAAAATTAGGATAATCAAAATAGCCCATGGAAATGAGAAACAAGCTAACTAAAGTACAAAGTGCTTTTTTAAAAAGAAGAATGCTTATTTAAAACTGAAAAATGAATGAATATTTATTTTATTTATTTAAAAATGAAAAAAAATACTCTAATATCACCCGTGTTTATGTTTGCATTTGTAAAGAGGTAAATAATAAAGAGGTCGGTAAATAGGAAGATTTCTATCTAAAATATATCTAAATATATTAAATATATTTTATTTATATAATATCTAAAGTGGAGAAAGTGGAGTAGAGGACAGCATAGCATCAGCCAATCTTCTTCCTACTGGAGAGAAATGTGGTTTCTCACTCCACCTCGATGGCTTTTTGTAGTGGGCTCTGCAAATGGAGAGAAGGTTGCTTGCTTCATCAGTTCAAACCAGTTAAGTCAGATGTCCTTCCAGCTGAGAGGAGTTTATGTGAGACCTACGTTTTGCATCGTTTCCTCAGTCTGACCTCCCCCTGCTGCTACCTGCACTTTTGGCTGTGGTGCACTGGGAAGTTTAAGTTCTGTTTGGGGCTTTCTGTGATCAAGGTTCTGACATTTGGGAGACCCACCCTTATGCCTTTGCTTGCCTTTGTCAATAGAAGGCTTCTTACCAGCATAATATCATCTAGGTTTTTTTTTGTTGTTTGTTTGTTTCTGTTCCTCTCAACACTGGTTGATGCCCCTGGTTCTTGTCAAAAAGTGTACACATCTGTCCTGGAGATTCCGGGAAGGGGGTGAAGGAATCTCAGTTTGAGACTATCCTGCTTAATCCACCATACTCTCCTATCTTTATGGTTAGCACTGCTCTGTGTGTCCCTCTGCCCACAATAGAGCTGTCCTTTGATCACGCTTCTGCAGCCCAGTCAGTCTGTCTCCAGCTAAGAATTCTTAGGTGCCTAGATTCAATGGGGGGACTTAGTCTGTACTAAGTTTTTTTTTTCTTTTTCTTTTCTTTTTTTTTTTTTTTTTTGGTTTTTCGAGACAGGGTTCCTCCCTCTACCTTTGAAGCCTGTCCTGGAACTCGCTCTGTAGACCAGGCTAGCCTCGAATTCACAGAGATCTGCCTGGCTCTGCCTCCCAAGTGTTGGGATTAAAGGCGTGTGCCATCACTGCCCGGCTACATACATCATTTAAAATATTTCTCAGAGTAGTGTGGAGTTTCATTTAATAAGAAAGTCAAAGATCACCACTAGGTAAGTATGTAGCATTTAGTTGTCTGGTACAAGAGCAAAGAATTCTGTGAGCTAAACAGAGTTGAAATGGAAGTATAAGATTGAATAGAGATAAACCATGGAGAAATTCTATCAGGCTACATAAAAGTTATTGTCGGATACTGTCAACATGAACCATGGTGACCTTGACATATTTTAAGAAAATGACAGAGCCTCTAAAATCAATTCCATACTTTAGCTAGATACTTTTCGTCACTTCCAAGTGAGTTTGGCCCACTCTATGGAGAGGACAAAAGCTTTCAGGAACAGCAGCCATCACGAAAAGGCTTGTGAGACATCCATCCAGCTTCACTTTATCACTTCCCAGTGTGGAGGCTTACTTGAGATGTTGTGAAAGGAAAGGCACAAAAAAAAGAAAGCTGAGAAAATCTAGATTAGGAAACTGACACAAGTAGAGGGAGATTGTAAGATGTTAAGAACTCTATTTCTCACCTCATCATTAAAGTATTATATCAATTTCATCTCATAACAGGATAAACCTGCCTTTAATGGAAAATGTATATCCAAATCTCTAGAATTTAACACACTGTAGGCATTCTCAGGAATTTGTGTGTAGTCATTTTAAAGGGGGAATCATAAAATAGAAAGTTAAGATAAAATAAACCAACATGATACATAAGTGAATCTCCACCAAACAACATTTCCTGTATACATTAGAAAAGATATAAAGGTAATCTTCCTCCTTTAAAACATTATACAAATCTAACTATATATCTTCCTCCATAGTATCTACCAATATTTCTATGAAAATATAAGCATATGTGTATATATAATTCATATATACTATCTAAACAAATATATATACATACATATATGTGTTCATATAATTATACACTAAAGAACATAAAATTAAAAGGTAGAATCAGATCCACCAGGGTTTTCCCCTTAAAAGCATTCGATATTCTTCTGGTATCCAAGAAAATATGAAATTAAGAAAATTAAAAAAAAAAAAAAACACCTCCCCAAAGTAAAGCCTCTGTTGTAGCAGCCATGAGCCAAGAGAGAATGTTTGGAGATCACTAAGCTAGAGAGCATATCATAGGGTTTACAACTCAGAGCCAACCCTTCCTACATTAACTCTTGGAAGAACAAATGTGAGAAATTCAATATCATTTTTTCTAGTCTCTGGTTTTGCCTTGTCTTCATGTGCGACTCTTTTCAGTGTCAGTAAACTTGAAGTTGAGCTGCATCTCTAGGTGGTGAACATGTTTTGTCCTCCCACTACATCCCTTTACATAGCAACCCCAGAGAGTTACTCTTGAGAAGTGTTGAGTTCGCTATGCTCCTGGGACTCCAAGCATCACTGCCAACCTTCCACAAGCTAAATGTTCCCTATAAGTACCTGTAACTAAGTACAGATTGTATCCAGGAATATGCTTCCTATAAGCTCAGCGTCTACCAACTTCACAGAATTTAACTAAGAATATCTGTGGTTATTAGTGAAGAACAGGGGGGTTCCTAATCAATCACCCTTGCTTATCTTTCCAGACACATCACTTATAACTCACACATAAGGCTGTTCTGTCTTTGGTCAATATAACCACCATATGGTTTACACAGTATTGCATACTGTCTTCATGTGCTCCCTGTCTCTTCATAGCTGTCCCCTCTGCCCACAGTATTTCTCTTAGCCTGTCACCCATTTACTTATCACCTCACCCCCACCTCTGCCTCCAACACATTACCTTCTCTCTGAAGTGATTTTTCTTCCATATCCCTGCAAATAGGTTTTATCTTATTCTTCTATGTTCTGCAATTTGCTCCTCTGTCTTCCCATGGAAAGCATCTATTACAGAATTTAGAATAACAGACTCTTTTTAAAAGTAGAATTTAAATTATAATCATTGATTTCCTTCTCTGACTCTCCCCACAAGAACTGATGTACAGAATATGTCTCTTTAACAAGTGAGTCCATAGAGTTTTACATAGGACTTGGCTAGAAGTTGGCATTCAATATATGATTGTCAAATGAATGGATAAATGAAAAGGTAGGTGATAGATATGCTTAAGAAGCCCACCCCGCACAAAATAGCCCTTCTAATTCTAATCGTTCTGAAGATGATAGTGCCTCTGAGAGTGAATATAGACAAATCTTCCTCAGATGGTACATGGATTATGAGTATTCACTTCTTAAAAGTAGGAATGTTTTGTTTCTACAAGACATTTATGGTTTGTTTAAATCTCCCTTCTAATCTCATTAGACCCTCCAGCCTCAACACTCTTAGTAAATGTTTTACCCAAAGCAGATTCTTTAGTGTCTAGAATAGATTGCATTCTTCCTCAAATACCCCCCACTGAGCCCAATACTTCTCCCTCAGAAAAGTCTTCAGCATTATCAACTTCTATTGGTTTTCATATTTTAGTTTATAGAAAGCCTCTATTGGAAAAGCCTCCATGTGTCCTACAAATCAGAGTTACATACACCTTCCCTAATATTTCCACAGCACCCTGACCTGATCCCATAGGAATAAGTGTCCTGAACTGCTAGGTGTCCTAGGAAGATTTGGAATGAGAAACAAAGGAAACAGTTAGCTCATAACTATGCCAAGCAAGTTTACTAATTTGTATAGCATCTTATACACCAATTTCAGGGCCAAGGTCAGCAGAGAGCTAAGTCAGACAGTGTACACACGAATCTTAAAATGGTCTTTTAATAAAAAAATACCTGGAGCTTGATAGTGGAGTAAATACTGAAAGATCTTAGAGAGACAAAGGAGTAAGCCACAGCCACAATCTCTTACTCACCACCTCCTCAGCTGTTAGGCCTCTAGCCAAATGAGCTTCCTCAGCCGAAAAGGCTTTAGTTCTTGGCTCCTTACACTTGCCTTATATACCTTTCTCTGCCCAGTCATCATTTCTTGGTATTAAAGGCATGTGTGCTTCCCAGTACTGGGAGGAAAAATGTGTGCTGCCACTGTCTGGCTCTGTTTTCTCTCCTAAGCTGAGTCAATTTCATGTTGTTCAGGGTGGCTTTGAACTCACAGAGATCCAGACAGATCTCTGCCTCCTGAGTGCTGGGATTAAAGGTGTATGCCACCACTGCCTGGCCTCTGTGTTTAATCTAGTGGCTTGTTCTGGTCTCTGATCTTCAGGCAACGTGTATTAAGGTATACAATATATCACCACAAGACTGTGCTGGCAAAGAGAACACAGGATACCTCAGATACTTGGAATTGATAACCACAGACCTTCGAGGGAGAAAGCAGAGTTCCCAGGAGCAAACTTTAACTTCTTAGAGACTCAAGCCCTGCTCTAGTCCCAGAATAGACCTTGCCAAGTCTGCCCCTGGGCAAGGACACAGAACTAACATTCTCTTTGTCCTTTCAACAAGGCCTCTGAGAAAGCCCAAGATCAGTCTGACTCCCAACGGGACCCACATTGCCTTTTTAGAGACTGGCTTTTTGTCACACTCTGGTTATAAGGGTACATTTACTTGTTGACCATGCTTGCTAAATTTTGGTAGCTCCAGAATCCTGCACAGTTTAGAACATTAAGTGATCAAATAAGGAGAATGAAAAAAAGGAAGATAAGCAGGATGGGTTTGTTGGATGTTGCTCGGGCATTTCAAAATAAGATGTTGTCTATCTAAACAATACTAACAAAAGAGGTGACATACTGATTTGTCAAGTATTAGCTTGATTCCAAAATTAAATTATTTAAGATGCACATTAGAGAATTGTCCTCAATGTAGGTTTTGAGTCCTACATTAATCTTCCATCAGAGTTTCAACGACAAATCAAAAAGCTACAATATGAATATGGGAGATACTTGAGTGACTTGTAAATGACCAGTTCGATATGCCTGAGAAATCTGAAGAGGAGGGGGTTATTCATTCAGCTAAGTGGAACCTATTTGGAAGTCACTGCATGCCCACTGATGACAGAGCCAAGTGCCAGAGCAAGCTGGCTAAGCAGCAGCCAATTGAATAGAGTTTATTGAGAGAGGCGCCAGGAAGGCTGATGAAAACCAAAGAGATTGTTCAGGGCTGGTGGCCCCATAAGTGACCAGCTAGAGACAGTGCATTCATCTGAGCCACATACATGAGAGCAATCTTCAGCAGTAAGGTGGGAGGGGACCCTACCTAGGCACAGGGAATCACATTTAAACAACTGCCCACTGCAGAAGACACTCACATGTGCTCAAAATCATCTTCATCTTAAGACCTTTGTCTATGCAGCTCATTTTCCTCATCCTTCGCTCTATTTCACGTGGTGGTAATGTATCAAATTTCTACAACCCAGAATTATACAAATGAGGCAAAGGAAAAGAATAACAACTGATGAAGGAATGAACACACTCACACAGTTTACCTACTAACGGCTCCATGAAGCTAAGAAAGGAGAAAATGTGATGTACGATGCAGTTCCCTGTGTTGAATATAACCACCAAAACAAAATTATATCATAGTTTTCAAAGGGCACAAGGCACATTTTTCATAAGGGTGAACACATCAGATGTTAAGTGGCCAGATATTCTTCACTCAATGAGGCAAGGGTAGAGGAGTCTGTTTGGGAGCTGGCAAGATAGCTCAACCTGCTTTGAAACCCAATGACTTGAGTTCTATCCACAGGAACCAAAGAAAAAATCCTCAAAAGCTGTCCACTGACCTCCATGTATTCTCTATGGCACATGCATTCAACACCCCTGCCCCCAATACAAACTGAATAAATAACTGGAATTTTTTGTTTGTTTGATTTGTTTTGTTTTTTGAGATAGGATTTCTCTGTGTAGCTTTGAAGTCTGTCCTGGAACTAGCTCTTTAGACCAAGCTAGCTTCAAACTCACCAAGATACACCTGTCTCTGACCCCTGAGTCATAAGATTAAAGATCTTATGACTACTTTAAACTGAATAAATAAAAAATAACAAAAATTTTTAACATACAGGATTCTCTTTAGGTCCAGAGGAGAATAAATAATAATTTTAAAGTGTCTTTCTTCTGTATTTTATATATAGTCTTTTTGTTTTGTTTAGTTTTTGCTGGGATAGAATGACCTGACACTCATTACGTAGGTGAGGGTGGCTTTTAAATTCTGACTTATACTGGCTGGTTTTGTATGCCAACTTGACACAAACTAGAATCATCAGAGAAGATGGAGCCTCAGTTGAAGAAATACCTGTGGTGATATTTTACTTGTGCTCTAACAAATAAAACTTATCTGGGGATCAGAGGACAGAGCCAGCCACTAGATTAGACATAGAGACCAGACAGTAGTGACACACACCCTTAATCTTATCACTTGGGAGGCAGAGATCTGTCTAGATCTCTGTGAGTTCAAGGCCATACTGGGAACAGAGCCAGGCATGGTGGCACACACCTTTAATCCCAACACTTGAGATCTCATATCTTACTTGGGAAGGACACACATCTTTAATCCCAGGAAGTGGTGACATGAAGCAGAAAGGTATATAAGGCTTGAGGACAAGAATTAGAGGCTTTTAAGCAGTTTAACTGAGACCCTCAGGTGTGAGGACTCAGAGGCTTTCAGTCTGAGGATTCGTGGAAACAGGATCAGCTGAAGAGTTGGGGAGGTGAGGTTGGCTACAGCTTGTTCTGCTTCTCTGATCTTTCATTTTTGCCTCAATATCTGACTCCAGGTTTCTCTATTAATAAGACCGTTTAGCAATACCTCTTGTGTTTAGCAAGACTGTGTTACAAATACCTCTGTGAAATCCAGTGGTAAGACATTTTCTCAATTAGTGATCAACAATGGAGAGCCCAGCCCATTGTGGGTGATGCCGTCCCTAGGCTGGTAGTCCTGGGTTCTATAAGAAAGCAGGCTAAGCAAGCCTGGGGAAGCACGCTAGTTGGCAGCTCCCTTCCATGGCCTCTACATTGGCTCCTGCATCCAGGATACTGCCCTGTTTGAGTTCCTGTCCTGACTTCCTCCGGTGATGAACAGCAATGTGGAAGTGTAAGCCAAATAAAGCCTTTCTTCCCCAACTTGCTTTTTGATCATGGTATTTTGTCATGGCAAGAGAAACCCTAACTAAGACATGATCCTTCTGCCTCTTCGCCCTAGGAAATGGAATTACAAACACAGGTTCTCATATCAGACTCACATTAATCTTCTAATTACACTCCATTTATTCTTTTCATTCAATCTGCTTATGCCAGAAGAGAGGAACAGAGGGAAAGGTGGTATTTCTATGAGACACTGTTCCTCACATGAACACACAGGGATGTTTGATAGGTTGACTTTTGCGGAGGAGTCATGGCTCTCCAAATTAGCCAGCAAGACCTGTAGTTAACTTATTTTCCACTGTATCTTTGAATCACCCTCTTTCTACTAGAGATTTAATCCCCTTACAAATATGTCTGTTTATAATTGAAAGACTCAGCAGGCTAACTAGAGGACTCGAGCCCATAAAGTAATCATATTTTTTCTAAGTGTAAATGAAGAAGTGCTGTTTTACTTTAAACTTGAATTGCTATCAGACTGGTTCTGTTAAGACTACATTTGGTTGATCACTTCCCTGGACCTTGATGATGTAGAACAGGCACAGAAAAATTGAAGAAAAACACAACAGTCTGCTCTTTCCTTCTGGTGGCCATCTTCCTGAATACCATCTATGAATTTTTTGAAGTACTCCTCTGAAATTTCTTTAAAACCCAAAAGTTAAAGTCACTGCCATGTTCAGGTTTCATACTTACCAGTTGTTCACATACCATCATTTATTTGAGCATTACAAAAACGCACCAAGTTAAATACTAATGCCTCTGTTTTATACATGAGGCAGACAAACTAAAAGGACTGATTTGGTTTTTTAAGGAGCACAGCTATTACAGATAGGAATCCATGCTTAATCCTGGGATAACTCTGCTGTGTTTTCTTCTGAATTGTCTCTTTTGTAGAAATGAGAGGTTTATTTTATGAATTAGAAAACCCTCTTTTCTCAAGAAATAGGATTTAGTCAATTCAAAAAGCTTCCATACAACAAGAGAAACAACCCACTGTAGAAATAGCCCACAGAATGTGGGGAAAACTCCTTGCTAGATATGTATCTATCAGGAGATTAACTTCTAGATTATTGTACTGGTTACTGGTTAGCTTTATGTCAACTGGACACAAGCTAGAGTTATCAGAGAAGAGAGAGCTTCAGTTGAGAAAATGCCTCCAATAAGATTTGGCTGTAGGACATTTTCTTTCTTTTGTTTTAATCAAGAAATTTTTTTATTCATTTTACATACCAATCATGGATCCCCCTTTTCCCTTCTCCCACCCCTTCAGCTTCCTCCCCAAACCCACCCCTCATTCCCTCCTACAAGAAGGTAAGGCCTCCCATGGGAAGTCAGCAGAGCCTGGTACATTCAGCAGAGGCAGGCCTAAGCCCCTCCCCCTGCCTCAAGGCTGTTCAAGGTGTCCCACCATAGTTAGTGGGCTCCAAAAAGCCAGCTCATGCACAAGGGATGGATCCTGATCCTACTGCCATGGGGATAAAGCTACACAACTGTCTAGCTATGCAAAGGGCCTAGTCCAGTCCTGTGGAGGCTTCAGAGATGTTGGTCTAAATTTCATGAGTTCCCACTAGTTTGGTTTGGTTGTCTCTGTAGGTTTCCCCATCATGATCTTGATGCCCCTTGCTCATAGAATCCCTCTTCTCTCTCTTCGACTGGACTCCTGGACATTTTCATAGTTAGTGATCAATGGGGAAAGGGCCTTGCCCATTGGTGGGTGGTGCCATGCCTGGGCTGATGGTCCTATGTTCTGTAAGAAAGTAGGCTGAGCAAGCCATGAAGAGCAAGCTCTGTGTGAGTTTCTACCCTCACTGCATTTGATGGTTAACTGTTATATGGAACTGTGAGCAAAATAAACCCTTTCTTCCCTTGCTTTGGTCATAGTATTTCATCACAGCAATAGTAACTCTAAGACAAATATGAAAAGAATCCAAAGAAGTAAATGTCAAGAGAGCAAATCACCTAGTTAATTAACAGGCAGAAAAACTGAGAAGAAACCTTTCAAATGAAGATGTATAAAGGTCTAGTAAATACATTAAAAATGTCCAGCATCATCAAAGAAATAGAAATTAAAACCACATTGAGATTCCATGCCAACAAAGTCAGCATGCCAGAATCAAGAAAACAAGCAGCAATAAATGTTAACAAGAATGAGTAGCAGGGATCTAGGCAGAGTAGTTCAGCCCTTGGGAAGATGAGACAGGAGGATTGCTACTAGTTCAGGGTTAGCCTTGGCTACATAAGTTCTAGGCCACAGAGTGACACCTTGTTTCTAAAACATTAAACAAACATTTACACAAAAGACTTCAAGGGAAGAAGGAGACCTAATTCTCTCTGATGGCAATGTACATTAGTGTAGCCATTAAGACAGCAGTATGGACATTCCTCAAAAATTAAAAATAGGCTATCCACTTGAACAAGCTATGCCCCACTGGGTGCACACCAAAAAAAATCAGAGTCAACTTACAGTGGAGGGATATATATATATATATATATATATATATATATATATATATATATATATATATATATATCATAGGCAAATTATAGAATCAACATGGATATCTTGATATCTTGCCAGGCATGGCAGGACAAGCCCTTAATCACTGAGGATGCTGAGGTACTTGTACCAACCTGGTCTACGTAGCATTCTAAGACAGCCAGGAGTACATTGAGAGATCCTATCAGAGGAGGAAGAAGGGGAGAAGGAAGGAAAAGAGGAAAAGGAAGAAGAGAAAGAAAGAGGAGAAGGAAAGAAAGGATATAAATGTGATATATCTATACAATAGAGTGTTATTCAGTTATGATGAAGGGTGAAATGCTTTCATTTGTAGAAAAATGGATGGAACTGGAGATCATCAAGTTCAGTGAAGTAATCCAATCCCACAATGGTTAAGTGTCACATGTCTTCCCTTATATGTAGAATCCAGGTGGGGTGTACAAGGGCATGAAAATAAAAAGGAGACCATTAGGGATGTAAGAAGGGAAATGGAGAGATACAAGAACAATAGAGGAGGTGAATATGATCTTAGTACTTTATATGTACACATGAAAATGTCAATAAACCCTTTGACTTTGTACCATTAACATACACTAATATACATAGTTATTTTCACACAGAGATGAAAATTTGAAAATTTCTACATAGATCAGAATAACTTGCCACTTTTTCTACTTTCTCTTTTTCTTTCTCCCTTTCTCTCTTTCTTTCTTTCTTTCTTTCTTTCTTTCTTTTTCTTTCCTTCTTAGTTCCTTCATTTCTTTTATCCCTTGGATTGAAAATAAATTTTTTTCTCATATAATATATCCTGATTATGGTTTCCCCTCCCTCTAATCCTCTCATGTCCTCCCCACTTTCCCTCCCATCAGAGTCTACTCACTTTCTGTCTTTCATTTTTTTAAAAAAGACTTCTAAGAGATAATAAAATATAAAATAAAATATAATAATATTAAACAAAAACTCTGCCAGAGTTAGATTAATAGCTTATCAGAATTCCATCGATGAATGTTAAGGCTACAAACTGTTGGAATCTTAATGTAACAGTAGCATCACATATGTGAACCTTAGAGCACCTGGTCCTTTTCCATCACCACAGCATCACCTTGACACCCTCTTGCTATCCAATTTATCAGGAGACACAGATGGTTGATTACTGAGGGCAGTAATTGTAGAGTGTGCCTTTTAAATAAAGAAGTAGTAAAAAGTTATGTTGAAATAAAACAAAAACTATCACATCAAAGTTGGAAATGACAAACCAACAGAATTAGAAGAGTCCAAGAGAAGGCTCAAAAACCAGAGACTCACTCATTCACACACTCAGGAATGTCATAAAAACGCTAATCTGGAAGCCATGATATATAAGCAGAGGACATGGTGCAGACTCATGTGCTTGCTGCTTCAGTCTCTGGGAATTCACATGAGCTGTGCTTATGTTGACTTATAGGGCCTTGATTACTTGATGAACTCATCCCCTCTGGTTCTTACACCCTTTTTTCACCTCCTTTCCACAGGGTTACATGAGCTATGAGGGGAGGTATTTGATAGAGACATACCATTTAGGGTTCAGTGTTCCAAGGTCTCTCTCTGCCTAAAGTCTGGCTATGAGTCTCTGTATTGGTTCCCATCTACTTCAGGAGGAAGCTTCTCTGATGACAGCTAAACAAGGCACTGATGAGTATGGCAGAATATCATTAAGAGCCATTTTATCTCTACTTTTGTTTTGTTTTGCTTTTTCAGTCCAATAGTATTTGGTTTTACCCCAGATCCCTGAGCTATCTGCTCTTAGGTTCTTGGTCACCTAAGCATGGTCAGGCATGGGTTCCATCTCATGAAGTGGTCCTTAAGTCAAATCAGATACTGGTCAGTTACTCCCACAAGCTTTGTCCCACCAAGCCCTAAGGTATTTTGCAGGAAGGACATTATTGTAGACCAGCTCAACTTGTCCGTGTTAAGTGAATTGTGTAGGTATCTTCAGTAAATGGCCTTTGCTGTCTGTTTGTGGAGAACAATCTATTTTTTTTTACATTTTTGAAGCTTATTTATTTATTTATTATTTTAGAATTTAATTTAATTTTACATATCAGCCATGAATTCCCCTGTCCTCCACCGCCCGCCCCCCCCCCCCCCCGCCTTCCCCCCAGCCCACGCCCCATTCCCATCTCCTCCAGGGCAAAGACTCCCCTGGGGATTCAGCTCATCCTGGTAGATTCAGTCCAGGCAGGTCCAGTCCCCTCCTCCCAAGCTGAGCGAAGTGTCCCTGCATAGGCCCCAGGTTCCAAACAGCCAGGTCATGCACTAAGGACAGGTCCTGGCCCCACTGCCTGGGGGCCTCCTAAACACTTCAAGATAATCAACTGTCTCACTTATCCAGAGGGCCTGATCCAGTTGGGGGCTCCTCAGCTATAGGTTCATAGTTCATGTGTTTCCATTAGTTTGGCTATTTGTCCCTGTGTTTTTTCCAATCTTGGTCTCAATAATTCTCGCTCATACAATCCCTCCTCTTTCTCGCCAATTGGACTCCACAAAGATACCTCCACAATAGACTACTGGCAATGGTCGAGAGAAAGCCCGAACTGACCTACTCTGGTGATAGGATGACCAAACACTCTAACTGTCATGCTAGAAATCTCATCTAATGACTGAGGGAAGCAGATGCAAAGATCCAAAGCCAGGCCCCAGGTGGAGCTCCAGGAGTCCAATTGGTGAGAATAATCTCTTTTAACTTGCCATTTTCAGCATTCACTAGACACCATTACTAAGATTAACTGAAGCTGGAGAGCTAACCTTATAAACCAACCCTAGAGGAATTAAAGATGCCCAAAGCATCTTGGCCCAGTACCCTAGACATAAAACTTTCCAAAGAAAATATGTTTGCCCTCTATGAAGCAGAGAAAAGACTCCAGGAGCTCTGACCACATCTGTGGTGCTTTGAATGAAAATGGCCCCCATTGACTAATAGAGAATGACACTATAAGGAGATGGGGTCTTGTTGGATTAAGTGTGGCCCTGTTGAAGGAATTATGTCACTAGGAGTGGGATTTGAGGTTTCAAGTGCTCAAGCAAGGCCCAGGGTCTCTCCCTGCTATCTGCCAAAGCAGATGTAGAACTCTCAGTGTTAGTTTTTCGGCTGCGTTGTGTTCTTACCCTGCAAGGAAATGCCACGAAACACGACAGAATCCGCTAACAAAGAGTTTTATTAAAGGTAAAGGGACAGAGAGTGAACAGGCCTGCGGGAAACACGTGTGTGGAGAAGAGAGAACCGGGAACATGGCGCCTGATTTTAAAGGCTGGGCGTGGACAGATCAGCGTCACTACTACATGCAAGCACGTAGATCACATGGCCACGTTGCGCGCTTACGTGGCTAGTGAAACGTCACGCATCTCGGTCACGTGAGATGCCCTGACCCGGAAATGGCTATCCTGACCTGGGCCTGGCTAGGCGGAAGTGTCCACCAGGCATATGCGAAAACGCCTGATCGTGGGGGTGTGTTGTAAATCTTTCACTCAGTTATTGCTGCCACACCATGTATGCCTGTGTACCGCCATGCTTTCCACCATGGCAATAATGGACTAAACCTCTGAACTGTAAGCCAGCTCCAATTAAATATTTTTCCTTTATAAGAGTTGTTGAGGTCGTGATGTCTCTTCACAGCAATAAAACCCTAGCTAGAACAACATCTAAAATGATGTAGACTCTAGTTCCTAGGAACCCTAGGCGAACCCTCATGTGATAATAATTATGTTTGAAGGAGTTCCCTGCCTAGAGAAAGTCCTGAGGTCAGCAGGAAACTTTACTCAAGAATCTACATGTTTCTAAGCTAACCTCCCTCATGTTTATGGATTCTCCCATGGCCCCAGTGCCTATGACTCATACTAAATATTGAATTTCACCTCCCTCCAGTAGAGTCAGGTTGCATAAATAATAACCTTTAGGGCAGATAACACTTTCTGGAAGCATTAAAAGGCTTCCATTGTAAAATCCGTGTGAGGTCTGACATGGAATAAGAAGATGCAACTGCCTTCTAATTCCCAGATTTTAGCAACAGATGATTTTTAATGGATCTTTGGTATGGCTGGCAAACTTCCTCTTGTACGGCCCTCAGAAAGAGATCAGAGATGCTGTCTTTCTGGGGGTTGTTTTTAAAACCCAGAAACTCATCAAAGCACTGATCTCTACATATGATGCCCATTTACTCCTCATTTATCATCCACTGAGCCCAGTATTTACATTGAACAGAGCTATTTACAGGAGAAAAGACCCTTGTGACTGACAGTCTTACTAAAATAGTGGGTTCCTGTGTCACAAGGGCCACTCCCAAAATGAGATTCGATATTATCTTGCATCCCTCTCTGTCCAGCTATTCCTCTGCCAGGTCATCATCCACCAAGGTCTGAGCCTGGTCTCCTCTCCTCCAGAAAACCCTTTCAATACATCCCTGGCAGTAGAGCTTCTTCTCCATTAGTTGATGCCTTTTCAAATTATTTCATATCTCATTGAAACTATGAGCTTTAGAACTGAGGAAAAGGAAAGTGTTGAATTATGAGTGACAGTCCAATTTCCTCCATGCTATTCATGTGACCATAAATACAGCTATCCTATTCTCTGCTACACATTTTTTTTAATTAAAAAAAAAACATTATTTGGCCCCCAAGGTCCCATACACCTTTACTGTTCAATAGGTTTATAGCTGATTATATCATACTGGTCATTTGCCTTCAACTCTCCGTACCTGATGTATGAAACAATTACCAGGCTGATATCACTGTAAGTAATACTGATAATGATACTATGTCCAATTATTTTATACTCCTTATTTCCAATGTTTAATGACTGTGAAGTACCCAAAAAGGAACCTAAAAGATGTTTTATATAAAGAATGGGTACATGTGTCATTAATAAATTAACATTTAAGTGAATAGATGCTAAAACATAGCATAAGCCCTCTGTGTGCATTGTTGTATGTTCTCTTTACAAGACAATCAAAGTAGACACTGTGGCCCCCATTGAACTAAGAAAGACAGTGCTGTAAAAGGATAATAAACTGTTTGTTGGAGGTGCCAAGTCCTGGTTGTGGTGTAGGAAATAGGCAAGTAAGTCTATCTGGGTCCTACACATAGGCTTTCCCCTACTGCTCCACAGTCTTTAAGCCTATCAAAGAAACAATGCCCACACCCATGCCCTGTTTCACACTGCTATAAGGAAAGGGCTTTCTATGCTGATTGGAATGGCAACAGTACCCAGCCCTAATTTGAGGAACAAAGAACTAGGGAAGAGATCTGGTTTCCCACCAAACCCTTCCCAGGCAAAACAGCAAGCCAGAATAAAGTTGCAAAGGAGCTGAGAAATAGCATGCATGATGAGAGGGTGGTTCTTTAGGTTTGTGACCAGGAAAGCCTGAGGCTCCTGCTGTAGCTGCCAGGCTGCAGATTAAGCCCTTTCTTTCTTTTTTCTTTCTTCAAAAACAAGAATGTTGAGACCCTAAACTTGTTTTCTTTTAAATGCTATAAGCTTTTCAGGAAACAGCTTCCTCTGGGAACCTGCTCATTACAGAGTCCCCTTGAAGAAGTGCCAAAGTGTAGTTAGGGAGGAGGGGGCTGGAGAGAGGGAAATGTTGGATTGATTCAGTGGGGTTATTTGATGGTGAAAATGCCTTTATACAAGGAACAGAGAATAGCCTGGTGCCTTCTCAGCCAGGCAGAGCATACAGACTCCTGGGAATGGAGTTTGCACTGGGTGAAATTTATCTAAAAACAGAATCTTGCAACTGATAGTGATGAACTAAATTTTAATAATAGGTCCCCACATATTAAGAACTCCGAGTTCTGAAATCAGATATTTCAACTGAATTTACCTTCATTGTCACCATTTACAATACAAAGAAAAATGTAAGTTCAAAGAATAAAAAAGACATAAATGCCACAGAGATAAGACATGGCCAAAGCATTATCTGAACCCTGTTCTGATGACAGAATCCATGTTGTATAGTCTCACCTGTCAACATCTAAGTAAAGACAGTACTAGATCTATAAGGCTAATTTGTATCAAAGAATTATTGTGGAATGAAGAATGTGGAGACATATTTCCTTGTAATAAGATTTTATACCGTCATGAAGTCATCCTTAATCAACATAATAAAGAAGGCATAGAGCCATTGGATACATAATCACTGCTATCACCTGTGGGATGTTTAAAGGACATCAAGGAGGTTACTTATCACTGAGCATCATTCATGCACAAAGCCACCAGGATATAAACAGTTTTAGAATCATCTCTTGGAAAATCTCTATGAAGAAAAAATGGAAGAACATGAGTCTATGAGTGCAGGGCAGAGATGTTCATGTCTTAGGCCAGAGCATTCTACTTGTGTTCTCTCCCTCTTCTACAGACAAGCTGTCTCACTATGGACAGAGGCTGAACTTTTAAAACCCTTGATATCCTCATCTATAAGACAGATCTGGGAGACATTTACCTTGCAAAGACTGTGATGTCAGAAGATACCATAAAATAATAGCTCAACAGAATAGATAATCATTGCAGTTCCAGTGACTACTGAGGTGTTGTACATTGGTTATTGTTGCTAACATTATTACATCTCTCCAAGGAAGCATAAGCACATAAGCACATGGGCATTAATTAATTTCTCATTATGTGGTAAGTATGAGTTTGGGTTGTATGTCTCAAAGTATGTAACACTTGCAGAATCCCTATTTAATAGTGAACAAAATATTCCCTGAAAAGTTTAATAAACCCAGTCATAATAAAATTAAGCATTGCTTTCTAAATTTATAGAGACAATAAGGCCTTGTGTCAAGATTCAGACCCAGGAAGGCTAATTCAGACAAACTTCCCATGGGCACTTGAAAGGGAATTTCCCAAATGATATGTTTCCAAATCATGCTCTGTGGCTCCTTAGAAACCACCAAATGTGGGTATGAATAATCCCAAATACCTCTTCACCACTCACCACTCACACTTGCTCTTATTAATATTGTGTATCAAATTTCCAATAAGTATATCATTTGGAGAAGAAGTTCCATAACTCATAAGCATTTGGACTGCACAGAATGTACTACCTGATAGGAGAATGAGCCATGGGCTCTGCAGAGGGTGACAAGAAAGAGCATAGTCAGTGTCCTGTTGGCTTTGACATACTTTTCCAAGATTTTACACTAATCTGGTCCTGCAGATGATTCCTCAGTTGAGACAGTACTTGGGGTATCTTGCCTTAGTGTTCTCCCCAGGCTGCTAAACAGCCTGAAAGTTTCAGCACTGTCCTTAGGAACAGCAGCCCTGCAGCCAGGTTCTGGAGGCCTAAACCCAACCAAGGATTAGGCAGCCTGGGATCCAAAAATGTTTGATGGATAGACATTTCAGAGGTGGGAAATTGACAGGAGTTAGGGTGAATCTCTGTTGCATCGTGTATTTTCTGTCTCTATTCCTAACAAATACATCATTTTAGAGGTTTTTATACACTTCCATTCTGAAAATTTCTTCTCACAGTACCCTTTATATTTCTTACTTGCTTACTTTTTTGTTTGTTTATTTGTTTGTTTGTTCAAAAAGAGAATAAGGATAATTTCTGGAAAATGTAAATGGCTTTAAAGGAACATCCCTAAAATAGCCTTGAAATCTTTCTTTGATGTCTCATTTTACATCATAAAATGTTAAAATAACTATCCTATGCATCTGACTGAGCTAAGAGATTTGAGAAATGCCTTCTTTGTTCCTCTGAAGACTAGCAGCTTCCAAATAGGCTTTATATATTTCTGACTGCTGTTCTATTTGTAATTATAGGTTAGATGTTTGGAGTGTATGTTGTAGTTATGCTTTTCACTAATTGCATCAGTGTGTGTTGGCATGAGCAAAGTTCAACAAAAAGTCTCAAATAGCCAATGGGTAAGGACGCCCCAACAAGCCTTCTGATCTTCAATTTGTTGTATTTTTACAAGGATTTTGGCAACAAATTATTCTATGATATTCCATTTATAAATGAGTTAATAATATCACTTTGATTCCACATGTTATCTTTTCCAGGGCACCATCATGAATTTGTTCCTCTAGGCCTCTTGAAAGGGCAGAGGAGAAGGGTCCCAGGCATTATGTGTAACATACTATGGTGGTTTGAATGAGAACGGCCCCTACAACCTCATAAGGAGGGGCACTATTAGGAGGTGTGGCCTTGTTGGAGGAAGTGTGTCACTAGGGATAAGCTTTGAAATTTCAAGTGCTCAAGACAGACCCAGTGATTCTCTCTTCATTCTGCCTGCTGATCTGTATTTTTGACTCTCATCTACCTCTCCAGCACCATGTCTACCTATGTGCTGCCAAGCTTCTTGCCATGAGAATGGACTAAACTTCTGAAACATAAGCCAGTCCTAATTAAATGCTTTCCTTTATAAGAGTTGCCAAGCTCATGATGTCTCTTCACAGCAATAGAACTTTGACTAAGACACATACCTTGTTCAGGTTGTCCACTGAAGGAAGAACTAATTTCCTTTCTACATGAGTCCTTGGGACAAAGGAGATTCCATATAGATAATTTTCTCTTTGTGGAATCCCTTGGAGTATCAGAGGCCTGAGCAACTGCTGAACTGCCATAGTTCTCCCCAATAAAAGATTCTTTGTAATCTGTGGGGAAAGATCCTCATTCAAATTGAATATGTCATCTAGTCCTCAACCAAACATGCATTTTCCCTATAGTCATGGGAACTGGGATTGATCACATTCTCTTCCAGGATCTAACCTGAGTCTGTCTCAGACTCTACCTTGAAGGATCACTGAGACTAGGACTTTTATTAATGTTGGAGAGTAAGCCTTACTATGAATATAATTCTCAGTCTTCTTTCTCTGACTTGTTCTGTACTGTCCATTAGCCAAGTAACTAAAGCAATTAGGAGGTTATTTTATTTGGACATATACTTGGTTTTTCTTTTTTCTTTTCTCTTTTTATTTGAGTTTTACACATTTTAATATGATTTGCTTAATCCGTGTTAAATTTTTCCTTAATACATTAAGCTGATTTGTCTGTGATTAGCATAAATATTATTCCTTTTAACATGTGATTGAAAATATTCGATTTGATAAACCATTTTTCAAAGTAGCTTACTGGTACAATACGGAACATTGGAATAGATGACTTCATCTAACAAAATAAAACAAGCAAACAAAAACCAAAAAAAAAAAAAACAAATGCTCAAATCCATACATATCAAAAACTAAATCACAAACTACAGACTAAAATTGAACAAGAGAAAAAAGACATGAGCATTTAAAGGTAGCACTTTATAATAAAACAACCAAAGAGAAAGAAAAGAAAATTACTAAATATAGGTATACTTGCTTCAGCTGACGCTCAGATGAAGTAGGGTTGGTGCAAGAATATAAAGTCATCTGCTTGGTTTTTCTATGTGTCTCCTGAGCAGAGCCTGGATGAAATTGTTCAAGGCCATGCAATAATCCATCCTTTGCAAAAGCGCTTCAATGGCTTCACTTCCAAAATGGGACTTTGCAGCCCTTCGAGTTTTAGAAACTTGCCTTCTAGTGAAACTTGCAAAGATGCAAAGATAAAGCTGGGACTTCTCTAAGTTAGAAAAACAATGCACTAAGAATCAATGTTTTTTTTTTTTTCTTTTGGTTTTCCGAGACAGGGTTTCTCTGTGTAGCTTTGCGCCTTTCCTGGATCTCGCTTTGTAGACCAGGCTGGCCTCGAACTCACAGAGATCCGCCTGACTCTGCCTCCCGAGTGCTGGGATTAAAGGCATGAGTCACCACTGCCCAGCAAGAATCAATGTTTAAAAAAATGGATATAGAGAGAGACAGAGAGGAGGAGGAGGAGGAGGAGGAGGAGGAGGAGGAGGAGGAGAGAGAGAGAGAGAGAGAGAGAGAGAGAGAGAGAGAGAGAGAGAGAAGAAAGAAATAGGTCTGTGCCAGAAAGGAGGCCTAGAACAAAACTGAAATGAAAAGACCATGGTTTTAAAATGGCTGCCCTCTGGGTAACAGTACAGTTTTCAGAGCTCTTAAATCAAGTAATGCATTCGATGCAGCAGGTTTTTCTTATGCCCATTCTATTCCTTCAACCAACCTGGAACTGAAGTTCTCATTATGATAGATCAGACCCATTCATCCTATTCTTGCAGGATCCTTCATGAAGTGCCATGCTGTGTCTTTCTAAGTATTTCTTTGTTGGCGGTGGGTTTTCAACTATTGAGTCCTTTGATGTGTTTTACTCACTGAAGTTGGCTCATAGTGCCACACTAAAAAAAGAAGTATCTCTGGAGGTAAAGGAAAAGCCAACACTCAAGTAGGGTAAGAAGATTCTGGACGCATGCTTCTGGTGCCATCCTTGAGGAGAATGCTTCTGAAAGGGCATTCTGTATGCTTCTCAAAGACTTTTGTGGGAAGAAATCTCCTTGCCTTATAAATAATCCTCACCTATCTACCTACTGCTCCCTAATCCTCTCATCCCAGCACACTTTTCCAAAGCCCTTTCGCCTATAAAACTAAGAATCCTTCATTCCAGATAATCCTCATTATCCAGAACAAAAATAGTTGACTCCTATCTTAGTTAAGGTTTATATTTATGTGATAAAACACCACAACCAATAGTTACTGGGGCAGAAAAGGCTTTCTTTATGCTTACATAGCCCATTCACAGCCCATCACAAAGGGAAGGCAAGGAAAAACCCCAAGGCAAGAAGAATTGAAGCCAAGACCATGGAGGGGTGCTGCCTATTGGCTTACTTCCTATGGCTTGCTAAGTCTGTTTTCTTATATACCCCAGGACCACCAACCACAATGGACTTGACCCTCTCACATCAATCACTAATTAAGAAAATGCCTACAAAGACCTGTCTACAAACCAATCATATTGAGGCATTTTCTCAGTTGTCATTCCCTTTTCTCAGATCACTATAGTTGTGTCAAACTGTAAAAGCAAAAGCAAACAAACCATAACCCAATCATAACAATCACACAATCATCCATTGTTTCCCTTCGTTCCTTTCAAAAGTTCCCATCTTTTCTCTGTCTTGAGGATGCATACTCCAGTGAAGATTTACAAGTAACATTGGAGAGGCAGACTCATCATAAAGACTATCAGAAATGAAATCAGTTGGAATCCCAGACATTTACTAGCTCTGTCACTGTAAAGGAGTCATCTTGTCTTGTTAAATCCCAGTTTCCTTATCTGGAAATACAGGATAAAATATCTACTATCAATACACACACCTATGTACTCACTCTTTCTACTATGAAAGTACACCCATCATTAGCTTAGTACCTTGTTGCCCAGATAATCACTAATACTTGTTCTCTAGTGTATGCAGTGATACACAACCACAGTGCTAACTTCAAGACAAGATGCAAGAAAAATTGTCAACAAGGATTTTCTGACAGTTATTTTTAGCAAATGTCTATCATTCTCCCGTCATTATTTTTCTTCCATCCTTTCGTCTTCTATTCTGATAAGAACTCAGGCAATGTACCCGGAGTTGCAGTACCCAAAGTACACCATGACAATGCCTAGGACATTAAGGTAGGGAAGTAAAACATTCTGAGTATCTGAGACTGTTGGACCAGAGCCACAATGAGAACTTTGAACTCTATCTTTGTACAGGAAAGAATAACTTTACATATTGTTTATGTTAATCAGGGGTAAGACAATTTCAATATTACTCTCTGCCAAGTTTAATCCCAGTTGAAACTGTAATTCTTTCTATTTTTGTGAAGATTCAAAGAAACCCGCTGTGTAAACCACTTCACATGATGCGTAGACAAAGTTGGCAATCTGCTCTTGAACACCTCAGTTCCAGCACTGAGAGTGATGCCCTAAGGGCACAAAGTATGTCAAAATGACCCAACTAAGAGTGGTTTCACATCACCTTCCCTTCAATCCTGATTTCAATCAATCTTTTCAGTCTAGCCTGACACTCCTTATGAAGTACACCAGCTACGACTATCTCACCATTCTTCAAATATTGTCTCCTATTATTCCAGTATTTATAATTTTATTAAATTGGACTATCTTTCTTACATTCCAGCA
Organism: Peromyscus eremicus; assembly: GCF_949786415.1. NCBI lineage: Eukaryota > Metazoa > Chordata > Mammalia > Rodentia > Cricetidae > Peromyscus > Peromyscus eremicus. Next base: position 81,394,970 of record NC_081417.1, on the reverse strand, counting down.
AGTGACTCTGATTTGGCTTTCATGACTCTTTCAGTCTTGTTTCCTCTATAATCAATAAGAAATCTGCATATATGTTATAGTTGTTTGTTTGGTGTTGTGGAACTCATAACAGTGAGAGTGGGAGTGTCTCTGACTCTTTCACCTGCTCTTGGGACCCTTTTACTCTTACTGGGCAGCCTCATTCAGCCTTAATATGAAGGTTTGTGCTTAGTCTTATTGTTTCTTGTCTGCCGTGTTCAGTTGGTATTCCCAGGAGACCTGTTATTTTCTGAATGAAAATGCAGGAGGAGTAGATCTCGGGGAGAGGGCAAGTGGGGGTGTCAGGGACTGGGAGAAATGGAGGGAGGGGAAACTGTGGTCTGGATGTATTGAAAACAAAATAAATAAATAGAAAAGAAGGGAAGGAGGGAGGGAGGGAGGGAGACAGGGAAAGAAAGAAAGAAAGAAAGAAAGAAAGAAAGAGAGAGACAGACAGAGAGACAGAGAGAGACAGAGACAGAGACAGAGAGAGAAGGAAGGAAGGAAAGAAAGAAAGAAACCTACCCTTCCACACAGCATTCATTACATTCTATCTTGTTCTGCCTAGACTATTTCCTTGAAGGATATCCTTCCTTACTTCCTGGACATCTTTCCAATTTCTTCCCATTATTTTTCTGCTTCATCAGAAAGCAAGTTCTGAGTCCTACATGCATCTTCTTATTGTACACCTAATCCAAATTTGACTCATTTATCAGAAAATATAACATACTCTGATCATATTGTGGTATTTCTCTGAAACCATTTACACCCACAAGCTAATAGACAGTGTTTCTAGAAACGTCATTAAATATTTTATTTTTCAAATACCACAATTCTGGAAATGCCACCTTGTTTAAAAGTTTTGCTTTTGAAGGGGAGCCAACAGGGTGATGATACATGTGTTACTTCTCCATCTTGGTTTAAGTAGTTTAAATTCCTTCAGCGGACTGAATGATTCAGACCTGCATTCTTGGCCAGAATGTTCTACTGCCATGATAATACTACATCAAGGCTGCTCACAAGATCAGCAAATAATAGTGATGATAATAAAAATGATGGCAGCTAATATTTATTGGCAGCTAGATGCCATAAGAGACACTAAAGGTGCCTTAATGACTATTTTATCTTGTTCTTACTTATATAAATATATATGACATGAGCCTGTTCTCTTACCATTTTAAAGATAAAGAGATCTGGAAAGCTTAATGAGTTGCCTAAGGTAACAAAATGAGTAGGTGAAAGAGTGGGAATCTTCAATCTAGATTCATTAGGTAGCAAAGCAAGAGTCTCACCAAGTTAACATGTTTAATTTCCCTGAGTACAGCATCCAACAGGAATTTAGCTCCTCTCTTCCTTCTTCCCATGGAACTAGATATACCCCCACTATTAGACCTTCCAGTGTGTTGAATTATAGTTGTTAGCTTAAATACTTGTTTCCTCAACTGTCTAAATGTCTCTTGGCGTCTTTTATCTTTGCACATCCAAGACCTAGTAGAATAGCTTATCAAACTAGCATTCATTCAAATTAACAAATCATAATAAATAGTTCTTGGATTTGGAATGAATCATGGTCTCTCCACCTCTAAAAGAAGGACTGTTCATTTATAAATAAGGACATTCCCATTCTTTGGTGCCAAGCAATGCTCACGATTTTGTGTTCATGAGCCAGTACATGTGTGCAACTGGCAAGAAACATCTTGGGAAAATGCTACCCCATTATTACAAGGCACTATTGAAAAGGGACCAAAAAAGAGAAAATTCCTACTGTCCTAACATGTTCCAGCTGCAGCAGACAAGTTGTCATTACACCAACATAAAGTTATTGCCTCTAGACTTGAAACCAGCAAATTGGCCTGAAGTTACAGGATACAATCTTCATTGCATATTTCTCTGAACTCCAACTTCACTGTACAAATGCACGCTATCTCTGTGTGAGGAAGCTGCCATTGTGTATCAACACCAGGTATGCAATCAGCGTCTGATGGGCAGGTTGCCAGGCTGGCCATCTGTGTTGTGCCTGGTTGCTAGGGCACAAACAAGGATCTGTATAGTATCTTGTTTTCACCCTAACCACAAAAGCCTGGAGCAGTGATAAAGTCTGCTCAAAATACTGCAGCATCAAGGAAATGTACACATTTGACTTAATGTGGAAGTGCTATAGAAGGGCAGCTCAGAAAACCAGGACTTAGGCCTGGCCTCTGCAACTAAAGACTCCAATTTAGATGTGTGCTTTTCTGAGCACACTAAGTCCTTATTGGTAAATAAGGAGAATCTAAACCTTGGAGATTCTGAGAGGCTATTACACTGACAATATATGAAATGTTTATAGACACTACCTGAACAAACATCTAGATCCTTTATCATTTGTAAATTATTGAAATATATAGTTGAGGGATATTACTAAATACTTACATAAGTAACTTCTTACAGTGAATGCAAAGTAAACTAATATTTAAACTTACCTTCTTTTTTGTTTTAACTTTTAGTAATAAATTTATATAAGGAAACAAGAATGCTGAAAGCAGATGTAGTTAAATATGACAAAAACCATGAAGGTGGAGCAATAAGGCTAGAGGGATAAGGGACATGAATAGAATATGGCACAGTCAGATTTGACCAACACAAATAGCTAACCAGAGCAAGAAGCTGGGCTAAATAAGCAAAAGCAATTCTATTCTGAAAATTATTCCATTTATATAGGCCGCTTGGATCAAAATAAATAGTTTTGAACATACCTACAGGTTATTAGGCATTATTTAGACATTGTATATTCAAAGGCAAAGAACAAAGTATCTTGGAACAGTATAACCAGAAACACACCTGGACAATACAATAAGAAACCTCCATCTAGTATGATATTTATAGCAGTGTGAAGTCATCTGGAAGCCAGAGAAAGAAACCAAGACAACCTAGGAGAAAACAGTCAAAGAAGTCTTCACAGCAGACACGAATTCCGAATTAAGCCCTAAAACCCAAGAAAAACATCACCCAAGAATGTAGGCTGCTGAAAACATTCCAGGCAGAAGGAACAGTATATGGAAAAGTGCTGAGCTGAAAACCTGACCAAAAAAAAAAAAAATACGGGTTCTTATTCTCTGTTTCATATGCAAGCAGAAGTTGTCATATAATTTGTGCATTTCGTGAGTGAGGGATTAGGATGCTCAATATACAATTCTGAGCCCAAATTCTTTATACTGTATCATATTACACTGGAAAACTCACCAAAGTGTATCCATTACTGGTATGTCAAGATTCTTTTTGATTAACCCACCAAGCATGGAGTACTTACTGATCATCAAAAGAAGGGGTAGTAAGATCTGCTTCTTTGTAGTCAGATCCCCAATTGTAGGTAACTAGTGAACATCATGACACATCTTTCTTCTTTAAGAATTGTTAACTGTGTAATAATTCACAATACATCTTGCCACAGGTTTCTGGAAAGACTCCTCTATGGCCTTCTGCCAGATCATATACATACATACAACCACATTCCTCAGAATCAAGGATAATGGAAACCTCCATCCTTGGGGAAATTTTCATTCAGGAATAAGGCTGGTAGGATATGTGTGGACCCTTGATATTGAATGATGATATTGGTTACCAAGGCCCTCAGTTGGGGAGTATACAATTGGAGTGTGTTTCATAACACCTTCACTTTAGTGAGGACATTTTACATGACCAAGTAGGAGAAACAGGTCCTATAAGATTTCCCCTCCTGATCTTCCAAATTTAAATATGAGCATCCAAGATGTATCACACAAACTCTCTACATTCAATTTCTCAAAAAAACAGGAATTATTTGAAAATAGCATAGCTAATTTTTTTCTCCCCATCTTAACAGTAGCTCTTTTAAATCAAAGCAGTCACAGATGACTGGCTGGAGATGATAGGTTACCTGTGAGACTGTGAAGGAAATCTGATACAAGCTAAATATGGAAAGTGTTGGCCTATTCAAGGGAAGACTTAGAGAGAAAAATAGTAGCTGTGGCTGTTCTAGAAAATGGACTATTTTGAGTTCGAGGGAAGAATTCTAAAACAGGATTCTACCTGTGTAACACGAATCTTAAAAGGTCTTATAAATAAAATCAAACCCAGAGCCAGGTATTGGGTTAAAGCTGGAAAATCAGAGAAACAGAACAAGCCACAGCTTCCTCAGCTTGCCAGTTCCTCAGTTGATCCTGTTTCCTCAGACTGGAAGCCTCTGAGTCCTTATCCAAATGAATCTCAGTCGAACTGCTGCTCAAAAGCCTAAAAGCTTAACCAGCTCTAATTCCTGGTTTTCACACCTTATATACCTTTCTGCTTTCTGCCATCACTTCCTGGAATTAAAGGTGTGAGTCACCATGCCTGACTGTTTCCAGTGTGACTTTGAACTCACAGAGATCCAGATGGATCTCTGCCTTCAGAATGCTAGGATTAAAGGTGTGTGCGCCACTCTGGCCTCTGTATCTAGTGGCTGTTCTGTTCTCTGACCCCAGATAAGTTTATTCGGGTGCACAATATTTTGGGGAACCCAATATCACCATATACCTGTGGTGTGTTATGATGAAAGTAGAAAAATCAAAGACAACTCTTAAGTTTTAGGCTCAGACAGACAGAATGGGTTAATCCCCCACTTAATCTATCACTTGACATGACTCCTATAGAGGATTTGGTAGCTAGAACAGAAAGCATAAAGGCTGAACATTAAGGCCAAAAAGATGAGTATGACCATGTGTGATTGCAGCACTCACCCATGTCTCAAATTTACTTATGAAAAATGAGACCCATTGTATGTCAAATGGATTACTATGAGTACTGAGGTGACACTAACAACTGAGAAGAAGAAATGATGTGGTATATAAACAATGATCTTCACATTCAGTTCAGACCAGCTGATAATGACATTTCGTCATTTAACGGAAGGTACATTTGGTGGCCAGTCTGTGTCCCCACAAGTGGTATTTTCCTTTGTGTCCTTGTTCATTTGTTTGAAATATAATCAAGTGTCCTATCACACAAATGATGATATATAAATGTTTTTTATTGTCTTGTATCTAGCTAACTTCTTAAATTGCTTTATCTTTTACAGAATTAATTTTGGTAATTCCCTGTAATTCTCCAAATATAAAGACCCATAATCTATTGTTTTATGTCTTTTTCCTCTCCTTTTAAAATCACATCATTGTTCCCTTACTGAGTCTCAATGTCTTCAAATGACCCAAACTTTAGTTTGGAATTAAGCAAATAACAAAGTGACCTGACATGCTCTGAGTCCCGCTGTAGCTAAGGAGGACAGATTCTTACAGCTCCACAGTCCCAAAGGTGCATCTGTCAGCAACGTGATCAAAACTTTACCCGATCTGTGCCATGGGATGGGACCAGCTCTAGAGTAGTGGGAGGAAGCCACAGAGCAGACACATCACTGATTGTGACTAGGGTTGGGCTTTGTATCAAGGGATTTTGTTTCACAACCTCATGGAAGATCATTCATATGCGGGCATATGTCCCACAGTGGATTAGAGGCATAAACAGCTTCAAGTCCTTAGATGATCTGCTTCCTGATATTTCTGATTTCAGATCTAAAAAACAATATTTTCAGCAAAATGAAAAGACACAGTTATTTAAGTTTACAAACAAAATATATACTTCAGAGAAGTAGGAACTACACTACAACCCAATTTCACAAAACATGTATTACAAGAATGGACATTACTAATGCATTCCTCTGCTCTAAGAGCATTTTCTTTTTTAGTTCTTCATAACTCCACACATACCCATTATGCCTAGAATTCATAGAAAGACAGCATATGTTATGTTAGTAGTAGATGTTTTGATTCTAACATTAACACCTTCCCAATCACCATTCAGTATTTCATATCTGTGTGTTCCTGTGTGTTCAAAGTCTTGTCTATATCTACCTCTCTTCCCTTTGTGAGTGCTATCCACAGTAAATACATGGATAGTTAAGACAGCACTCCTTACAGACCTCTGAGTTCTGTTTCATATGTCACCTTCTTTACCTAACAACTTACACTATTTAATTTTACCTCATTGAAAAATAGGCTTACATTCTTTATGTCTGAGAACTCAAGGTACTAAGAACTGAGGCTGACAGGCAGAGCTGTTATCTGCACTAAGCCTGCTTTCACCCCCAAGTAACACAAAACCCAACACAAATTGACTTAGCTAATTATCAAATAATAAAAAGAACCATGCCAACAACAGAAGGCTCTAGCCTTCAATTCATATTACAGTTCTGAATCAAGTTCCTCTCAGTGTTTCATCTTCCTATTCAGGCAAGAAGTTAGTAGCCATAATGACCATGAACCTCATACTCATGCATGAAAAATAGCAAAGAAGATAGACAGTTATTCCATGGCCAAATTCTCCCATGTGCCCATCCCCTGTCAATTACTGGAGTATGGAGGACAATTCTCTAGCTCACCAGATCCACTCATGAGGCTACTGGTTTTCACACAGTATTATTATTAAAGTTAGAGTTTAGATGAGAAGGCATCAGCTTGCTTATTAATACTTGAAGTGGTTAGATAACAGACATTTATCTTTTTCACATAACAAGAAATAGGTATATGCTAGCTTTTGCTCAGTCATCTAAAGCCAGACTCATGAGTGTACTCTGGGAGGTCAGCATCTCTTGATTCTCTTGATGTGTCCCTCTTGCTGCTTCAGCATGAGCACAATGCATCTTTTACACTTTGGGGGACAAGGAAAAGGAAACAGGCCAATACACACAATGTTTTTTGCAGGCAAAACTTTCCAGTAGTGTCTGATTCTATTATTGAAGTCACGACCATAAAAAAAGGAGTCTGGGGAACTGAGTATTTAGCTTTCTTGTTGAACACGGTAGGAAAGCTAAACTGGTAAGAATTTCTAGCCACTGATAGAGGAAGAGGCTGAGTTACTGTCTTTCTCTACCTGATGCTGTCTCCCTTCTGTCTCATCCATGCAAACGTTTTTCCTGGATTTCCTGGTAGAAAAAAAATATTAGCAGATCTCTGTGGGATCCCACAAAGATTCCAACTTGTGTTTTGACTCAAGGTCAGAGAGTCAGTTTATGTCGCTCTCCAAGGCTGCATAATAGGGTGCAAAGGCATGGTTACCAGGTGCCTTATGCTTCAAGGCCTAATCATAAGATGCTTTACCATCGGGCGAGGTTGCCAGGTGTTTTGACGGGTCTACACTTGGTTGCATGCCGTGTTTTGATCTTGAAACAGGAAAGTTTTTTGCCTCTCCCCTTGCTAGTGTATAAAAAGCCCATTATAAATAAACTCAAGGCTGGTGGGCATTGACCCAGGGCCCTCCTGAAGCTGTCCTGTGTCTATCTTTTCTCTCCATCTATTTCTATATTTCTTCCTACTGCTTCTCAATTCCTCACTCCCCTCTTCAAGGGACCGTTTGACAGGTTGGGGCTGAACCCCAACACTGAACCCCGACAGATCTCTTTGGTCCTCTCCTCCCCATTTGCTACTTTTCAGAGCCCGGATTTTATCCAACACACAAGAAAAGGTAAAGTACTTAGGAATGGAATTCTGTCCTTCTCATTCCCCTTCTGATTTTTCTTTCATATTTTTCCTTCCTAGAGACATAAATTGGATAACATTGGGGTCATAAGCTGAGATGTTGAAGTCTGACATATTCCCAGCAAGAAAATTGTTTATCTACAAGAGATGTTGAAGAAAACTAAGCAAATTAAAAATGCTTTGTTTTATTCCCCATGGGTGGGGGGGGAAACTGCAAATAGAAAAATAAAACTAGGGGGAAGATTCCATGGTGTAGATTGAAATTTGAAGAAGATAAAATAGACTCTTGGTTTTAAATGTATGTAAATGCATACACATATATATTTCTGTGATCTCTAAAGTCTGTGTGTATATTTGTGTTTGCATCTCTCTCTCCCTCTCTCTCTCTCTCTCTCTCTCTCTCTCTCTCTCTCTCTCTCTCTCTCTCTGTGTGTGTGTGTGTGTGTATGTGTGTGTGTATGTGTGTATGTGTGTGTGTATGTGTGTGTGTGTGTGTGTGTGTGTGTGTGTGTGTGTGTGTGTGTGTACATTTGTTTATTGTGGTCCTGGTCAAAAGGACCTATAAATATTGGTTCTCCCCTCAGAATTTACATGGGTTTATTCTTAGTGTCCTGGTTTCTCTAAATATAAAAGGTTCTTTTTTTTCTATACACAGTTCTTCACTGAAGAATCCAGGGCTCCCAAGTACATTGAAACAGACCTGGGGAAAGGAAAAGTCAATTTAAAGACTGGTACTATTTTTACTATATTGTAAAACCAAGGAATTTCTTAAAGAATAGAGACAGCAAGTCAAAAAGTCACTCATGCCAGGTTGAAGTGCTTAACTGGCCAATGTAGGACAGTATGAACATCAACATGAACACTGACCTTTATAGACTTTAGCCTTTTGAGTCAAACAGAAATTCATGAATCATTACTAATCTAAGTCATGGAATACAAGGAAAAGCTCCATATTACAGTAAGTATGAAGTTTATCTCCCCCAAATATGTTTTTATTAATTACTAATTTACAAGCACAAAATAATTGCTGGCTACTTATACAGTAGTATTCCATTTAAGCAAGAGATAGAGATAAAGGAGATCTCACCAGGAGGACAAAGTAGCATATAGTGCCTAATCATAAGACACCATGAGGAGAATATTTAACAACTCTTGATGCAGGCAAAGAAAACAACAATGGGGACATTCTATAAAACCTGCTCTATTTAAAATGTCCCAATCATGAAATAGAAGGAAGGGTTGGAAACTGCTCAGGTTGGAGGAGAAGGAAGAAGGTGACAATGAAATAACCACACATTCCTGGGTTTGAGCCAAGAATATTGGGTCTAATTACTTCACTGTGTTCATAGATATAACTGGCATGTCTTGGGAAAATGGCCAGGGAATGCTGAAGTTGCTGCCCGTCAATGTAGAGACTCATAACTGGTCAATGTGACGAGAACAAGTACCTGTTGAGTGCTAAGTCTTAAATGTGAGATCTCTATCACTCACCCCTCTAAGGCTTGGGGATGATCGCAGAAGAGGGGACAGAAAGAACGAAGAGATGGGAAGAAATGCTATAAAATGTGATCTTTGGGGTATGGCATGGCTGTGGCACCCCTGAACTCACAGCAGCATTAGATATCTGTCCAAAGTCTGCATGAAACTGAACTCACTGACATTCCACCATAGTAGCATGGCTGCCCAAGAGGCTAATAGGACCCTGTTCCTCCAAGAAGAAGAACAGACAGTGCAGAGAGTTAAAGTTTTCAGGAGGAGAAGGAGTCATGTTTGTCAGTGATGTAAGCATTGGCACATTGCCTCTACTCATTTGCATACCAGGCAACCTTAATTAAATGGAAGAAGTCACAGAAAAAACACTTAGATGTAGGATGGGGACTTAGGAAGAAGAGCCTTTGTGGGAGAGGGAAATAGATAAGAAAGGATAGTGAGGAGACATTGATTAAATACCATTATATGAGGGAAAGGGAAAATATTGCAATTATAATCTCAAAAAAACATTACATGTATGTATGAAATTATAAGAGAATAAATAAATTCTAAAAATATGTCAATATTAATAGTATAAAAAATTTTAGTTAATTAGAAATTTATGGAACTTATAAATGATGTGCTTGTGTGTGTGTGTGTGTGTGTGTGTGTGTGTGTGTGTGTGTGTGTGCTAAAAAGATAAATTTGGACAAGTGTTAATAACAAAGGAATCTGGGTTAGAGAACTGTGGGCTCTTAGCATTATTTTGCAACTTGTCTGAAGCATTTTAATTATTTCAAAATAGGAAGTTTAAAACTCAGAGACAAGGGATAATGAGGATATAGATGTTGCTTGGCAACTCTAAGTGTTTATGATAACATACATCGTGGGCCTCACAAGCTGAACTCTTAACAAAACTGCTACAATTCTGTACATGTCCAAATCAAAGGGGCATTATACTCATGTGTCTCAAATATAGAACATTCATTCTTTTACCAGTTTGCATCACACTCTACCAAGCTACCTCTATGAATCTTCAAGACACTTTAAAATGCTTCATAAACCTTCCTCAGTTGTCACTTTAGTATAAGCCAGATATTTATCTCCGTATGACCATCTGCTCTTCCCCAGGTCACCCCTCGTTCTAGTGAGATTTCTTAATGGCAGCTGTTCCCTGTCATGATGCTCCTGGACAGGCTCCTCACCTGCTGATGAGGTCACAATTCCCAGCAGCTTGAAGGCACTTACTGCCTTTAACATAGGCAAGCTGAGGTCTGTAGTCTAGAAGCTTCTACCTCTGCATACTAGCTCCAAATGCAGAAAAGATTCATTTGGAAATCCCAGGTGCAGTGGTATTTCTTTCTCCCAAAGGTTTCCAGGGATCCCTGGAACCCAAGCGCAGCTTGCAAACCAACTGACTTCCAAAATAATAGACAGGAACTAGTTGAATCTCTATGTCAGTGGCTAACCAACTTCATTCAGTCCACTGGCTTAGTTTTAAGGCTGGAAAGCCAAGAGAATTTGCATTCTTAAAATATTGGAGAAAAGTCAAGACTGTATTTCATGATCCATAAAATAATTTAAAACTCAAATTTCTCCATCATTTAAAGTTTTCTTGGAATGTAGCCATGAGTGTTCACTTACATATTGCTCAGGGCTATTTTCATGCTCCACTGGCAGTGTTGAGTACTTGTGACCGGGAGCAAGTGACCCACAAAGCTCAGTATATGTGTTATCTAGTCTATCACAGAATATATTTGTCGATCCCTTCCAGGAGCCTACAACACCACCCTCTTTAAACAGACATTACTGAAAATGTTAAAATACACCAGTGCCTCCTGAAACCAATCTGTATCATCACCCTAGAAAAACATAAACTATTGAAATACAATATTTGCATATTAAAAGTTACCTTAATTTTCTGGAACTGATACATTCAACTCTGAGTAAACATGCTTTGAGCTGAACTGAGACTTTGGGAGTCTGGGAGCTTGAGATCTGACTCTCAACCAATTCTCCAGGACTTCTCATATAACATTTAAGGTCCAAATAGGGACTTAGTGAATGACAACAGTACACTAGAAGCCCCATGAAGGACGGAAGGGAAAGAAATGGAAGGTTGTGGAAGAATGAAGTATTATTGGAGATGTGATTAAAGTCATAAAATAGTGCAAGTTTAAGAGATGGGAATTCTAGTTCAGTTCAGTTTTATTTCCTGATGTCAGTTCAGTTTATAGAGCCACAGAGAAGATACTGAGTCATCTCAGTTGTACTTTGAACATCCATTCTATGGGATACGTACTTGATGCTCTTATTTTTTAAGTTGAATTTAATAATGGAGCATCAAGGTACCCCATTAGCATAGTGAGTAGCTCTTAGGTTTCATGATGATGGAGCATCTACTTCACAATTTATTCCCATAGGCTATTTCAGTGAGCGTCAATCTTTATACCTATAGGATGTCCTTCCCATTGTTTTCGTTAAAATGGTAAAAGAAATGACTTCCTAGTAAACTAACTTATAGTTGCTGACACTCACCAGCATATTAGGCCCGCCACATCAATCACACAGCTAAAAGAAATGAGTCTGTCAATAACCTTATTGAGCTTAAAAACAGATTCTTCCCAGAACAGTCTCCAGATGAGACTCCAGTTCAGACAATTTGATTTTAGTCTTCTACAACCTTAAGCAAAAACCAAGTGCAGCTACTCCTGGATTCCTACTCCATAAACACTGTGAGTCAGTATTATGTTAATTTATATATGATAATTTTTTGTAAATGTGCCACACGATAATAAGAACTGAATGTATTGGGGGGGAATACCACCATCTATTAATTAATATATGTATGTAGGTATGAGTATGTGTGTGTGAGGCGGGGGTGTGTATCACAGCCTTCACATGGAGGTAAAAGGACATCTGTAAGAATTAGTTGTCTCCCTCCATTACATGGGACTCGAGTATTAAACTCAGGTTGGCTGACTTGGCAGCATGCACATTTTTGAGCCATTTGTCGGCCAAATATCTCCATTTAAATACATTGAGGCTGTGCAACAGAATATCATTGGGTAAATGATAAACAACAATGTAAAAATATATTTCACAACATTCTAGAGACTCAAAAGTCTAAAGTCAATGTGGATAGATAGTCTGAAAAGGCCTTGGTTACTGGCTTGAAAGACAGCTTCTCCCTGCTCCCTTATATGGTTTTTGTTATACAAACTATAAATATCCCATTTATGAGGACTCTTTTCAAATACCTTAATGACTTAATACCATCCTCTTGAAAATTGAATTTCAATGTGTCAGTTTTAGTCAGAATGCTAACATTCAGAAATCCCTGTGATCATTCTTTTCATATCTTGAATGAGTTTTAAATTGTATTTAATTATTATTTATCCATTTTTGCTCTCATTATTCCTTTGGGTCTTTGAAGACAATGTAGACTGGTAGACTTAGGTTGTCTTCAGCTACCTTGGATAGAAGTTGTTGAAGAAGCTATGAGCTTAGTGGCATTAGGAATAGGGGCCAGCATGTGCTCTTGTTTAGCCCTCACCCACTACACATCCCACACACACAAAAAGAGAAGTAGAAAACCTGGTGTGAACCACCAACTTGTGAAGAAGATAAATGAATCTGCACATGTACAAATGCAACCTGCCGGAAGCATGCTGACAAAATGACAGAGCAGGCAGGGGTGTGATTTGGGAGGGTGGGATCTAAATCCATTTAAACATTACAGACATGGCTCTGCCATTTACTGTGCTGCTTAGATTCCTTGTGCAAGTTTTCTGGGTCTCTCCTTCCCACCCATAAAAGATAATAATAGTACCACAAACTTTTTCACCAGAAAAAGCTTATTGCATGTCATGACTATGGACAAAGCAGGGCACTAGACACTGAGGATGTGGAAATAATTGAAACAGGGCCACTATCCTCAAGACTTGAAAAGTCTACTATGCAAACTTAAGTGCCATGGACAAAAGCAGAATCGTGGCTTTTCAGCTCTAGAGTCAATAGGGCTTAGGCCTGTGTGGTGGCCATTATGTCTCTTGAGTGAATGGACAGGGCAGAAAGTTGTTAGCATACCTTTTAGTGAGTATGTTGTGTGTAGGAGACAAAACAGCTTGGAAGTAGGAAGAACTCTTGTGGTTTATTATTAAAAACTAGTGCAGTCTGTGGCTAGGGTACAACAACCAACCTGCCCCATTCAGGAAGCAACTAGAGTGCTGGGGAGGTGAGTTTTCTTGGTATTTTGATTTTTTTTTTTTTTTGAAACAGTATCCAAGGTTAGCTAAGAACTGTCTAAGTATCTGAGGATACTTGAACTTCTGGCTCTCTCCCTCACATGCCCAGGCTGGGATGGCAGGCATATGCCACCACACCCAGTGTGTGCAAGGCTGAAGATTGAGCCCAGGGATTTACTTATGCTGGGCAAGCACTCTACCTACAGAACACACATCTCTAGCCCCACGTGGTTGTTCGGAATGTGCTGAAAATAAGGCAGGGAGAAGATTGATGAGAATCAAGACCAGGACAGAGTAATCCGATGCTTGAGTGGAAGGTTGTAGTCTTCCACATGCAGACTGTGAGGGGGAGTTGTCCATGTATCTGCTGCCGTAGCGCCCATGTGCGAGTTTAGAAGAAAACAAAGTAAAAAAGTGCCGTTTCCCTGTGGTAGATGAACTGTGTGGGGCTGGAATAACTGGTAGAGAAGTTATAAGACAGAGGACGTGAAGTGCAGGGAGCAGGGTCGGGATGACAGGGTAAAAACATAGCTTGAGTCCCTGACTTCCCAAGGACTATCATAGAACACTGGGATCCTTTCACCTACTGATGGTCAAGAAGAACTTAGCAGCCTTGGAGCCCATGGTCCCCATCTGGGCAGATCCCTGTCAGGAGAGAGACTGGGTCTCCTTTCACACAGTCGGTTCCTCCTGTTTGCTTCGCCTCACTTCTCCATTTTTGTTTTTCAATCTTTACCTGATGCTTGGCCTTTCTGAAACTTGTTCTTTCCATTGAAAGAAAAAGTCAGGATTTTTTTTTAAATAAGAGGAAAGTGGGGGGTCAGAGGAGGGTGGCGAAGAAAGACAAACAGCATTCATAAGGACGTGAACATGTTTGTAGGGGTGCGGACCCAACTTTGAAAATGATTCCTAGGAAGAGGCCTTTGGTGCCAAATACTTGAGCTGTTGCCAGTCATTTATGACTCCTGCTTTATCATTTCCCCTCAGATGAGGCAGATCAGGACAGATCCGCATTCCAGCTCTGGTGATGTTTGAGGCCCCTCCTGGCCTTTCTCAGCTGCTGGTTTGCTGAGGCTCTCCAGTTTGAGAAAACCCTCCTGGCGCTCCATCTCAGCGTGTTGAGGCGCTTATGCAGATGGGGGTGTCATGGGAGCCATGGCAACAGAGACACAACAAACAAAAGCAACCCACTGCCTTCCAGCACAAACAATGAAGACCTCCCCAGTTCCCCAGCTAGTCTATGCAGTCGCTGAAAAGCCACATCTTTCTGGTCCTCACAACCAGACAGTGAGCAGCTGTTGCTACTCATTCTAAAGAGTTTATACATAAAATGACTCAAGCTGAGCTTAACCACCACAAGACCATGAGTATCTCCTCCTACCACTGGTGGTAACTACCCCACTCTCTTCTCTCATCCTTTCTTGTTCCTTTTTCCTCCCCTCCTGTCTCACTTCCTTCTTTCCTACTGGCTGTGCAGACCCTATAATTAGAACTGAGAAAACAACCAAGAGTAAGGAAATTATTTCCATCCTTGTTGTATTTACAGAGACCTGGAAAAATGCAAATATATGACCAGTTGGTTGCCTTTATCATAGTGATAAAAATGCTGTAGTTTCTCCAAGGAGAAAGTGCACTCCTGTTTAGACCACAGGCTTTCAGAGAAACCTCTAAAGGAGTACAGTCTGATCTGGCTTTCAAATATCAGTCAAATGAGGAGGAGGAGAGAATGGAGGGGACTGAAAGAGAAGGGAGGCAAGTGGGAAGCAGAAGGAATGGCATAGAGTGGGAGGGTGGACAGATATCTTTCTTGAAAACTGTACAGCTTGTGCAGACATGGAGGACTAAGGACACCTAGGCATTGCTAAATAACTGTTGAGCAGTTTGAGTGCATGGCATGGCTGCCTCTGAGAGTGAATCTAAACCAAGGCAAGATGGACAGTATAATCAACTCAGAACAGGTTGAAAAGTTTAACCCGAATCCTGGACTTGGGAGTGAAGCTTCCTGAAACTGGGGTGGGCAAATAAGTTTTGGTTACTAAAAAGTGTAACAACAAAAACAAAAGCAAACAAATGAGTCAGGACTAAAGTCTTCTGCCCAGAAGACTTTGGAGAAGAATGAGAAGGCGAGAATGGAAATGACATACAAGATAGAAAACCAATATTCACAGAGCACACACCTGATAAGGACTCAATATCTCACATATATAAGGAACTCAAACCATTCCATATTGAACAACCTGAATAACTAATTTTAAAAATGAATGAGCTGGGGCTGGAAAGATGGCTCAGAGGTTAAGAGCACCGACTGTTCTTCCAGAGGTCCTGATTTCAATTCCCAGCACCCACGTGGTAACTCACAACCATCTGTAATGAGATCTGGCACTCTCTTCTATATACATAATAAATAAATAAATCTTTAAAAAAATGAATGAGCTGCCCAAAAAGAAATTTCAGGAAAGAAAATAACCTGATAGTTAAAAGGTACACAAAAGGTCACTAGTTATCAAAGCAAAGCAAATACAAGCCACAATGTGAGGTTATCTCACACTGGTTAGGAGACTATTACCTAAAAATAAAAAAAACAAGTGTTAAATGTTTGTATGTAAAAAGATGGGAACCCTGGCACACTCCTGGAGGTGTAAAACCGTGCTGTTGCTATGAAAGACAATGCAGTCAGTTACTTGGAAACCTAAAAATAGAATTGCCACATGATTCAGCAATCTCATTTTCAGGTATATATGCAGAAGAAAGGAAATCAAGCTTTCAGGATAATCATGCATTTTCATATTCATTACAGCATTATTCAGACGAATATACTCTATTCAACAGCCAAGATGCAGAGACAATAGGATACTATTCAGCCTGAAGAAATGCAATGCACCTTGCCATTTGTGACAGTGTGAAGGAACTTTTGGGTCACTGAGGATAATTAAAGATATGGAGTATCCCAAATGACTAAACTCATAAAAACCAAATGAAGAATGGGGCTGCCAAGGACTGGGGGTTGGGGTTGGGAAGTTGCTGTGCAATAGGTAGAAAGTTTCAATTAGAGACAGGACTGGCTGTGCTCATCTGTTGCACTAGCACCCAAGAGGTTGAGACAAAAGGACTGCAATTCAGACAAAGAAAGGAAAGGGAGGAGGGGAGGAGAGGAAGGAAGTGTAAGAGAGGGAAGACCAATAAACATAGTAGAGAAAAAGGAAGATGGGAGAGAAGAGGAGAGGAGAGGGGAGGGGAGAAAACAGAAGAGGAGGGAAGGAGGAAGAGAAGGAGGGATAGAGAAGGGAAAAACAGGAAGAGAAAAGAGAGAACAGGAGGGGAGGAGAGGAAAGGAAGTATAGAGGGAGGAGGCACCAGAGAGAACTAAAAAGGAAGGAAAATGAGAAAGAAGAGGAAGGGAAAGGTGAGGGGGAAACAGTAGGGAAGAAGGAAAGAGACAGGAGAGGAGAAGAAAGGAGGAGAGAAAAAAGAAGAGAAGGGAGGAGGAGAGAGAAGGGAAGGAAAGGCTAGAGGGTAAGATGAGACTGAGTTATGCAAGACAATAACTTCTAGGTATCTGCTGTACAGTGGTGTTAACTGCATAGCATGCATATTGAAAGATTTGTTATAAAGGTAGATCTCATGTTAAGTATCTTACCCCAATATTTTAAAAGAAAAGAATGCACAAGCAAACAGTAGTGTAGTCAGCTAATGCAATATGTATTTCACAAAAATCTTGTGGACAGAAGCGTGAAATAAAATAAAATGAAAGGGAACTTAAAAGAGAAAGGCCCACAAACAGCCCTTCATGAAGGAGTAAAAGTACCTGAATAGGACAGTATGATAGTGATAGCATGAGCACCATAGACAACACTGTCTGAGCTAGCTAGTGCACAGTGAGCAGAGGGCCGGCTCCCTTGGTTCACCTCCCACCCCTTTCCAGCATATGTAAACAGTCTAGAATGCTTACTTCACCCAGCCATTCAACCCTCTTCAACTAGACATCCTGTTTGCTGCTTACCTAATTTGTGTCAAGGATAGATGCAGACAAGGATACATGAGGCTAAAACAGCTCCTCCTTTGCACCTGCCTGGCTATTGGTTGTATTAAAATAATATGGTGAGCAATAACTCCATTCACTAACAACCCCTTTTTGGTGATTATTGTCTATTGGCAACATGAAATCCTAGAGAAATAAAATAAGTCTTTTGAATGTTTTGCAAATTAAGTTTGCAATGGAAAGACACATGGTTTCAGTGGAGTCCAAAGTAGCTGGAAGGGAGACTAATGAGAACCAGGAGGAGCACTCAGTGAGAAAGGCAATGTGTTCATTGGGTCTCAGTGTGCCATGACCTCTAGTCTGCTTTGGATGGAAATATGAACCCTGGGCAGAATAAATGATGCAGTTGACACAGTCTACTGTTCTTTAAAGGCAATGGTGATACAGGCTCTGCAGTCGCCACCAGTACATTCCTGTGAGGTCACAATCCTTCCCTGAAAGAGGTGAGCCTGGAGAAAGATGTTGGGAATATGTATACACACACACACACACACACACACACACACACACACACACATATATATATATATATATATATATATATATATATATATATATGCCTTTCAAGAACAGAGATTCTAAATTTTTTGGATATTCTTGATCATAAATCTGTCTGATGAACATGTATTTATTTTATTTTTTAATTTTCTAATTTTGAGAATTTCATACATGAATGCTATATCATTTTTACCCCCAAACCCCCACCAACTCCTCCTCTGTCCCCTACACTCCCTCTCAAATTCATAACTTCTTCCTCTTTATTTATTACACAACACACCTATACTATACTACACTATTCTATATTATAATATAATATAATATATAATTAATGTAATGGCTTCTGAGTCCATTTGGTGTTATATATATATATATATATATATATATATATATATATATATAGTGTGTGAGTGTGTGTGTGTGTGTGTGTGTGTGTGTGTTTAGGACTAACTACTTGGGATTGGATAGCCTATCAGTGAGCTCATTACTGGAAAAGGCTATTTCTCTCTCCCAACTATTAATTGTTTGTAGCTCTTCATCTAGAGGTGCAGGCTTTTGAGATTTTCCCCATCCATAGCATCTCAACTGGAGATATCATTATGCAGGTCTTATTTAGGCAACTGAGATTTCATGGGTGCAGCATCCCTGTCATGTCTAGAAGATACCATCTTACAGCAGGTGTCCTGGGCCTCCAGCTCTTACAGTCTTTCTTCTTCCTCTTCTTTGTTGTTCCCTAGGAGTAGAAGTTGTGCTGTGGGTGTACCAACTAGGGCTGATCTCCTCAGGGTCACTTATTCTCTGCATTTTGACCAGCTGTGGATCTCTGTATTGTTCTCCATCTGCTGTAGAATGAAGCTTCTTTTGTGAGTGGTGAACACTAGACTTAGCTATGGGTATAAGGTAAAGTGTTTAGGATACAGTTCAAAGCTATATTGATTAAGGAAAATGGCAGTGGCAACAGGTGCCTAGTCCTGTGGTTCTTACAGTCTCTTCTCCCCCTATTCTGTGATGTTCCCTGAGCCCTAGGTGTAGGGACTGTAGTGTGGATATATTACTTGAAGTTGGGCACCCTACAGCCAGCTCTTTGCATGTTGACCAGTTGTGAATATCTTGGTAGTTTCTATCTACTGGAGGAAAAACTTATTCATTTTTGAACACATTTTCTAATGGTTTCCCCTTGAGTCAGGTAGAGAGTTAGTAAACCATTTGGCATATTTCCCTTGTAGTACACAATATGTTTCATATACTAGTCTACAATTTTATAAGCAAAATTAAATAGTGAAGTAGTAGGTTATTTATTTGTAGTAGACACACAAAATGTTGTACTGCAATACATCTAGCATGGGTATTTGTTTCTTTGACTCAAGAGTCTTGGCTATGAGATTATAAATTATTTGAGGAGGTTAATGACTTACCCACCTTTATGCCCTTAAATCTAAGCTATGAATGAAAATCAGCAAGAACTCAAGTGTTTGACAGAAGAAGGAATAGGATGGTAACAAGTGGAAAAGTGGAAGGAGGCTGGAACTACAGAATTCTAAAATTCCTTTTCAAATTACCATGTGTGCCTCAGGTAGGCAATGTGCCTTCCTGACATTGTTCTAACTCAGTGGTTCTCAGCCTTCTTAATGCTACATTATTTCATTGCTGCTTCATAACTGTAATGTGCTCCTGTTATGAGTCATAATGCAAATATCTGACACGCAACACCCACATGGGGGTCATGACCCATATCTTGAGAACCACTGTTTTAACTAAGTATCAACACAACACAAAGGTGATATGAATTCAGTTTCCCAGTCTCTGTATCTTCTTAAGAGTGTCAAAGCCCTCAGTCACTTCCTTAATGGCTAAAGGGATGGAATAACAAAAGAATAATTATACATGTGGGTAAGTGTGATTACTCGTCTGTGTATGAAAATTTATTGAGAAAAGATGACTGTGATGATTAGTTAATTGTGAGGGAGGAATATTCATAATTGGTTTGAAGATCATATAGGAACCTTGAGGAGTAAAAAGTGTCTCAGAGAAGTTGACCTTTGGCCAGGCAAATTCTAAACTTTCCTGGCATTTCTCTTCTACATCACTGGTTAAGTGCTGAGTAGAGGTGGGAAGATTTTACCCATGTCTAGCAACTTTCATACTTATAACAATAGCACCATCCCTTCAAAATCATGTCCTTGGCCACTGGTTTTAAAGGAAAGTTTGAATTATACACTAAGTAAGAGTTCATAGTCCAGCTTGCTCATTTCTCACCCTTGGAAAATCTGAGGGATAAAAGGCAAATGGATTTGCAAAAATTCCTGCTTAGCTAAACAGAAACAAAGTCAGAATTGGTGTGAGATCCCTTTAAATCATTTAGGAGGTAGCTTTTGGGCTAAGGATGTTAAGATGAGGCCATCATTCTGTATTACCTAATTGGTTCTAAATATAATGACAAGTGCTCTTATGAGACATGTATGTAGAGGAAGAAGCTGGAGGAAGCAAGAGACAGAATGCCCCTCTAGGGTATTCAGAGAGAGTACAGACCACTAAGGTGTTGACTTCATATTTCTGACCTCGAGAACTCTGCTAGCAAATTTCTGGTGTTTTTAAACCTCTAAATGTGTGGTCACTACTCATAACTCCTCCTTTTTGAGTATTAATCTTCAGATTAAAAAAAAGTGAATCCTAAGTATCAATATTTTGGGGGAAAATATAGCAGCATCCATGTATTTGTTGTTGGTGGTGCTGGTGGTGGTGGGTTTCTTTTTTTCTTTTTTCGAGACAAGGTTTCTCTGTGTAGTTTTGGTGCCTGTCCTGAATCTCACCCTGTAGACCAGGCTGGCCTCGAACTCACAGAGATCCGCCTGGCTTTGCCTCCCGAGTACTGGGATTAATGATGTGTGCCACCGTTGCCTGGCGCCATCTACTATTTTTACTTCAAACTATATCTGACTAATGTAACTCTATTCCTTCTTAAAGGTCATACATAAGGTGAAATATTACTTACTCACATGGATATAATTTTTATTATCCATTCATTTGCCCTAAACTCCTCAAGTAATATTGCTGTAATCTTTATGCTACATCCAGGGCCCTGCACTATCTCCCATGTTTTTCCTACTATGTCAACCCCTTGAACACTATGCTGCAGCCTCACTGAATACTTTTCCACTTATATGGTTTCCTTCATTCTTATAGGTGAAATCTTCACAGAGATGGCAAAATAAAAGAAGCATTAAGCAGTTGCAGAGGTCCTGCATAGAATCCATCTGTGCTTTGACTTGCTTCCCAGGCATCTCAAGCAATCTAGTGCAGCCTTGACTTCCATGAATGATAGAAATACTTGTAGGACACTTAGGGTCATGGTCATAAACAATTCAACATGTGGACTTGGTAGAGAGATATACAATTTCTTAGTTCAAATGATATCAATATGTACCATACAATGTCAAGGTAACATGAAAAGGAAGAGGTAAGACATCTCCCCATTTTACCAAAGTAGAAGAGAAACATTGCCGAACACAAACTCTAAATGAGTGTAAGGGGAAACTTTAGACCTTCAAAGCATCCTATATGACCTTACAATGCCCAGTGGTAGGCTGCTTTAAATTAATGTAACATATATAGAAAGATAGAGAGGCTACAAAAAATAAAACCAGTCCATCCATGCAGTACACCCCCACGTCAATCCAGACCTGTGGGACTAAGAATAAGAATCCCTGCTTACCTGTACTCCACTGGTACAATTATTTACAAAAGCCAGAGGAGAAATACCCCTACTAGTACAATTATTTACAAAAGCAGGGGGAGAGATGTCCCCCAAGGCTGCACTTGACAATATCTGGAGACATTTTGTTGTCAGAAGGAGGGAGGAGGTGTTAGCAGCCAGGAATGCTGCAAACATCTGACAATGTACAAGACAATGTACAATGTACATCTCCAATATCTGGAGACATTTTGTTGTCAGAGGAGAGAGGAGGTGTTAGCAGTCAGGAATGCTGCAAATATCTGACAATATACAAGACAGTCCCCCGCAACAAAGAATTTTCCAGCCCCAAATGTCAATGCTCAGTGGGTAAAAGTATTGTGCTGATAGGATTTCTCTCAAATCAAGAAAGCTTCTTGTAAGACCAATATCTTCACAACCTTAGACAATAGAAAGTGCTAGAGACGTGAGGGCTTGAGGCATAATGAATCTAGACTTTCAGATATACAAAGAGACTGTGATTATCCATACAGAAACAAACAATAATGGTGATAGCTTGTGGGTTTGTTTGTTTTTGGGGTTTTTTTTGTTGTTGTTGTTGTTTTGGTTTTGCTTTAGTCTCCTTGTAATCCTGCCTCTTTCCCCTTCTTCTGGTTATATATTCACCTGTGTCTATTAAGTGAAAGAGTAGTGTTAGAGGAATAAATAATCTCAGTGATCCAGCCCCTTGAACCTGACTATGGACTCAAGACTAGACAGACTAAAGCCATTTAACCAGCCCCCTTCCGTGAAGTGGTGTACAGGAAACCGCTTAGAGATTCTGATGCAGGGGACTAGACTACTGGGAGATTTTTCTCTACTTGGCAGCTCAGGAGGCTCAGGCAGCATGAACCCCAGGCTCCTGCTATCATCTTCCCCCTTCTCTTTGCCTCCTTTCTCATTGCATGGAGAAGGCATTGTGAAGAAGAAAAGGGAATGGGCACCAGAGATGCTGGCAGGGTGAACTGTGTGCTCCACTAATAATGGCCACAGTTTGTGTTCCCCAAACCCTGCTTCTTAAATCTCTTCTTAACCCTGTAGGGCCGAGGTTTCCTAGAGTCCTATCCCAAAAATCGCAGATCCTCCTTTGGGAGTAAATTAGAGTTGAATTTTTGTAGTAGAGGGAATTTCAACTAATAATAAACTCATTTATAGAGCATTTCAGAGGTCACTAAGTGCTTGCATATTTGTGATTATATCTGTGCCTAAGACAGACAGACAGACAGATACACACACACACACACACACACACACACACACACACACACACACACACACACTTCCACTGTAGTCTGTCAACCAGGAAGATGGGGCTGCTGTCTTCTTGACAGCCATGAAAACTGAAACCCAAAGTAGCTGAGTTAAATGACCATTCCAATACCAAACTACAGTACCTCTCCCTAGGAAAAAATGCACATTCTTACAACACAAGAGACAATGCAGTAAAAATAATGGAATAATAGTTAACACCTACAGTGAGTTTAGCACCTGCCAAGCTTGGCTCATGTGCTTTCTAAATATGAACTCACGGAGTTTCACAATGCACCTACACATAACTAGGGATAGAATCCAGATCCTAATCCTGTTTTGACCTAAAGATTTATTCTATACCGTCACCCAGGATATATAGTCATTCCAAGTGAGGGCTGATATGTAAGGATTAACCCCAGACCAAGCCTACTGTTCATGTCATCTGATACACTTGTGTAACATGTACTCAGTAAACTTACTGTGTCAAACAATCTAGAAAGTTGCTTAGAAAGAAGGACAAAGATATTGTTCAAGAAGACTTCACAGGACAAATCTATTCTTATCCTGAAAGAAGAGGTTCATTTTCAAACACATCTTTGGAAACTGGAGGATTCTAGGAGAACCATGTGCATTTTATTAGAGAAAGACAGGAAAACGCCCTTCACCAACCTCAGAAGCCAAGTTGAAAATATGCTGGTTCGCAGTCCATAGCAAAAGCTGGATCTGCCATATCCAAGTCACTTGTGTCCCCAAAAACACATGTAGGGAGAACCTTGGGGACTTGTTTATCTCATGGCTTCCCGGTAGTGAATGTGGGCTGAGAGTTTCAGCTTGTTCCTTTTCTCTGTCCTGCTACTGGAAAAAAATGAAAGAAAACAAAACAAAACAAAAAAGGAATCTCCAAAACAGATGTCTTTCATAGAGATGGGAAAGCTATTTATCATTATCTTGGCAAAGAAAAAACCATAATACTTAAAAGCAGAATTCATTTCAGAATCTTCAAAAGTGCAATATGAAATACAAGAAAAGAAAATAATGATTATTTCAAAAGGTATTGCAAATTTCCAAATCACCTTTTCTTTCTATCCAAATCATCTTTGTTTTATGGATTCACTCATGCCTTATCTCAGGATTAAAACACACTCATTGTAACCTGTCACCTTGATACACAACATGAATAAAAAAACAACAACATCTTGTATAGAGGTCTACTAAGCTAGTATCATTTGAGTTTCTCAAGAAGCAAGTTAAGGGAAGGAAGACTGATTTCAACTCATGTTTTAAGGGGATATGGTCCATCATAGGGGGGAAGCTTGGTGGAAGGGGGATGAGGCACATGGTCACATGTCCACAGTGTGGCAACAGAAAGATGTATGCTTTTACTTGGCTTGTTTTCTCCTTTTTATTCAGACTTGGGTATCTTCTAGGTGATTCTGCATCCTGTCAAGTTGACAACCAATATTAACAAATCAAATACTAGCAAAAATAAGGGCCAGTCTTATAGGATGGAAGCTTAATATGATCAACAGAATCTTGGCTCAATAAAGGGGAATTTTAGAGAGAGGTACCTTCTTTTGTTTCCTAATAGTTAACGTAAAGAAGATACTAATGAAAAGAACTTGGTAAAGGCAGTGCTTGGAGTTCCTTTGCAAATCTTTCATTGAAAATTAAATATTTTGCCTCAATAAAATGAGATGAACTAAGAACTAAATGATCTACCTAAAGTGAAACCAGAAGAAATTAGTCTAGTGGGGAAAATGAGGGCTTCACACCTTAAGGCATCCATGTTCATTCTTTCTACAGCCTAACATTGGCCTTTCCTCTGTGCTCCTTCACTCTGAGGCTCCCAGCATCATGCATGTGCCTTCATGGATAAACGTTTGGATGTCCCACTCCCTTATTCAGTCTATCACCAACTCCCACAGACACTACTCTCATATTCCTCCTCAGTGTTTTTCCTTTACTTCTGCCCCCACTCCTATATAGAGTATGCCACGGCTTCCAGCTAGTCTCTCTCATCATCTTGTTCCTCTCTTTTATGCAACAGAAGATTAGAATATGTCACTCAACTGCTCTGAGCCCTTAAACATCTCCACATGACTACAGGATAAGGTGTAAGTTTCTGGATACAACATATAAGACCCAGTTCCTCTGGCCCAACTTCCCCATCTTCAGCCTCCTTCTCTCCCTACTATAACAGATATTAGATGTTATCTTCCCTGTGCAATGTGATGTTTCTCATCACTGGGGGTATGTTCAGTCTGTTCCTCTATGAATAATTCTGTCTCCTGCACTCTCTGCCCATTGTTAGATCCTCACCCTTTAGATCTTAGCTTGACTACCCATCCCTATCATTGTGTGGCTTCCTAAATGCTTTCTCTAAAGCTCTACCAGTCCCACCCTGAGGGCACATCACTGGACTATGCTTCTCATCGCATCTTTCATGCTGATATTCTCCATCTCTTTATGCATTTGTCTCTGTGAGCAGAGTACTGGTGCTATAAGGACCAAACTCTAGACAAAAATGTTTCTAACATAATAAACACCATGAGATCTTCCTCCCTATTCTCTTCTCTCTGAAGCACTGCTATTGCCTATTGGTATCATTTTTTTGATGTTTGAGGTAAACAGTGAATATCTATATTCTGTGTAAATGGAGAAACAGAAACATCTCCACCACCAACAATTACGTTAAATGTATCTTTCCCAGAGTCATTCAGATGGAGTGGGGAAAGAGTTACCAAGGACAAATGCCCCTGAATCTGCTAGTATGTGAATCTCTTCACCTGTCATTCATTAAGAAAGAACTTTGGCATAAAAAGAATGTAGAATCCATTTTACAAGGTTCTTTATTTTCTTACCCTTTCAGATTTGGACTTTCTGTTGTCTAAAGAAAAAGTACTAAGTTTTAGCCGGCATTCAAGGCACCATCTGACTCAAGATTACCTTTTCAATACTAAAACCTTCCTTCTCTTCCTGAGACAACCCCTTGTTGAGCCTGCCCTGCACTTTTCTCCTCGTTTCCTCTCTCTGATGTTCAGGATGCTACATTTGAACCTTGGTGAAGTGAATAGGTAAAGTCACCACATAGGCTGGACTCAGCTGATAATAAAACCACTGCTATTTCCCATAAAAACAGAAAAGACTTCTTCAAAATAGACTGTTCTTCAAACCACTCATATTCAATCCACTGTATGGCCAACTTTATATAACGCATCACTTTTCCCAAACAATACCTACTCTTACTTAATTATAAAAATTACATTTATTCATGTGGTGGGGAGCATGTGTCACAGCACAGACATAGCCCCCATCTGCTGGATCCAACTTAGATGACCAGGATTGGCAGTAAGCTCATTTGTCCATTGAACACTCTCACCTGTCTAAACACCTATTCTTACTCAGATAAAAAAGGACTGATTTGTGTCATCCTACTATGCAGTATATAAAGCACACAGCTTGTATCACTTAATTTTCCTAGCAATCTTTGGTCATAATCTGCAGTTAAAGTAAATGTTCAAGAGAAATTGCATAGCTAAGGTTTTACAAATTAAATTAGACTTATTATCATTTAACTTGATGGAAGTTAAATGTGATTACTTGAATCTAAAAGCCTGTGTTCCCCCCTAAAAAACTGAGTCAAAGTAGTAATACACTAGAAAAGACCTTTAAAGAACCTAAAAGCTCAAGCAGGCAAGAAATGTCATTGTCACTATTTATTACAAGGTACTTTTTGTATATGCTGATTCCGGGAGAGGAGCATACAGTTGGAAGGAAATTCAGAGACATCCACTAAGCATCATATTTAAAGGAAGAGAAAAGGCCATGGAGAGTGAAGAAGGAGATGGTGATGGCCTGTGCTGGGTCACGGTGGAGTGACACATGGGACAAGGCAAGCTGGAAGAGCAGGGTGTGGCTATGCGCAGCAAGAAGTTTGGCAAGGAAGCCTGAGGACTGACTGACTTTATAGTAAAGGGCTATTTCCAAGCATCTGAGCCACAGGGGCATCTGGCCCAAAAGACATTCTTGGAACAAGGGACTGAAAAAGAAATAAGCAAAAACTAAAATAAATCATGGGCTCCATGTGCTGAGGCTCACAGGAATGCTTTGACTTTGGAGTCACTTTCTACACTGGCGCTAGGATTTTTCCACACAGGTTCTGTCCCAAGCTGCAATTTCTTACTTGAGTGTCACTGGGAATCATATTGAAAACAGGCTTCAGAGTAAGGAGACTATTTTATGGCATTGCCTTGGAGGCCAAGTCTCCTTAATCCTTCTTAACCTGAAGAGTTTGTGTTTACATTAGTTATTTACCCTCTCTCTCAGCCTCCGAGGAGCCCATCCACCTTTATGCTCTGAGATTCTGGAGCTTGGATTCTGAAAAACATCCCAGCCTCCTTGCTGTCTTCTCACTAAAGTTTTTCACCAAGGAAATTAACAGGAGACTTGGAAGTGGCAAAAATAAAGAGGACTCTATTCCTAGTTGCGTGTTGTGCTAGAAGCCCTCCAGAGAGAAAGAAGATAGCCATGTTTGCGTCTGCTGTCTCCCATCAGCACTCTCAGCTCCCACTCTGGGATTTCTCATTGAAGACCAGCACAAGATAGTCTTCCAAGTCTAAACTCAAGTGTTCAACTTACATTCTCAGAGTTCTGATCACAGAAAGAGTGCTTCCCTATTAAAATTAAAGCACCAGCACTTAGTACTAAGTACTAATACTCCCCAAGGTGTGTAAGCCCTAGTCATAGGATTCAACCATGCATATGTTAAAGCCCACTTACAAGACATTCCTCTTCAGGAAAAATGAAAAAAACAGCCTCAGAATGTGCACCAACAGATCCTAAGCCTTCCTAAGACCATTTGTATTGTGTTCCCTGATTTTCTGCAGTTATTATTGTTATAAATACCTCAGTATCAAATTCACTGAGTCATCCTTCTAACACATACATCACTGAATCATCCTTCTAACACATACAAAGTTGTAGCTGGAAGTTTTCCTGTGTCCTGTAGCCTCTCAGTCCCAAATAAACACACAGAGGCTAATATTAATTACAAACTGTTTGGTCTATGGCTCAGGCTTATTATTAACTAGCTCTTTCATCTTAAATTAACCCATTTCTATTAATCAATGTATCACCATGTGTCTCCTGGCTTTACCTGTATTCCATTACATCTTGTTCCCCTGGCAGCTCTCTGCATTTGTCTTGACTCCACATTTCTTCTCCCTATGTCTCTCTTGGATTTCTTGCCTGGCTATATCCCGTGTTACCATAGACCAAAGCAGCTTCTTTATTAACCAATAATAGCAACACATATACACAGCCTACAGGAAAACCATCCCACAGCACAAAGTCAATTCCATATATTAATTTTCCTCAGTTTGGAATTCCTGATTATGTCTTCCATTTTTTTCAACTAGGACCTAAAAGATAGAGAACACATTTATATCCTAAATGCAGTTATGTTAAATCTTTCACAAATCATATATGGAGTGAAATGTGACACAGATATCACATTCTTGGACTTTGATCCAAAGTGTTGCAAATCAAATATGACACAATGACACTTGTACAGTAATGTTCCCTGCCTTTCTGTTCACAACAGCTAAGCTGTGGAACCAACCTGGTTGTCCAACAGCAGAGGAATGGATAAAGAGACCTATCCTATGAACATAATGGAATTTTTTGAGCCATAAGGAACAAAATAGATAATTAATAGAAAAACAAATGCAAACAGGCCTTAAGGAACAAAATAAATAATTAATAGGAAAACAAATGCAAACAGGCCTAACTGTATTAAGCAGATTAAGTCTTGAAAAGACAATATTGTATATTTTTCTCATTTGTGGCTCCCAGATTTTATTTTATTTTATTTTATTGGTTTTTTTCAAGACAGGGTTTCTCCGTGTAGTTTTGGTGCCTGTCCTGGATCTCACTCTGTAGACCAGGCTGGCCTTGAACTCACAGAGATCCTCCTGGCTCTGCCTCCTGAGTACTGGGATTAAGGGCATGCCTCACCAACACCCAGCCATTCCAGATTTTATATAGATACCTAAAACCATGTTTGTATATATGACATGAAAGTAAAAGTGAAAGTGACTAGGGGACAAGTGGTACTAACAAGAGTTGAGGTAGAGAAGGGAAGAGGAAAGGGAGGAAAATGTTTAATGTACAACATATACTTGTAGGGAAATGTAGTTATATAACACAGTACCATGTGCAGTGGATATACATAATGAATTATTTTTTTAAGAGTGAAAGAAATAAAAATATATAGAAATAAAATTTACATTCTAGAAAAAGTAAATACTTTGATTAAGCTACCATGTCTGTCAATCACAGAAAAATATATGGATCCTATATATACACACAAGTTTACTGACTACAAACAAGCTTGTGCCCTAGCCATGTGTCAAACAAGGACATGTTGAAGCTCTGGAGATGGAACATTGGTGAGTTATTACATCTTCCTCCCAAAGATATTTATATAGAGAAAAAGAAGTCAGTTATAATGCCATATGAAGAGACTCTTACAAGTCAAGTGGAGAACCATGAAAAACAAAAAAAGAAAGCCTAAAAACTGTGAAGAAGATGCATCCTTATCTGAGTCTCAGATGTGGACCAGTCATCTTACTATGAATGTTTTTCAGTTGTGAAAATCAATCATAATTCAACTTTGGATGGTTTGACAGAAAATATCCATTGGAACTAAATGTCTAACCCCAGAGTCAGGAGAAGACTGATGGAAAAGACTCAGAAGAAGTAAAACCCAGCCAGCTTTAGAATGTGTCAGTAGTTGAAATGGTCTAATACCTGGACCCAATAGCACCAGGGACATGAATAAAACCCTATGTTTCATTCAGAATTAGAAAATCCAACTGGTTGTGAGATGAAGGATCCATCAAGACACCACTGATAATAGTAAGGGGTAAAAAGATTCCCCAAAAGAAAAAAGGGTTATCTGGAGAGAGAGAGAGAGAGAGAGAGAGAGAGAGAGAGAGAGAGAGAGAGAGAGAGAGAGAGAGAATAGATGACATACAAACAGAAAACAATGGGCTGGAAGTGCAAAACAGAAAACTGTTCATTACAAAAATGTGCAGGAAGGCTCTAGTTGGACAAGAAAGGATTGTCCTTCTGAATAGGAAGAATGAAAACATGGTAGTGAGTTAAACATAGCACGTGGACCTAAAGTCCCGAGACCAAGAAAGTTGATGAGATCACCACTGGAAGTAAGGAGCTCAAAAATAAGACTCACAGCATGGCGTTAAAGAACCCACTGTGGCTTCTACAATACCCAAGGCAGCACTCAGCAGTTCATCTATATTTTGGATTTTTGACAGGTGCTCATGTTTTCACAATGAAGATGACTCTGATGGCAGCAGTGGCAGGGACAGAGGTGCTGGTGGTGATTTGGGGGCAAAGCATCTTTAGTATTGTGACAGGAGCAAGTTAAGGGAAAAGAGGACAGTGAGGCAGTGAGAATGCTATGGTAAGGGCACTAACACATACCATGTGGATAGCACAAGCTCAGAGCTCAATGGAGGAATGCTGAGCTCAATAAGATCACTAGAGTGTAAGCATGGGAGAGAACACATGCAGCACATTTCCTGGGAACCTCATCCCCATGTGGCATAGATGATCAGTGTGAGCAGAGGAGGGCTCTTCACTGGTAAGGAGAGAGATGCTGACATGATGCAAGTGAAAAAAGGGGGTGGTGGTCAGAATCCTACAGCAGACACACAGAGGCAGTGCCTGGACCTCCCACAGCTCTCCTGGACCCTAAGTGCCTTGACTTTCCACATCTCCCTCAGTGGGATTTCTTGAGAAAGCCACAGAATGGTGAAAGCTGGGAGAGATGAGGGTGATTATTATCTCATCCAGGCCTATCATTTTACAGATGAAATTAGTCTCCATGTTCCCATATGCCATGTGGTTCTGAGGTTACTTTCTCCAGGGCTCAGCCACAAAGACTGGCTATTTATTTATTTTATTTTTTAGTTGAGGAATATTGCTTAAAATGACTGTCTCTGTCCCCACCACAAATTACCTGCTTTTGTTCCTCAGTCTAAATTGCTGTGGGTTAAATATTTGATTCTCAGGGACTGTACTTTCTCTTACATCAAGCTGGTCACACAGAGCCTAAGAAAATGGTACACTGAGTAGTTCTGCAGTGATAGAGGGTCAGCCTGCACAGGATTTTACTTTTCTTCAAAAAGTTGAACTAGGAAGCAAATTAGTTCCCAAGACACAGTCTCCTTCAGTGCCTCCCACCCTAGTAACTGATGTTGGTGTTGGGTGTGAGGTCTATGCAGCATTGGGTTCTCAAGTTCACAGTGCACCTAGAGGCTCCTTTTATATCAAATATGATATCTTTATTTGGTCATCTTCAACACATTAATGGGTCACCACTAAGCTTGTCACTAAAGTCACAACAAAGAAGATACCACGTTGCCTTTGTAAACTTATAATTTAGTGACTTTTATTGACATTAGGGAAGCAGGAGTGAGCATTATGATCCTAAAGAACATAAGCTTCAACCTTCATCTTTCCTTGGAGACTTCTAATGCTATATAACTAATTTAATACTATAAAAAAGAACAAACGAGCCAGGCGGTGGTGGCGCACACCTTTAATCCCAGCACTCGGGAGGAAGAGCCAGGCGGATCTCTGTGAGTTCGAGGCCAGCCTGGGCTACCAAGTGAGTTCCAGGAAAAGGCACAAAACTACACAGAGAAACCCTGTCTCGAAAAACAAAAACAAAAAACAAAACAAAAAAAAAGAACAAACGTACCTTTAGATCCTAAAGAACTAGAAATTCACTTGACAAAATCCTTAAGCAGTTGACACTTCACTCTCAGTTACTAGTTCACAACTTAATTGTCTATTTATTACCTTTTGTAAGGTTGTGCCTAGTAGGTCTGGTAAACGACTCTAAGATACCATCTAACACCCGTCAGAATGGCTAAGATCAAAAACACTGAAGACAACTTATGTTGGAGAGGATGTGGAGCAAGGAGAACACTCCTACACTATGGGTGGGAATGCAAACTTGTACAGCCACTTTGGAAATCAGTATGGTGGTTTCTCAGTAAATTGGGAATCAATCTCTCTCAAGACCCAGCTATACCACTCTTGGGCATATACCTAAGGAATGCTCAATCTTACCACAAGGACACATGCTCAACTATGTTCATAACAGCATTATTTGTAATAGCCAGAACCTGGAAACAGCCTAGATGCCCCTCAACTGAAAAAATGGATAAAGAAAATGTGGCACATATACACAATGGAATACTACTCAGCAGAGAAAAGCAATGAATCATGAGGTTTGCAGGCAAATGGACGGAACTAGAAAATATCATCCTGAGTGAGGTAACCCAGACTCAGAAAGACAAATATGGTATGTACTCACTCATAAGTGGATAATAGATGTAAAGCAAAGGATAACCAGACAGAACCCACAGCTCCAGGGACACTAGCTAGTAAGAAGGACCCTAGGAAAGACACAAGGATCGCTCAGTGATAGACAAATGGATGAGACCTACAGGAGTAAACTGGGGGTGGGAGAGGTAATGGAGGGCAAGGGTCAGGGGGAAAGAGAGCTTAGGGGAGCAGGAAGTTTGAGCTGGATCAGGAACAGAGTGGGAGAACAAAGAAAGAGATAGCATGATAAATGAAGACACCATGGGAATAGGGAGAAGCAGAGTGCTAGGGAGGTCCCCAGGAATCCACAAAGATGACTCCACCATAGACTACTGGCAATGGTCAAGAGGGTGCCTGAGCTGACCTACTCTGGTGATAGGATGGCTAAATACCCTAACCGTCATCATAGAACCCTCATCCAGTGACTGATGAAAGCAGATGCAGAGATCCACGGCTGGGTCCCAGGCAGAGCTCCAGGAGTCCAATCAACAAGAGAGAGGAGGGATTCTATGAGCAAGAGGTATTGAGACCATGATTGGAAAAAGTACAGAGACAACTAGCCAAACTAGTGGAAACACATGAACTGTGGGCCAATAGCTGAGGAGTCCCCATGGTACTGGACTAGGCCCTCTGGATAAGCGGGACAGGTCTTTAGCTTGAACTATTTAGGGGACCCCCAGGCAATGGGACTTGGGACCTGTTCCTAGTGCATGAGCAGGCTTTTTGGATCCTAGTGCCTATGGTGAGACACTTTGCACAGCTTCTGTGCAGGGAGGAGGAGCTCGGACTTGCCTCAACTGAATGTACCAGGCTCTGCTGACTCCTCATGGGACATCTTGACTTGGAGGAGGTGGGAATGGGGGGTGGGTTGTAGGGGAAGGCTGGCGGGTGGGAGGAGGGAGGACAGGGGAATCTGTGGTTGATATGTAAAATGAATAAATAATCTCTTAATAGAAAAAAGATAGTCACAATGAACAAGTTATAAATGAGAATAAGCTATGCATAGTCACATACCAATCTCATTTTAACTATCACCTTCAGATGCATTTTGTTAATAAGGGAACTGAAGTCTAGAAAAACAATCAGAAGCCTAACCAAGTTCAATCAAGTAGAAATTTCCACCATCCTTTATATCATCGTTTTGATCATGACAACGTGATGTAATCATCAATCCCTACATCTATTGCAGGATATTGATCACATTGTGAACCCTGAAATTGCATTATTGACTGGAAAAATCAAGTTTATTTTTGTGGTGTGGCTCAGCCCTAGTACACACCTTTAATCCAGGAGCTTTTTGCTTAAATATTGTAAATAGGATTAAATAAAGTCAACCTTGGGTCAAGAGGCAGAGCAAGCAACCAGTTGACAGAAAGTGAACACAGAATGATTAAGGAAAAGCTACAGAGAGTAAAAGGGAGTCAGGAGGACTGATAGAGAAATGCACAGGAAGTAGAAAAGGAACACTGAGTTTGAGGAGATATTTGAGACAACAGGAGAGAGGAGAAGCTTCTGGGATGTTGGTGGAGGCAAAAGGTCAGCTGGGTGCTTTCTCTACCTCTCTGAGCTAGCAGGCTTTCACCCCAGCATCTGGCTCCCAAGTCATTATTGGTAAAATTGAACGATTGGAATTTTGTTAAAAAATGCATCTTATAGTAGGAGTGGCCATTCATTCATTAATTCACTGAGCAAGCATTAAACTAAGCCTATTATGTACAAACATATTTTAAAATAATATGTTGTTCTAGCCCATCGAGATGACTCAGAAGGTAAAGGAGCTTTGCTACACAATCTTGATAAGCTAAGCTAGATCTCAGGAACTCTCATAAATGTAGAAGGAGAGAACTGATACCACAAATTGTTTTCTGACTGACACATATGCACTGTGTCAGGCATGCTCTCACACAAACACATCCACAAAACAATAATGCACAGTTTTGATTTAAAGACTTAGCTCTTATCAACAAGGAACTCAGACTTCAATAAACAGTCTATTCATTAATTGGTAGCCACTAGGTCATTTCACTTTCAGTTATTATAAGTAATGAGATGTGTGAACATCAGTGTGTGAACGTGCATTTGCAAGCTTTTGTGTTTTCATACAATACAACATGTTCTCACTATAAAAAGGACTAATTTAATGATACATTCTGTAATATAAATGAATGTTGATACTGTAAATAAAATAAGTCAGATATAAAAAGGCACATATTTCATCATTTTATTTGTATAAAACATCAAGTAAAGGGACTAGGGAAAGGTCTCAGTAGGAAAGAGTGCCTCCAAATGAAGCATGAGGACCTGAGTTCAGATTGCCATCACCCACATAAAAGCTGGTTAGGACCTCACATGCATGTAATTCATGCAGATGTAGATAGGAACATCACTGGGGCTTGCTGGTAGGCAGCCTAGATGCAAAAGAGTGAGCATCAGCGATCGACTCAGTCTCAACAGAATAAGATAGAGTGATGCAGCAGGACTCCCAGTGTCCCCCTCTAGCCTCAGCACACTCGCATATGGATATGTACACAGGCCCTCTCACATGTACACTTACACATGTTCATCATACACATACAAAATTAAATATCCAATGTAGGTAAAATCTATAGAGTGTAATGTCTCCAGTCTGGACCATGAAAATGGTTGCTAATGGGCACAAAATTTCTTCCTGAGTGTTCTAAAAATGTACCATAGTGATGCTTGCACAACTGGGCAAGTAAACCAAAAACCACTAATTGCATACTTCAACATGAAGAACTTCGTGCCATGAACTCAATAGGACATGTAAAAGTAAAACTTAAAATAAGTGTGATGAATGATTTGTGTGGAGGTGGAAAAACTCCAGATTGCTGAAGGGAATATCCGTGCTATGGATATAACCTACTTTTTATTGAGAGCTTATTGTGTACTTTGCATTATATTAAATGAATGGCTTATTTCATTTCATTAAACCATCAATTTCATTTGACCATTCAGCAATTATGGGCAGTGAGACTTACAAACAAAGCGTCAGGCACAAACTCTAAACCTAGGAGTTAGCTAGAGAGCCCTTAACAGAAATAAGATCACTGCTCTAATGAAGCAGCCATTCTATTGAGTGGGAAGGCGAGAGTGTAATACAGAAAAGAGAAGAAGGCAAGGAAGGGGGCACAATGTCACGAACATGTGCGGAGTTTTATTTTCCCTGAGCTGGTTAAAGAAATAATCTCTTGATGACTGTGGGTGGCAACACAGAACTGATTGATGTGCTGGAGTTCTGGAAGCTAAGCAATGTGATGATAGGGAGGCTGATCGCATATAAAGATGCTAATTGTGACTTTGGCCACCTTCCTGGTTACTTGCTGAGGTAGTGTGAAGGTGAGTGATGCTGAGGCAGTGAGCCACATCCTTGTTCTCTCAGTTACAACACGATATCCTATTGTCTCCTAAGTCTTCCCATGGCAGTACCCAGTTCTAAGCCCTACCAAGTACAAGCACATAAGCTGAAGCCTCCAACAGAAATGGCAGTAGAAGCAAGGTCCTATAGCCAAGGCTAGGGAACCCAATTTTCAGAGTAAGAAGGGAACTCTTCAGATGCTTTCCCAGATCTAACAGAGTGGGAACTAACTTCTGACTTGGACTCTAAAGGCCATCAAACCAGACTTTCACTTCATTCCATACATGGCTGAGAATAAAACCCCCAACCCAACCTGAATGTGTCCTTTGGTCTAACTCTATTCTCTCTCCCCAAGAGCACCAGGCAGTCTCCATGTTGCCATAGCAAACTATGGACCATGGAGCCACCCTGACAATGAGCTACTGTACCCTCTGACTAAATCCAGCTCACAATGTCTGATTACCACATGCAAAAACAGCTTGGATAGGCTCCCTGAAAAATCAGTTGGCTGCCTTCCCAAGGAAAGCTATTCACTCCTCTAATTTCACATTTTCTTCTACTATCAAAATGGACAGGGGTTTCCACACTCTGTTCCTGCTGACACTCCCTTGGACGCTATATTTCCCTGAGCCCTATTCATTCTTCCCACAGCTCACTTTCCTGGCCATTTGGTTTCAGCCTCTTTCACCCTCCTTACCCTCTTCCCATGGTTTAGAGACAATGTGAAGGTGACTTGATTCTGATAATAGCAACATGACAAAAGGTATAAACAATCAGTTCAGGTCATGGTTTAAAGGTAGAGCTGACAGGTTTGTTCCTGGAGTGGATGGGAGAAGTGAGTCAAATGACTTCTCAGGAGACAGTTGCCAAGTTCTGACAAGTAGAGAAGACTGGTATGTGAGGAAGGGTCAAGTTTGAGTGTATACTCCTAAAAGTTATGTTTTATGCCAGTCAAATGGAGATTATTTGTTAGATAGGCAAGTAAAAATATGCAATGTACCTTCTAGATGTCTGGATTTCACAGGCCTTCTCAACTTTGGCACAATTAATAATTAGGATGAATAATTCTTAGTGGTACGTTGCTGTTCCCTACACCATGAGATGTTTAGTCATATGCCCAACCTCCATGCATCAGATCCCAGCAACAATGCTCCAACTCCCTGGGATTGTGACAACAACAAAAAGTCTTCCCAGACACTGCAGAGTGTCATCTGGTGGTAAAATCACTCCCTCCTGAAAACCACTGTCCTAGTGTTAACAAAGGTTATACACATGCTATAGAAGCTCACGGACCTGGATCTATATATTTACCTATAGATATGTTTATCAATAGAACACATACACTTACACTTTCATTCTTCACACATGCACTGATTTGTAATTTGCTTATTTCATCATAGAAGATCCAAACATGCTAGTGGATACTAATATCTTATTTTAAAATATGTCATAGTAGTCTGTAGCATGAATGTCTACAGTGTGTCTACATCTATATCATTAAGTCATTGAGTTTGCTGATTTGTTACCACAGTTGTTTTGTTTGGAATAAATGTCTTATCACATGCTTCTTCACTCTTATTTATGTAGTTTTTCTTAGACATTGAAAGCTGGAATTGTTGGTCACAGAGCACATACACTTTAAATGTATTACATTTGCTCCAGGTAGATTGCATCTTAAAACAGTTGCGACAATGTGCTCTCTGTACCTAGGTTTCTTTGCAATCTGATTTTTTAGCTCCTCCAGTTATTTCTCCCTTTTTCAAGTATGAGCTGGCTTTGTGACATATTTTGATACACAGAAAGTAACACTGAGCACACTCAGAAGTACAAACAACCTTAGGTACCATCTTGTTCTCAAGGCATCATAGGCTTATCCCAAGGAACAGTATTATCAGATAGATGGAGTACCTAAGGCAGGATTAAGTTTACAGGAGACGGGGCGGGGGGGGGGGGGGGGGGTTGGGGGGGTTGGAGCACCAGGGGGATGAGGCAGGAGGAACAGGTTAGAATGTTGACATAGAACAAGCAGATCTTGAAGCCTGTGCAGGAGATGCTATTTGGAAATATCTCCTGCTCATCAAAAAGACAAAAACCTTCAGGTCAGCTTCTCTCAGCTG
Source organism: Peromyscus eremicus (assembly GCF_949786415.1). NCBI lineage: Eukaryota > Metazoa > Chordata > Mammalia > Rodentia > Cricetidae > Peromyscus > Peromyscus eremicus. The sequence goes on along the minus strand of NC_081417.1, from coordinate 81,357,281 downwards.
ATTAACCCCCAAAGCCCTGGCCCTCTTCCTATGGCCATATGCTAGAGAAGGCTGTCAGATACTGAACACCTGCTAATGCACAGAGGCAAAAAGGGAAAAAGGTTGTTGACGCTTCCTCTGAAAAGTCTAGCCTGCTGAAAGGATATGATTTATTTTTCAGAGCATAAAATGTATCGCAAATACTTGACTTCAGCAAGCATTAAAGGGACGCGGTGAATTGGCAAGAGGGATACTGAAAGCAGTTAGTTTTGGCTTCAAGTCAAATCACAGAGTGGGGCGTCAAAGTCTTGAGACGCCTTGGGAACAAACTGAGAGGTTTCATCCCTCTCCATCCCTCCTGGTGTGCCAGGATGTGTCCTTTGACATTTGAAATTCCCTGTTGTGTTATTCAAGGCTCCATCTGAACTAATGCTCAGCTGTAGTTTCGCCAGTGGAGTGGCTGGCAAATTCCTTTTTGTTTTATTCATGCTGGCTTTGTCCTCCCCCCTCTCTTCCCTCTCCCCTCCCCCTTTCCTTTTAGGATTGTTCTCAACAGAAAAGAAGCATTTCTCTAAGAAAAACAAAGAACCCAGTTAATGGTTTAGTCAATTTTGGAATGAATTGCAAAAACTTGGTTTTTGGTCTCATGGTTCAGTGACAAATTCTTTGCATAACAGAAAATTAACGTTATGATAGTCATTGAAAAAAATGCTTGAAATATGAAATGTGAGGGATAAACAGGGAGATGAACAAAGGAAGGAAGGGAAGAAGTAAGAGAGGGACAAAGGATGGGCAGGGGGAATGAATGAGGGAAGAAAAAAGGAGGGAAGGAGAGGTGAGGATAATCACAGGGTCCAATAATACAAATCAATAAACTGTGATACAGTCCTTCCATTGAGTACATTGCATATTAACAAAAAAAAAAAAAACCAAATCTGAGAATTTCTAGTGCAATTGTGTGTTTCAATACCTCACAGCACATAGGCATATGAAACATTCAAGTTTAAGTATGCCAAGTGGTGGTGGCACACTCCTTTAATCCCAGCACTCAGGAGGCAGAGCCAGGTGGATCTCTGTGAGTTGGAGGCCAGCCTGGGCTACAGAGTGAGTTCCAGGAAAGGCGCAAAGCTACACAGAGAAACCCTTTCTCTCTCTCTCTCTCTCTCTCTCTCTCTCTCTCTCTCTCTCTCTAAAAAAAAAAAAAAAAAAAGTTTAAGTATGCACATAATAGCCCATATGTGAAAAAAAAATTGTTCTCATGATAAATTCATCTATGGGTAAATACACGAACAGGCCCAGTATGCTTCTTAGGAAATGCACACCTCTGCTTCCAGTTGTGGTTCTCAACTTGGGTCAATTTTGCTGCCAGGAGATATTTGTCAATATCTGGAAACACTGGTGAAGTCACTAAAGGTGTACCACCTAATGTTGTATTTAATGTGGAAGGCAGGGATGCTGCTAAATGCCCTGCCACACACTGAGGAGACACCCCTGCATAGAAATATCAAGCCAAAATTGTCAAGAGTGCAAGGTTGGGACATGCTGCTCTCAGTTAACAAATATGGGGGAATAGGAAATGGATATAATAAAGAAGTTTATAATGACTTAGATCTGTTGAGAAGGCTATGATTTCACATTCCTTTCATAATTCCAAAGCAGTTAAAATTAACTTTCAGTAGATGTCCACTGACAGCTTAGAATCTGATGTTTCTTGGTTTCTACTCATCTCCCACACATCCTACATTTTCTACATAGTGAAATAACTACAGACATCATGTTTCCTTGGTAGCTCTTAATTATAAAGCTCATCCCCTCCTTCTGTGTCTAAAAAAATTCTACCCACTCTCCAGATTTCGTGCTGTGTCCCTGTTCTTGTCAGGTGAAGCCATTCTGTTCCTCTGCCATCTCTGCAGGGTCTCCATACCTGCCATTACAAATGCCCCCCCCCCTGCAATTTGACATTAGAAGGTTGCTTTTTTTTTTTCTTTCTTTTTTTTTTTTTTTTTTTTTTTTTTTTTTGATTTTTCAAGACAGGGTTTCTCTGTGTAGCTTTGCGCCTTTCCTGGAACTCACTTGGTAGCCCAGGCTGGCCTCGAACTCACAGAGATCCGCCTGCCTCTGCCTCCCAAGTGCTGGGATTAAAGGCGTGCGCCACCACCGCCTGGCTAGAAGGTTGCTTTTCTAAAGTAAGCAGTGACCCATACAGTCACATACTTCCAGCAGACCCCACTGGAACCAAATGCCACATAGCTTTGGATATGAGCCCTTTTCTATAGAGAACCAAGGATCCTCTCAGTATTAAGCATGTAGACCCCATATTGTCAGATCTCAAAAGATATGTTGGCAATTCAGAGTTTACTGTAATATTTCTCAATTATTTTTAATTCATTTTTATTTAACTTTTCTGAGAATACCGTAGATGATTACTAAATTTACATCATGTCCACTCCTTATTCTTTCCCTTCCAACTCCTCCCATTCTTTCCCCCACTCTCTCTCAAATTCAAAACTTCATTATCTTTATTAGTGTTATATATATATATATATATATATATATATATATATATATATATATACACACAAATATACATATAGACACAAAACATATAACTTACTGAGTCCATTTAGTGTTGCTTAAATGTACATTTGTTTAGGGTTTGTATTACACACAGGATTTATTAGAATGACTTACAGGCTGTGGTCTGACTATTCCAGCAATGACTGTATCCTGACAGAAAGTTCAAGAATTTATAGCTGTTTAGTCTACAAGGCTTTATCTGGTCTTCAGTGTATGTTGTAAACCCAAAGAAGTAGGTTCTAATACCAGTGAAGGAATGAAACTGCCAGGGAGAGTGAGGGCAAACAGGCAAAGAGCAAAAGCATCCTTCTTCTGTGTCCTTTATATATACTGCTGCCAGAAGATGTGGCCCAGATCTCTAATGTGGGTCTTCCTAGCTCAAATGATCTAGATTTAGGATGAGTCATCCCACCTCAAACTATCCAATCAAGAAAAATCACCCACAGGTGTACCCAGAAGCTTGGGGTTTAGTTAATTCCAGATGTAGTCAAGTTGACAATTAAGAATAGACATCACAGATTGGAATCAGATAATCTATTAGGGAGCTATTCCTTGGAGAAAATTGATCCTCCCTCTCTCAAATTCATTGATTGCCTATACTTCTTCATCAAGGGGTGGAGACTTGCAAAATTTCCTCCTTCTGCATTGGCATATCCACTGGTGTTATGTTTGCAGGTCTTGTTTAGACAACAATATTGTTGAAATTTCGTGAGTACAGCACCCCTGTCATATCTAGAAGACACTATCTTGGACTCTTACAATCTTGCTAACCCAATTTTCTAAGAGATGCCCATATCCTCAGATGAAGGAGTTGTACTTCAGATGTACTAATTATGACTGGGCTTCCCATGGTCTTATGTTCTACATTTTAGTGGATATCTGCAATGATCTCTAACTGCAGCAAAAATAAAAAAAATAAACAAATAAACAAAAAAGCACTTCTTTGATTTCTGATGAGAACTACAGTTATCTGTAGGTATAATGATGAGTATTAGAATTCAGAAACAAACTCTATTGACTGAGGAAAATGACAGTAGTAGGTTCTTCTCTAGGGCCTAAGATCTCTTCAGTCACTGTTAGATTGTCTAAATTTAGTGTGCTAGGCATGAATTCCTTCCTGTCAAGTGAATTTTCATCTATTAAGCCTGATTAGACAGATGTTGGTTACCCTCAATGTGAAACTGAGTACTAGGGATGCCATACAAGGTATAATCACCCCACATGATGTGTGTGTGTGTGTGTGTGTGTGTGTGTGTGTGTGTGTGTGTGTGTATTAATCTAGTCATTGTGATGGTTCATAGAGTCTACAGCTGGGTGTGACTATCAGTTACTTTTTTTTTTTTTGCCTTTGTGGCTTGCATAGCACCTTTGAATACAGTGAGCGCAAGTCCTCAAGAAGGAGTCTTCTAGGTTATATCCAGCTCATTTTCTCCAAGTCTTGTGTCCAAAGTGTGTTATGTCTTCAGTAATAGGACCATGCCTTCAAGTTCTGGGAGGCATCCAACAGCAATGGAACTAGCCTATAAAATAGCCTATACCATTTGGGGGGCAGGGGGAGGGACTTGGACCTGCCTCAACTGAATGTACCAGGCTCTTCTGACTCCCCATGGGAGGCCTTACCTTGTCTGAGGAGAGAATGGGGGGTGGGTTGTAAGGGGGAGGCTGGGAGGCAAGAGGAGGGAAGAGAGGGGGATCTGTGGTTAGTATGTAAAATGAATAAAAAAAATTCTTAATTTAAAAAAAAAAAAAAAACCTGATTGACAAATAGAAGGGAGGTTTCCCATGCCTGTGACTGGAGTTTTTTGGTCAGAAAGTCTATGGATCTTGGGGGAAGTAGAATCACCCCACATGATGTGTGTGTGTGTGTGTGTGTGTGTGTGTGTGTGTATGTATTTTGTAAAACTGTTTCCCTATGACTTTTTTTAGGCATCTGAGGGCTATTTTATCCTTCCTTTTCTCTACTCCCTCCATATTACCCTCCCTTTCTTCTTCTGAGTTCAAGTCTCTCCTTCTGTTTGTTCCTCATGTCCTACTTCCCCTCTCTCTCTAGAGCTCTTACTCAGCACTCTCCCATGATCCCTTTCTATTTTCCTGGCTTCTGTGATTACTTCAAGTTACATACTCAGACCTAAAGATTCAGAAGCATGTTCCACCAGTAAAGAAGGACATGTGACATTGGTCTTTCTAGGTCTGGATTCTCTCACATGGTATAACATTTTCTAGTTCCATTCATTTACCAGCAGATTTCATTGTTTTATATTTGTTTTAGCTGAATAGTAATCCACAATGTATCTGAGTCACATTTTCATCCATTCATCATTTTAGAGGAAAATTAGGCCTTTTCCACTTCCTAGTTTTTATGACTAGAGCAGCAACAAAAAACTAAGCAAGCTTCACTGTAGTTAGATAGTAAATTCTTTGGGTGTACCAAGAATGGTATGGATGGGTCATATGGCAGATTTTCTTTTAGCTCTTTGAGAAGTTTCTCCATCGTTGAAGTTTAATGCCTAAATATAAACTCCATAATCAGTGAGATGATTCTGCACCCGTGGGTAAGCACTGTCTTAAGGATGGCTGGTTTTTAGATTCTCAATGATTAGAGCTACCATATATGAAAGTTAATGAACTAGACAAAGAAATGAAAATGAGAATCTGCTGTGGGACATGTGGGAGACAGGGACTCATGGCAGTCTTTGGCATAGTGTTGCTACCTCCAAAAGAAATATGTACAAATGGAAATCAGGCCTTATTATCCAGAAACATATCAGATGTCTCCTTTGAGGGATAAATAACTAAGCAGGCTAAAACAAGAATCAATAAATTTTTCCCTAAAACATCTCTCATGATAGATAATCCTATTATGAGTACTATGGATGATGAGAATATGAGAAAGAGAAAATGTTTTCTCATGCAATGATATTAAACTAAATATTCTTGTGACCAATATTCAATGACTGTTTGGTTTTGTGGATTTTTGTTTTGTTTTGTTTTGCCATCTCTCAAGTTTGTAAAATGACTAAAGGACAGACAGTTCAGGGGACAATAATTTCAGGATCTTATGTGGGGCTCCATTGGGTACCAGAAGTCTCACAAATCACACATTTTGAAACAGAATAATGATGGCCAGTGTCTAGCCCACCCTTTCATCTCATGGCCTTCAGAACCCAGCTAAAAGAAGGAGCCAACTGACAGCAGGAAAGATGCCTCAGCCTCAATTTCTGATCAGCCCCATGCATGCCAACTGCTGCTGGAGCAAACTCCATTGCCACATGTCTCCAGCGTGATCTATGGTGGGTTCAGAAATTTGGATGCTGGCCTCACACATCTCTCGGTATGCCTATCATAGGGAATGAGGGGAGACTGACTCAAGGTGGAGCCCAATGCAGCATCCAGGAAGGAAGTGGCACGTGATCAGATTCTCCTCACAAAGGACAGCCCCTCTCCATGTAACACACTGAGACATGTGCTTGTTGTCATGGAGATGTCATAATGCAGGGCAAGTAAATGCAGACTGAATAGATTCCATCCAAAGTGCTCTTGGAGGCCCGCGGCTTTCATTCCCTTTCATCAGCAAGCCGGAGTCCAGCTGGAGCCAGAATTAGTGATGGGTAAAGAGCTGAAAAGGCTGTTGGTCCCTTTCCAGGGTACCTCCAACTTATGTAAAGCTTCTTGGGCTTGGAAGACTTTACTGGCAAGCTGTCCCGTGAGAGTCTGGGTGCTTCTCGTTTTCTCATTCTGGTCCATAAACGAGCATCTCGCTTTGCATTTAGGAAAGAAGTGTGGAAGCTAACCACTCCAGTTTTTAAGACTTTCCGGGTTTGCAAAGAGGGAGGAAAAAAGGATGCTTTGGGCAAAGACCAGAACACAGTTTTGCTCCCAGCCTCTTTCCTCTTATTCTTAAGTATACGCAGATTGAACTAGATTCTACAGAACAAGGCTAGAACAAGAAAAAAACAATGTTCAAGTTATTAAACATGATTTTTCTGTTTTGAAGAGAAACAACAGCTATGAGCAAAACAAATCCAGAATACCTAGTTCTAAAGACTTTTTTTTTATAATAATTGGAGTAAATTAAAGCATTTTTTAATTTATTCTAAGTGCCTTCATACAGATGTGTCTAATCAAGTTACACAAAGACTGCATCAACTTGCCGCAGCCCCACTGACGGAGCTGAACTGTGTCGCAAAGACAAAGCAAATGAATACAGAAGTGGCAGAGAAGGCAGAAGAGGAAATGCCTCTGCCCACCTTGCTGAGCACAGGGACTAATATACCCTACTGGACTTAGGGAAAAGTCTAATGGCTTCTTATTTCCACTTCCTTAAATGTCATTACATTGCACATACACACACACACACACACACACACACACACACAAACACATACACACAACCCGTCTCAACAGGAGCAAGAGAGATACACCAAGAAGAGGCAGTGACATCAGAAAACCACAGCCATCTCCTTTCTCTGGAGAAACCCTGAGTTTAGGTGACGAACTGGAAAAACAGTCTTCACTTTTCTCACACAGAGGCTGAAGTGCAAAAACAGAAAAGGAAACCTTGTTTGTTCATGTGCAGTCCAGTGAGGGCTTCTGGGCCGTGGAGGTCCACATATCTCACAGCTTTCCTTTCATCAAGCCAAGGAAAACACAAAATGGAGCAGGTGTGGAGATGTAAAAATTTCCAGAGATTTCCGATGTGAAGAACACTGGGGATTAAAGGAGGGGGTGGAATGGGGAAAGCCCATCACCTCCATTTAGCAAACTAGAATCCCAAATCCAGGATGGAAAACCCTCCAAAAGTCACTCACCTTCTCACATATGTTGTAGCTGTTCAAGAATGGGGAGTCTCTGACACAAGTACATCTCTCCTCTTTCCAGAACATAGAGATACGTTATTTAGTCATGTTAGACAGTAAAATATTTACATTTTCAACTAAGTAATCATATATATTTAAAGTTATCTGAATATATTTTGTCAGTGAGTGTTCTTCCAACTGTTAATTTTCACAAACTTATTTGTTAAAAACTCCTTTAATCCCAGCACTCAGGAGGCAGAGCCAGGCAGATCTCTGTGAGTTCAAGGCCAGCCTGGTCTACAGAGAGAGATCCAGGACAGGCATCAAAACTACATGGAGAAACCCTGTCTCGAAGGAAAAAAAAAAAAAAAAACTTCCTGACATCAGGATCTGGCTATTTTAAGACATTCAACAGTTTGCCACAGCCCCAGTGTCTTCACATTTTTCAATGTATTTGAAACACTAGATTATTTATTATTATTAGCCACAAATACTGATTACCTTAACAACAGAACTCTGCTTGGTCATTCTTTTCTTCTCTTTCCCTCCCTTCCTTCTTTCCTTCTTTCTTCCTTCCTGCCATCCTTCCTCCTCCTTCCTTTCCTACATTCTTCCCTTACATCCTTCTCCTCTTTATCTCCTTCTTTTAACCTAGATTACATTCTGAACAAGGTGTGTTCTTGAATTCCATGTTGAAGGCAGTCAGGAATAATTACAAAATATAACAGCATTTTGCCTTTTTTCTTTTTATCATTTTCATCCTTTACTCATATGACCTCTCTCTATATCCTAATCTCCTATAGATTTTTATGGGTTTATGTGTCCCTGTAGATTTTTTTGTTATTAAATATAAAACATGCAGAACATGATGATATACACCTTTAATATCAGCACTCAGGATAGAGGCAGACTAATCTCCTGAGTGTGAAGGCAGCCTGGTCTACATAGTAAGACTGTATCTCAAAACTCAACAAATAAATAAAGGGGCTGGAGAGATGGGTTAGCAGTTAAGAGCACTCCTTGCTCTAGCAGAGAACCTGGGTTCAATTCCCAGCACCCACATGGAGGCTCACAGTTTGCAATCCCTGTTCCAAGAGATCTGATGCCCCCTTCTGGTCTCCATGGGCATCAAACATGAACACAATACACAGACATACATGCAGACAAATCAAATACTTCTTATAATAAAGCAATTGAAAAATCATTAAATCTGATTAACACATGTCTTTGGTTACAAGATGGTCCTTTGCTTACTGAGCTTGAATTCTTTTGGTTGTAAAGACCCATTCTTCCTGGAAGCCATACTCAGCAGTTTGGCAGAGGTGGAAAGGGACTGGGTTCTTTAGAGGGAAGACTCAGCACAATTATTGACCACCTAGATGAACTACAAACTTCTGATGGCCAAGTCAGTGTTTTAGTTACCTTACCAGAGTTCTAGCATAATATTTGACATAGAACATGTTCTCTATAAATTTTGAGGAAATGAATGAATGAACTGTTTCTCAAATTATTAACATATACCTCACCCTTCAATGAGCAGTAGAGTGGTGTTTTCAAATCTAAATACACCACCCAAGTCACTTGCTACACCAGCAAGAGCATTGCTTCTGGTGACAGTCCCCACTAGAGTGTTACTTGAGCAGACCAAGATGGCAGCATCTTCAAGGCTTATCATCCCAGTCGACCCTACGACAGCAATAATTAGTGAAAAACCAGTCCAGCACTTAGTGGTGTAGTAAATAGCTTGAGAAGGCCAGTGCCAAGACTGTGGCCTGAGGGTTCCTGGTCTCACAGACAGTTTCCCTAGGAGAGCAAAGTCTTCCCCTGGTTCACTGCCAATTACAACCCTGCCTTCTAGCCCACAAAGCTCCCAAGAATTCAGTCATCTCCCCCACACCAGAGCTAGAACTGTCTATAGGAAACCTACAGTTGTGGCATTTTCTTGGTTTTACTATGTAGCAAACCATCATTAAGTGGAGAGAAAATGAACACATATAGGGTATGAGACAGAAAGAGAAGCAAAGAGACGCTTGTGAGGATAAAGTTCCCACTGCTGAAGCCATTGGAACCTAAGCATCTGAGGAACCAGTCTGTATAACATTGCTGGGATGCAAGCACAGAGGCAAAGATGGATAAGGGGAAGGCTGTTCTCTGGACAGCATAAACTATATTGAGTGCATAGCAGTACTTTCCACTATGACCTCAGTACATGCACTGAATATTCAATACGCCCTACCATAGGAGTCATAGCTGAAGGAAAGAAAGTTAACAGGGTCTACCACACTCACCCAGGCATCTTTTCAGCTTCTTCCTTATCCTAAATATCTCTGCTGATCATTGGCCTGGCACTTCATAGATCCCCAATATATTCCAGTTTTCTATTTTTCATAAATATCTAATCCATATTTACCTTGCAGCACTTTCAGAATCATTACCAAGAGACCCTCCACCTTAAAATAAACAATCTAGAGTAGACTGGCAAGCATAAGAATGCTCGCTTTAAAATGGAGAGATTAACTTTTCTAGGTCTCCCCCAGAGTGTCAGGATAACTATTCACTCTAAGGTGTCTTCTCATCCAATCCAAGTTCTGTCCTCTGCCTTCCTCTCTGGTCTCCCCTCCCTTGTGTTCAACACGCACAAGTTATGCAGAACCAGAACGGGGTATAGTTGATTGAAACTATCACATCATTTCCCACCCCGTGTGATCTAGTGTTTCTGAAAAATCCAGAAAAACCTTGTCAGATTGACAGTAAGCTCAGATCAGCTTGATCTCACTTTTTGTTTTGTTTTGTTTTTTTTTTTTTTTTTTTTTTGGTTTTTCGAGACAGAGTTTCTCTGTGTAGCTTTGCGCCTTTCCTGGGACTCACTTGGTAGTCCAGGATGGCCTCGAACTCACAGAGATCCGCCTGGCTCTGCCTCCCGAGTACTGGGATTAAAGGCGTGTGCCACCACCACCCGGCTTGATCTCACTTTTAAATTTAGGGGAAAGGACTGAATGACTCGATGCAATTCCTAGGACACCAATAGATTGAATCCTAAACCTTGTCACAGGAATTAACCTCTCTTGGCTTCCAAACTGCTTTCATCGTCTTGTTTCTCTCCACACATCATCTCCCAGAATAAAATAAGAGTGTGTGGAATGAGTGTAAGTGAGTTTCAAGAAATGTCAAGAGCCAAGATCCTTCCAGTCAAGTTAAGGATCTTACAAGAACATCAAGACACCTTTGTGGGTAGGCACGTGAAATGACTGTATAGGAAGCATCCACTTCTCTTTGCATTCTGGAAATGAATGGAAGAGTCAGGACTGGAGGAAAAGCTAGTAGCTAGGAGGATGTTAACACAATCCAGGGCACAAGAACAGAGCTGTGAATCTAGGAAATAGCAGCAAAAGTGGAGAAACAGACAAAACCAGGAAATGCTTTAGAAATAAAAAATTGGATGTCGTATTAAATGAAAAAGATATTTGTGTGAAGGATACTGTTCATACTTATGACTTGATTGAATGGAAATGCCAGTTTATGCAGAAACACAGCTTGGTGGGAGATCAGGAATGAGGGGAGAAATCAAGCATGAAGAGCAGGGTAGATAGTTCCAAGTGGATCACTGATTGTTCATGACATCCAGGTGACTTCACTACGGTTTGTATATAGATTTTTCTTCACAGATTTGTCCCAGATCTCAATAGGGTGCCTGGTAGCTGATCAGAGAGAAAATGGATGTGGGAAACGTGATGGAAACAGACTCTTCAGCTAAGAAATACCACCTGTTCAGTCTTGCGTTGATCTGGTTGGAGAGAAAACAGACTTGAAGTTATTGCTATCTGGGCTCTATGGTCAGCCTTGTTTTCTGCCCATATGATCTTGGTGAGTTTGGCTCCTCTCTCTGAACCTCAGTCTGTTCACATACAAAGGAGATTATTCTCCACCTCTCACATTTGCTGATATGCATGTTAAAATCTGTTATAAACTACAAAGGACTAGACACCTGTAAATCAGAGTTATAATCATGTTAATATATACACAGGCATGACATGAAAGAAATTTTTTTAATGAAAATAAGCCATAGGAGAGAAATTGGCAACATTGTTTCTGCAGTCTCCCAGCCTTTGAAACAATCCCAAGAACAACCTGAGCCTTCTGGTGTCAATGAAAGAATTTTCTTACTTTGTTTTTTTAAACTTCCCCATCACTACAGTTACTTCCTCACAGCTTGTCTCCTGCAGCTGATGCTAAAACGTATTTATCTCCCTTTATGTCTTGGTTTATCCTTGGGCTGAATTCATTCCATTTGGCTGAAGAAATAGGCCAGACAGTATCCATCAGGGCTGTCCTCCCGTCAGCCACAGGGGAGCTTGGAGATGATTTGAAGTAATTTGCCAACAAAAGGCTGAGAACTGTAGCCACCTGTGAGCCAAACATTGTGAGTTTGGGGGCTGTGCTTTTGTAACAGCAGAGCTTGGGAATGCCTAGGAAGGGGGTGAGGTCATCTGTCTGGTTATGAGCAGTGTGTTCTGCAGGTCTTCTCATTCCACATTACATCATGCTGGAAAAAGAAAGTGTCTGGACATTCCTTACACAGTCTGCAGGGGTGTGAAGTGAGGCAGACATTGGCTTGCTGGAGAGTCATGGTGCATTGATCGGTTCACACATGAATATATACAATTAACCTCACCAGCAACTACAGAATGTCTGCTCCATGCTTGTAGTTAGTTGTGTGTGTGTGTGTGGGGGGGGGGTGTTTGTGTGTGTGTGTGTGTGTGTGTGTGTGTGTGTGTGTGTGGTGTATATACATATGTATGTGCACAGATGCATGAGTGTGTTCAGATTCGTGTGTGTGCTCAGTTAGAGGCTAGAAGAGGGATATTGGATGTCCTGCTCTATGGCTCTATACTTTCTTCCCTTGCTATAAGCCCAGCTATCTTCCTGCCTCTGCTCCTGGGATTACAGGTTTTTTGCAAGACCATAGCAGGCTTTTATACATGGGTGGTAAGACCTGAACCTGGGTTCTCAGGCTTGCATAGGGAGTGCTCTTAACGACTGAGCCACCTCTCCAGGCCCCCTGTGATTATTAATTCCAAACCAAGTTTGCCTTTTCAGTTACTGCCAACGATTGTGTATAATGCTTTACGTATAAAATACGTGCTTGTAAGTACTGGAGATAGAAGCAAACAAAACAAAACTCATACCACATGAGTCTTTCAAAAACATAGCAGGAGACAGACAACTAGCAAATCAATATGTTAGATTCAACACAAAGTCTTGTGGGTGGTCTGATGTAAAAATCAATAAAGAAGCAGAAAGGATACAGGGGCAATTTTCACTAAGATAATCAAGAATAGTCCTGTTATGAAGCTGACATTCTCAAAGAAACCATAATGAATTGAGGGATGCCACTGAAACCTGGGGAAGGAAGAGGTCTGGAAGCAGAAACAGAACGTGAAAAGGTCCTGAGGGTTGAAAATACTCCAGTTTTTTATGCTTACCGTGCAGCATACCTAAAACCCCAACTGACCCAAAATTTGAATTCTCCTAGCAGAAAGGTAAGAAAACTCCCAATTCAAATGTAGTAACTCACACCAGAAACATACCTGACATATTCCACAGATTCTAGTTTCTGTTCCAATGTGTTTTCAATTTTTATGTATGCTTTTAATTGGGCATTCTCTCTACAGAAGGAAAATTGATGTGGTGGTATTGTGTTCCCCAAAACATTGTGTACCTTAATAAACTTATCTGGGGTCAGAGAACAGAAAAGCCACAAGATACTTAGGCTAGAAAATGTTAGCACACGCCTTTAATCCTAGCATTCCAGAGACAGAAATCCCTCTGGATCTCTGTGAGTTCAAGGCCGCATTGGAAACAGCCAGGCATGGTGACTCACACCTTTAATCCCAGAAAGCAGCATTTAATCCCAGGGAGTGGTGATAGAAAGCAGAATGGTTTATAAGGCGTAAGGACCAGAAACTAGAAGCATTTGGCTGGTTAAGCATTTGCCTGGTTAAGCATTTGGCGGGTTAAGCATTCAGGCTTCTAGCAGCACAGTTCAGCTGAGAGCCATTGGGATGAGGACACAGAAGCTTCGAGTCTGAGGAAACAGGACCAGCTGAGGAATTGGCAAGGTGAGATAGCTGTGGCTTGTTCTGTCTCTCTGACCTTCCAGCATTTCACCCCAATAACTGGCCTCAGGTTTGATTTTATTAATAAGAACTGTTAAGATTCATGTTACAAATCGAAGCAACAATCATGTGATTGAGTCCATTAGGAAAGTAAGGGAAGATGAAAGAATTCCTCCACTACCTCTCCGGTTTGCATAAGAGGATTGAATGTGGATTCTGGGGAGATAGTTCAGTAAGTAGAGTACACCACATGCTGTGAAAACACGAGACTCTGAGTCTGAACATAAGAACACATGTGAAGCCAAGACAGTGGTAGGAGTCTGTCTCCCCAGTGCTTCTCCAATGAGATGGGAGGCAGAAACAGGAGAATCCCCAGACACCCATGGGCCAGCTAGACTGGCGTATACTGTGGCCTACAACAAAAGGGCCCTATCTCAAACAAGGTAGACGTGTAGTCGGTACTTGAGGCATTATGCCAGGTCAAGCCCATACCTACATGTCAGCAAACATACATACAGAGCAGGGCAGAATGTTGAATGTGCTATACATAAACCACTCCAGGACAGTCCTGTCTAGCTATGTCCTCATCGTTTTTACTCCCACATTAAGATTTATTACTGCACACTGCCAAGATGTCATAAAGCCAGCCTTCTGTCTGTGTACTGATGTGATGAATGCCAATGCGTGCATTTGCATTCAATGCAGAGTTTGCTCTAAAACAGGCTTGTCTCTGTCTTTTGTCTGACTCCCCAGGAACATGAATAGATCTTAATTCTCAAGCAGTCACTCAGGGCCCCTTTCAGAGGGACCTCTCACAGACATCCGGAAATCCCCAAACCCATCCGTTTCGCCCACAGTGGGGATATAATTTTGTGAGGATTGATGTGATGTGACTATAGCCAGTATCTTTGGAAAAAGTCAGAAATGACAACAGACAGTAAGGAGAATTACAAATGAAAGAGACTGGGGAAAAGTGAACACTACAGAGGTGTCAGATTCATTCAGCACCCATTGTAACCCTGTGAAGTAGGCATTCCCACCCCATTCACTGTAAGTGACACAAAGTGTGTAGAAATTCTAGCACCAACAAGAAACCAAACAGCTAGGAAATACCTCTCAGGGGATTCAAACTTGTGTAGCTACCCTATGTCAATCTACTTGCCAGCTCCCCTCAGTTTTTCTCTATAAAAGCAAAGATGTTCAAAACGCCCCTGATTTCTAATAAAAATTTTTCAATCATTTAAAATCCAATTGATGGAAGATTTCTACTTGGCACCCACAAGCATCTAGCTACTCCCAACTCAACAGCATCCCTTTAAAGAAGTCCTCCCAAAGAGTTCTGGCTTCCAGTTCCTGGCTCCTACTTAAAGTTACTTAACAGGCATCATATAATAGATATAAATAGCATTGGTAATCCTCAAGGCTCCGATGGAGTGACCACTGGTGCAGTCTGAGGTTTGGATGACACTATCATAAGAATTGTTGGCATCAACTCACTGTGCTCCCTGTAATAATGGTTTCTTAACAAAGGAAGTGGACAGCTTTTCCTAAAAGGAATTCACTAGTTACTTTAACTAATTGTGTAACGTTCCATGTTATAATTAATTGCAACATGCCTGATGTCCCATTTGTAGTGGGACATCCCTTCAGAGGAGTGACTTTAACTTCGTATGTCTGTATTCCCACAATATGACATAAGGGTACTCAATTCTACTTCACTGAGTAAATACCAGTTATTTGCCGAGAAGAAAATGCTCCATATCTTAGTGACTTGGAGTCACAATCATTTACATAGCTCTGGATCTATGGGTCAGCGATTTCAGAAGTGTTTAGTTTCTCAACTCTTCAGGTTTCTGCTGAGGTCTCTCGTGAGAGTGAAGTTAGATGTGTTCCACCAGGAGCTCAAATTTTGCAGGTTGCTATCCATGTGCTTTTTACTTCACCAGTATCTTGTCTGGATTGTGTACTGGGATGACTGGGATACAGGAGCAGGTAAGAAACAGAAGTCCAGAGTGGAGAGAGGAGTCTGTTAGTAAATTGCTTGCCTTGTGAGTGTAAGTACCAGGTTTCAATCCTAAGAAGCTTTTGAGAAAAGCTGGGCATGGTGACACATGTGTTTAATCCCAGCATTGGGGAGGCAGAGATATGTGGAGCCATGATCCTCTCAGGCCAAACCAACCTAGGCTCCTTGGTAAGCTCTAGACTAGCAAGAGGTCTGGTCACAAAAAACAAGGTCAAAATCACCTTACCAATAATGACAGCCAAAGACAAAATTGTCTTTTGGTCACTTTACATACATAAGTTCTTACATACACACAATACATGCATACACAGAGAGAGACAGAGACAGACAGATAGACAGACAGATAGACAGAGACAGAGAGAGATGGGGGAGGGGAGGTAAACAATGCATTTTACAGACTGCACACATAGGCTTGGAACTGGCTTACTGTTATTTCTGTCACATGGAGTCAGAGAAGTCTAGATACAGAGGAAGGTCAGGGTTAAATACACCACCTTTGATGAAAAACCTAGAGTTTGATGTTTCACTGGCCACAGGATGAATTTTGGATGAATGAACAAGTAGCAGGAATGCGTGGAATATTGAGTTACATTTTCTCACCAAAATTAAGTATCTTTTAATAAATAGCTTACCTTGGATGAGAGAACGAAAAGTCACTGAACATCTTCAAGCATGGTGTGGTCTATATACTATATACAGATGTTAGTTTCTTTATTATCATGTCTGAAATTAAAGAAAAATTGCTTCCATTATGTTTGCACTCCCAGTTTTCCATTCCTCAAAAGAAAACTGGCTGACACCAGTTTCACCTCTGTTCTGTTCACTATTCCATCATCCAGCTGAGCCTGCTCCATGTCCCTATTTCTCCCTAGTACTTTCTTTCCCCTCTTCCAACAACTGAGAAGATTCCAGGGTCATTTGTTCATGCTTCAAGATAAGCCTGGACGTAGTGGAATCTGCCAATGTCTGTGACAACACTTCTTGCCAAGCATTGCTCTTGCTTTCTGACAGAGCTGTATGTTACTTGCAAGTCCCTTCGATATGCCATTTGCGTTCAGTCCAAATTCCCAGGCATCAATGACAGTCTGTCTCAATAATAGTGATGACCACTGACATGGCATGCATCAAGTCATACCCCTTACAACCAATGAAGTCACAGGAAAATAAAAGAACTGGGCTGAGTAAGATGATTTTAAATTCTCTTATGTAGACTAAAATGCCCAGAGCAAAGAAATAAAGTATTATGAGGCTGTGGTTACGATTCTAAATTAGAACTTGGGGTCATCATGATTCCCTTATCCCACTGACAGCCACATGGCCTGAGATAACCACTTCATTTCTCAGTGCCTCCGTTTCCTCATTTGTTACTCATGCTTTTCCTCTCGATGACAAATACCAAAGAGAAATAATTTAAATGAGGGAATACTTAGCTCTGCTCAGCATCCCAAAGGTTTCCATCCACAGGCATAATGGGGCAGGACAACTCACTTCACAGTAGTCAGGAAGCAGAGAGAGAGACTGTCTGAGCTAATAGGCTTACTCTTCTTTCCCTTCTACCCATGTTTGGAGTGGGTCTTCCAGCTCAGTTCATCCTGTCTGGGAACTGTCTCTTAGACCAACCCAGAGGTGAGCATCACTGCTTTCCCAAACACTTATTATTCTAAGCAAGTTGATAATTTGACAGTCAAGATCAGCCATGCCACCTTACTTATACAGTGCAAATAAAGACATTATCTACCTGACAATATTGTGAGGGGATTGGATGAGTTAAACAAAACCTTTAAAAGCATTTTTTCCTTTGCAAAGTTTTACTTTACTCTAGTACCTGAAGTTCCAATGAATTAATTACTATGTGCTCTTAAACAGGTTGGTCAATATTTTAGTGTCTCAGTTTACCAATCTATAAAGCATAAATATAACCTTTGCCTCTAGAGATGATTATAAGTATTCAAAGTCTTTGGCATAATACCCAGAGAATAGCAGGTTCCAATGGTAGTAGTAAAGCCTTCCCTAGAAAATCAATAATCAGGATAATGACTTCCCAGGACAAAGGAGGAATTGTTTAAGTATCAAATTATTTTTGAAAATTAACTTATGAATCTGTCAGATAGAGAGACAAATGCCAGAAATGAGTGCATTGGAGTTGTACAGACTAAATTTGAGTGGCTGTATCTGCAATAACACAATGGTTTCTCTTTCCTCTGTAGGAAAGGCTGGAAAAACACCACCTACCTTGCAAGATTCTTATAGGATGAATGGGATACTATGTAAAAACATTTGGCACACAGAGCTCAGTAAATGGTAGCTACTCTAAATCAAAGGTCTGAGACAGGAAAATGACCTGTAATTTTTATTAATATGAAGTAAATTGTGGGGGGGAGAACTTGATTTATTCTTGCAAGTCTGGTTCAGCTAACTTAATGAAAATGGAAGAGCAATGAAAACTGAGGGCTCAAGGGGCTAGGGATAGAGTGTTCAGGGAGTCTTGCTTAAGGAATTTGCGGTTTGGTTCGAAGACTTCATTTGATGAGGTTTGAGGGACTTTTTCATAAAGGAAACCAGATCCATCAATGGAAAGATCATGCCATCAGTGCTATCTTCAGCAAATCATGATTTGGGTCTAATTCTGCTCTGTTGAGTAGGGACTGGTGCAGCTGATAGAGATGCTGCAGTGTGATGCTTGTGTGCATATGCCGGTTCCTGTGTGTGTGTGTGTGTGTGTGTGTGTGTGTGTGTGTGTGTGTGTGCCTGTGTGGTGCTTTCCATCTCAAACACCCTCTCTAAATCTTGGAAGAAAGCCAATTTTTCTTCCCCAGGAGCCCATGATTTTCAGACTCAAGTTTGTTCCAGGACAATCTATAGGGGAAAACTGTTTTCTTAAGCCATGTGTCACTATCTAAGTGCATTGGAGGTAAATGATCCAAGAGATTATGAGTAATGCTAAGTTAAAGTGATTGACTGCCTAGACCATAACAACCAAGAATTTTTTAATGAGTTTATCAGAACAAACCAACAGACCTCATTAGAAGACTTTACATTTTTTTAAACGTATAAGGAAAAATCATTACAAGCTTAACAATGTGAGTATACATAGATGGGTTCATACTGTGGAATAAGGTGCCTGTCGACTTCCATAGAATATTGAACTGAATTATAATAAATTTAACCTTGTGTCTCTTTCTTGATGAGGAAAGGAAGGCCCAAGGAGAGCTACGTTTGAATTTCTCCATTTGTGTTTTTCTCAAAACACCAGGGCTTGTCTATATGTAGTAACATGAGTGGTTGTGGTTGGGGAGATAATTTTAAGTGATGTGTGGAAGATATATTTCCATTTTAATAAATTCTTACAAATTGCATGTGAGTTCAAAATATCTAGGCACTTTCTAGAGCTGTGATTTTTGTGAAAGTAATTACCTAGGAAAAGGCAACATTTACTCATGTCTACTTAAGGAAAAACATTCAAATTCAAAAATTTCAAAACATAGACATGCAAATAGGTGTTAAGAATAACCAAAGTGTAGAAAGCCATCTTCTTTAGATGAAGCCATCTTCTACTTTATGAAGAATGGCTTCCCAGAAAGCCTCTCCATCAGTTAACTCTGCAGTGTTTGCCAACTTCTGCTGACTCTACCATCCTCTTAGTCTCAGTAGCCAGAGTTCAGAAATCAGGCCCTTCCTGTTATCACTGTTCAGAAATCAGCTCCATCCTGTTATCACTGTCTGTCATGATGGTTTTAGTTCATTACCCACCTTTCCTCTGCATCCCAATCCCTTCTACTTTTTATGTTCAGACCCCATCTCCTATCAACACTGTAGCAGGTCTTACAAAGTTTAATATTAGAATCAGTCCGGGAAAATCAAATAACTATGCTACTCCTTATGGTGGGCTAAACAACACCACATACACATAAACACACACAGAGAAACAGAGACAGATAGGCAGGCAGGCAGACAGAGACAGGCAGACACTCTACATGCACACACACACACACACACACACACACACACACACACACACACCAGAGAGAGACAGAGAGAGAGAGAGAGAGAGAGAGAGAGAGAGAGAGAGAGAGAGAGATCCTACTCCCCTGAATATAGATATGTTATCTTACATGACATAAGGGATTTTGTAGATGTGATTTAATTAATCATTTTAAGAAAGGAGATTGCTCTGGATGAACTAGGTATGCCAAGTGTTGACTCAAATGTCAGAGGGGATGTGGCTATGAAACAGAATTCAAAGTAATGTGTGGTCATGAGCCAAGGAATACAGGCAGCTGCAAGAAGTAATTTATCGGTGTTGTTTAAATCCACTAACCGTGTAGTTTATTCCAGTAGCAGCAGGAAGCTAATTCTGTCCTATCGGAAGCCTTTCCTCTTTTTTGCCAAATCCAGTCTTTTTCAATAAGTAGCTGCTTATGATGTCTCTCTCCCAACTTCCCAACTTTATTTCTTGATCTCCTGCCCCAAGATTAATATTAAGAGATAATATTTACTGTACAGCATCTACTGTACCAAAAATGTGAACATTAACAGAAATGATCCTGACAATAACACACATGATCAATGTTTCCATTATCTCCCATTGTTCAAATATGGAAACTTTGGGTGCATGATGCACCCAAGTTCCAAACATAGTAGTTGTGAAGGAGAGATCTACATTCAGATGAATTTAATTTCAGCATCTCTGCTTTTCAATATAATTTATATTATAGCCTTGGAATTCACAGGTAGCATCCAGTGTTTCAAATCCCTGGAAATGCTGTAGCCAGGAATCTAGTCATAATATAGATCCATGAGAAGCTGAGTAAAATAGAGGGTGTGTGACTTTAAAGAAAGGACATAGGCACATTAGAAGAAATAATAGACAAAAAGCAAACATAGATGTACTATGATCCAGTAATGAATGTGGCCTAGATTACCTGCCACTCCAGGAGCAGATCGTTACAGGGAATACACAGAAAGACACGTGGTCAGGTGAGTATATTGAGAGCCCAAAGCTGTATTTAAGTTTAGTCTTCAGCCACTTAAAAAAAAAAACTGTGGTGGGCCCTGTTTCTTCTTCCTTAAGAGTGAAGAGTTTGGGGAGAGGTAAAAGTATGCCAAGCATCAGAGAGGCGGCCACACAGTATGATGAAGAGCACCAACTCTGAAATCAGATGATCCAGGGGCAGTTCCAAGGGAGAGCTTTGAATTTAGATTGTTTCAGCTCTAAATTTCACATGATCAATCTAACCCCATGAAAGCTGAGCAGATAAAATGTCTTAACTCTGCTAAGCAGAATGTTATGCATAGAAACTTCATCTTAGTTACGTTGGCTTGAGAGAAGATCTGAGTAAATAGTCTAATGTTTCTATTGGAGGTCAAAAGTACAATGAACAAGCAGAGTTTTGTCAATGAAAGGTACAGTCCAAACCAGGTTCATACCATCTACATATCCAGACATGTTTGCCAAATGGGTATGACTCATTTACTAAAAGAGACACCTAGCTTCCTCTGACTCAGTAGTGAAGAAATAAAGCTGTAATTGCTTTCCTTAATTGGCCAAAGCCTAGATGATTTGAAAAGGAGGACACCTCCCTAGCCTCTGAATACCATCAGCCACAGGTCCCCATCTTCAGTATGTTTCTACTTCTTTGCCTCTTTTGTTCATAGATTGTGAAGCAAGCTCTTTAAATTAAATGTTCTCCGATATCTTTTCCCTGGTCCTTCTAGAAAAGCACAAAATCTTGTGTTTGTGTGGGCCCACAATTGCCCACAGCAAAAATGACTTTCCTCAACTGCTGGTATGGACTTGTGACTAAGTCCCAAGGAAGAGGATAAAATCAGAAGTGCTTTGCATATGTTTCTGGAAACCTCTTTGAAAGAATGATGACACCTATCTTTAAGTATCTTATCTATTATGGCTTCTATCTTGTTGCCTTGACTGTGTTTGGAAGATGGGTTTAAATGTCATAATCAGGGATGGCTGGAAAAATCTAGAATTTGTCAATCATATCAGTACAGGCTATGTAAATGCAGACTTTTATTAGGAAAGTAAATAAACTATGTTCATGATAGTAGAACTTGGAGTTTTCAGTCATCAACTGTCAACCTAATCCGAAGTCCTATGTTAGTCATGCTACACTTCTGATTTTAAAAGTTTTTATAATTGCCATTGGAGAAAAGTTGCAACCCTATTAGCAACACACTCAAAGTCCTTCAAAATTGTGTATTTAGTCTCACAATTTAAGCTTCCTTTTGATACTTTCAGAAATTAGCAATGCTTAGTTATTAGCAAAACACTCAAAGTCCTTCAAAATTGTGTATTTAGTCTCACAATTTAAGCTTCCTTTTGATACTTTCAGAAATTAGCAATGCTTAGTAATTTGTGCTTCCCCGAGTGTTCCCCCTTCCCAGAGTTTTTTCTGTTTCCATTCTCTATATATACTGTTAATGTCTGTGGCAACACCCTTTTTCTGACAAGAAACCTATCCTTCAGACAAACATACGGTTCTTTCACTTTATTCCGTTTGTACCTGGCCTATGATTCATTTAGCATTGCTTCAATATAGAATGAGGGTACATTGTATGTCTGATTCCATTACAACATTTTTCCCCTCAAAGGACTTGAATAGCATCCCATTTACCTTTGAAATTGTATATGCCACTGTAATAGATTCTGTTAGTAAGTAAAGGTTGGTCACCAGGTATTCTGTTGCTGATCCATCAGATGCTTCAATATGACTTCCTAGTTCCTTTAAACCAAATCTGTCTTGATGTATATTCAGCCTGTGCCAACTCTGTTCTATGTTCTTAAGCACCTAATCACCTCTGAATACCAAATTTCCACTTCTTTAATATGGAAGTTGAACATAATTAATTTATAGAATATTAGGATTACATGAAGACCTGCCCAATATTAGTACCAAATGATATTAATTACAGTTATTTTTAGAGAGGTTTGTGACTTAAAAAAAAAGACACCCCCAAAATCTAAGACTTAAAACACAAGAGATACCAGATGCTGCAGAAAGCCTTACATGACAGAGAAAGTACTAGACTAGGCATTTTGACATTTGATAGATTTATGACTGAGTCTTTAGACTGCATTGTGACCATAAGGAAGTCACTTTAAACCCTAGTCCTTATATTCCATTTTGCAGAGCTGAAAATGCTCCTGCAATATTAAAGTACCAGTCTGAGTATCTATCATAACTCTGCCCAGGACTTTGGCCCAACATTGCATTCTTATCCCATCAAACCAGTTTGCCCTATGAGTAGTGTCTCCACACTACTATGCCCCCAGTACCCATGGTGTCATGAGAATCACGATAAGTTGGTTGCACCTTTAGACTGTGGTCTGATGATTCATGTTTGTGTAGAGTGAATGATTAGTTTCATTTGGACCCATGATCCAACAGCTGGGACCATCTGCTTACACTTAGCACACAGCCAAACTTTCCACAGTCCGGAGTCAGTGTGCTCCTGACCTAGCCTGGCTGTCCCCTCTGGACATGCACTCATGGCCTAGATTTACATGTCAAAAAGAGTAACCCAGACATGAAATGTATGAGATAAGAAAAAGCATTCTGGTATCCCTAAATGTAGACAAATTGCCTATAGAAACAGCATGATCAGACAAAAAGGAACATAACAAAATTGTATAATTAACAAATATTCTGAAGCATGAGTTTTCCCAGAGGAAAGCTCACTCTTCAGGAATATTGACCTACACAGAAAGATACAATTGTCATATATAGTTTTAGGTTGTGACTTTCAAACTCATTAAGAGAAAGAACTCCCACCCTGCACAGTATTGCCCTGTAGACCAGTGTTTTTCTCCCTTGCAATAGACAACATGCCTTGGGGAAGGATCTTAGAATTAATAATTTGACACCAAGCTCTTCTTTCATTCACTCTGAGCATCTTTGGTTCAGTATACTGCTCTGAGAAACAGTAAACTCATCCCAAATGGATACTACTTGAGACCACATAAGATGTTCCATGAAAGTGTACAGTCTAATGTGAAACATTATCCAGATGTCAAGAGCTATTGTTACTATCTAGAGACTATCTTAAGATCAAGATCATACACTTAGAAGTGATTATATTTAATTCTACCAGATAGAGTAGAAATTACTCTACTCTGAGGTATAGTTATCTACATTCCACACTGACACTGAATCTCCAGAGATAGGAGGTCATAGCTTGAAATAAAAGTCAGTAAAAATGAGAGTATTGATGTCCATAAAATCTTGTTAAGCTGTTCTACCTTCCAACAAAGCAAAAGAGCCCATGGTCTGTTTTCTCTCCTCTGGAGTCAGGGAACATATGTGTTTCCTCTTTCACAAAAAGCACCTGCAAGTTTTATTTCAAGGCAGAAGAGAGAGAGAGAAAATGTAGAGACATTGATGACAAATTGTTCTAGGTCCATGCCCTGTTTTTAAGTCCTTATTTGTGACCTTGAAAATTCTGAGTAAATTCTGTCACCTTCAGTATCAGTGATGAGATAGGAAGACAGTCAAGATTAAGTCAGACAGTGTGTGACTATCCTGAGCTGATAGTGAGAAATACAGTGTACTGGTTCAGTCTACTGGGTCATAGTACCTTTAGTGACTGGCATTTGTAGCTATTGCTATGGTCCTCATATCTCACACATATTTTAGGAAATAGTCACATGAATTCATTCACAGCCTGATTGGATAATTCTGTATACTCTTTTTTATGCATTTAGTTGACATATTCTACATCATGGTCTCTCTATCCAGTACTAATGATCCAGCACTGAAGAGGCCCCCTTCAAGAATAAGAAGCATTGTCAAATAGTGGTCATGTTTCCAGAGTCATGTCTAATAAAAGTTTATGCATAGCTTGGAAGTATAATAGAGACATTTTTGGTTGTTGATGAGTTTCTTTTCCTTTCCTTTTAGAGCATTTCTAAGCTTTCATATTAAGATCTTTCACTTACTATAGAAAAGGTCCATGAGATGGCTGCCCACATTTTTAGGATAAACACACAAATAGTTAAATGGCTTCTTGACACACCATCACCTATGACAGTTTATTTTGTATGACTCTCTCTTCTGCTATAAACCACTGGGAAAAAACTGTCATGTAATGATTGTCTCAAAAGAACTCCATGCAATATCCAATGTCTTAGCCACACATGTTAAATTTAAAATATGTTCATGGTTTCTCAGGACCAAATTCAAGTTTGTTACAGTGATCCCTGGGACTCTTGTAACATTTTTCAAATATTTCTATATCTCACTGCTGGCCCTTTCCTTCAAAATACCTGCCTATCTACCTGGCAAAATATTTAGTCTTGGTCCAGTTGTAGCAATGTTCTGTGGTTTCTTGAATGATTATTCTCTTCCATCCCTCGGCTTCTCTATGCATATTAACAACTTCCTGTTGAGAACCTTCAGTCTACCTTTTCTTACTCTAAAATTACCCATCCCAATGTTTCAAAGAAACCATTCTAAGGATGCCAATCTGAACTGGGATGGGGCCCTCAAATCCCAAAGCATCTAATCCATACCAATTCCCCAAACTTAAGTAGTTTCTTCTAGTATTCCCAAGTTCCTTTTCTAGAATTTGAGCTTCTTGGGAAAAGAGTCCATGACTTATTGACCTTTGTGTCATCATCATGTTCAGACCTCATGAATGAAGGAATAAGAGCATACACAGATGCATGAGCATTTCTGAGAGTGGAAGCCAAAGGCAAGTCATCCCTGAGCTCCACCCATCATCATTTCCCTCTGTAGTAACTTAGACTTTCTCATTAAGAGCACAAAATGTTTGGAGTGGGTCTGTGAATGGCCACAGTTAGTCTTGAATAGTTTACTTTCCACGATAATTATTTTAAAAGTCAACCCTGCCTTCTGGGGCCAGCAACATGGCTCAATGGGAAAGGCACTTGCCACCAAACCTGACAACATGAGTTCAATTTCTAAAACCCCCATGGAGGAAAGACAGAATCAAATCCATGGAACCCACACACTCAAAATAAATAAGTGAAGTTTTTTTAAAAAACAATCCTATTTTTCCATTTTTATTCAGTCTGACCATTCCAAAGACACAACAGGCCAAAGAGGTACATCCCTAGTTACATATAACAACTCACCTTAACCAAGTTCAGAATTCTTTTCTACATTAGTTCTTTCCAAGCCACATAGAGAATGGCTTAAACACCAGTCTTTTATGGGAACAAAATACACTTCCCAGACTCCAGTGATAACTTAACTCTAGCACCCAGTCTTCCTCTAAATTCCTATTGGCTGTTGATGATCTCATCAGTCTCCTCTGCTCTTTAATAGCATCCTACCCTTCACCAAGACCAAAGAAAGCTCTACTGAAATTTGAAAATCAGACGATTTGTAGCCAGCTGTAACTGATTCTGGTGCAGACAGTAGAGACTCATGTCTCAAACATAGATGAACTTTCCCCTGGCTAGGTCCTTTCTTTTCATAAACACTACCTCCATGACTCTCCAGTGACAGCAAAACATTAACATGAAGCCTCAAGACCCTCAGATCCTCCTTGTTTATACAACCCAGACAGAGTTTTGTTTTCCGTCTCTTGTCTGGGAAAGATTTGATTCCTCCCCCTCCCATGCCACACACAAACACACTCAAGATAGCAGTGGCATGTTTCAAACCACCTCATGAAGACAATCTTTTTTTTTTTTTTTTGCACTTAAAAAATTCTAGTTACAGAGCTGCCTTCTCTACAGAGCGTAGACCTGAGGGCTGCTTCACTTGCTTCTGCTCAGAGAATTCCTCCATAAAAAAAATCTTATCTAAACAAGCTTCTTTAATCTAGCCTATTTTTTATTACATCACTCACTGGGCATGCACAGAAGTAGAAATTTAGCTAGAAGTGTTTATTATTATATCTACCCATTTCTAGATAGCTGATAGCAGATAGATGGATAGATGGATGGATGGATAGATAGATAGATAGATAGATAGATAGATAGATAGATAGATAGATAGATAGATAGACGCTGGTAGAAAGATAACTTATTAGATGGATGAATGGATGGATTGACAGATAATAGAAAAAGTGACTCTTCCACCATCACACAGAGATGTCACTTAGAAAGTCTTCACTCCTCTCTTCCTAGAAATCAACCACACAGGAGAAACATTGGCTTCCCATCCTGTCTGAATGTATCCACTCCCCACATTAGACTCTTTGTAATCAACACTTGGTTTCCTTCCTAACAAAATTATTTTATTGTACTGTTTTCTTCCCCTCTAGGTTGTAAGAAAGTATTAGCACAGGAAACTGTATGTTTTGTCTAGTTTTAGAAGGACCTCAAGAACCTAAAATCATGTGTGACATGTAATTAAAAATAGTCATCTGTTGAATTAATACATATATATGAACACTTTCATTGAGTTTCTAAAAAAAAAGTTTTAAATGTCTTTTAGAGATTTGGAGCTGGCACCCAAGAGAAGTGCATGTCTCAGATGTATGACTGGAATTGGGGCTATTACGTGCTTTACTAAATGCTACCTGACATAAGCAGATGAAGCTTCCTATTAACCTTGTCCATTGGTACCCACTGACATTTATCTATTTAGTTCAAATTACTTTTCAAAACTAAGGCTTAAAATACTGTATTAAAAACAGAAGTATCAAAATTTTGCAGAAAATTTCATAGTTTAAATTCACTCTTTCATTCCAAATGGGTAAAGAACATTACAGAGAGTCCTCCAGCTCTCATCTACTACCTCCAAGTATCAAACTGGACAAGAAAGAAAAAAGGACCAGAAACAGAAGCTCCAAGGTCTTGCCCTGGGAGCGGACTCCGAACGGCTCCTACTCCTGGCCGCTAAGGCACTGCTTCTGCCTCCATTCTCTGGGGCTACCCACTGCCTCAAGCCAGCTGCTTTACTTTTCTGACTCACTGGCTCTGACATCTGGCAGAGTAGACACATGTGCTGACCTAAGAAATAACAAGGAGCCTGCACTGCCTCTAGGAAAGATCTTTGCCTTCTGATGTCAGAAAGAGGGGAGGAGCTTAGAGCGGATGTCTGGAGTACCCTTCTGGTTGCTCCATTTAGCACCTGATGGCTTCAGCCATTCCACCATTAGACTGGCTCTCAGCACTTTACAAGCAAGTTGTAAAAAGTGGACTCATTTAGGAAACAGCCTTTTATCATCAGATCTCTACCTCCCTTGAATGGAATTGATTTTCCCAGACCTAATGGGAGGTAAATTGGGGAAGTGGAAGACAGTGATCCCCTTAGCATTTTAAAACTAATAAAAGAAGAAAAAGAAATCAAAACCAGCCATTTGTGCTTTCTCTGCAGACAAAGCATGACTTCATTTACAAGGTTGCCGAGTCCCTGTCTGCTATGATTCAGTCCCATCCCTTGGGTCATGCCTCAGTCCCCACCTCCACCCTCATCCCCATGCCTCAGTCTCTCCTCTGATAGATGTGAAACCTCAACTTCCAAATCAGTGGCCTTTTGTTACAGGACCTATAAAAGAAATGCTAAAGAAAATGTTATTGACATTAAGACTAGTGTTTAAAGCGAACAACTGAGAAGAAGGAGTTCCTTTGCTTTTTCTTTTCTGCATCTAGAAACAGCCACCAAACTTCTTCTCCAACATGCTTTGACATGTCTGATTTCCATCTGGTCTGAATGTTGTGTCATTCAATACTCATAAAATGTTCTATTCTCAAGTAGAGAATCACAAGGCTCCACACATTCCTCTGTATCTCTAAATATACTTTCCTCTAATTAGTCCTGGACTAATTCAAGATGTTCATGAGCTCAGAGGTATTTGTAATATAGTCAAGGAGGGAGGTACAGTTTAAGGAGTTGGTTGAGAAGCTATAGAGAGTAATATATGCATTTGAATACCACATCTGAGCATGCCACTGGAGGCTGGGGAATTGTCTGGGAGGCATTTGATATCACATGTGTACTGTAATGTGTGTGTGTGTGTGTGTGTGTGTGTATGCATGCACAGGCGTGAGCATATGTATATGCTTATATTCATTGTATGTGTTCTTTTCTTTGTAAAGCAACAGATTTAAATGCTGAGCTCAGATTCTGAAGAACAGTGAGACTGCTTCTGTAACTGCATTAGCCACAGCAGCTGCTTAACAAGCTGGTCACCCTTCTGTTCTCAGGTTTTGTGATTCCTCACACACAGTCTCCTGCTAACTGTATACCAGGTCTCCAAGTCACTCCAGTCCTTTCTTCAAGCTCTGGCATATTCTCCCAGTTGAGTACCCATCTACATGCAAGCCCCAGGGCAGCACAGCAGATGGAGTCCCATGTTGCTCCCAGTCAGGAGACGCAGCTACCAACCAGCTTTGCTAAGGATGACCAGGCATTTCCCATCTCCATGTCCCAATGTCCTGACTTGTAAATGTAGGGCTTACAATCCTGATTCAGGCCTGGTCCCATGATGAATACAAAAACCAAAGGAGTCAGGTAGGACTTCATTATATTATATCTTTTTATAGTCACAAAGAATTATATTAGCAACAATAGTTAAGAGGTAGGGTGGGCTATTTCATAGAAGGTAGGATTTCACAGGACAGTGTTACTTTATACAAAGAGAAATGACACTTCCTGAGGACCCAAGTTCAAGTTCAACTCACAGAACCCACGAGGCATCTCACAGCCATCTGCAGCCCCATTTCCAAAAAATTCAACAGAGATTATAATTGACCATTCCTTATCAATGGGTTTCATATCCTAGAATTTACTCAGTCATGTCAAAAATGTTTTTTAACTACTCTTGTGTGACTGGGGATCTAGCTTAGTTTGTCAGAGGATGTATATATGTGTACACACACACACACACACACACACACACACACACACACACACACTTGGAGGAGCTGGCCCTGGGGTCATAAGAACAGAAGGGCTCTCCCTGTCTCTCACAAGCTGCAGCCCCTGTACCTCACCTGGGCAACACAGTAGAGCTGGCTCTGATGGTGCAGGTGTGGGAAAGTTGCCCCTGAGGATATGAAAGCAGGAGAACTGTCCCCACCCCTTGCTCAATGATGCAAGAGGTGAATTAGACAGGGCAATGCTGGAGAGCTCACCCTTGTAGTGAGGACAGGGGAGAACTGTTGGGGGAGCAACCCTGCAGCTGCTCATGCCCAGAACCAAGGTTATAACTTGGCCTGCCCCAACATCCACTGTATCTGTGTTCTGCTGGAGCACGTGAAGGGACCTGACCTGCAGACCCAAAGCTGCAGGTCTACAACACAAAGAAACAACAGGATATCCAAGAAGAGTCCCAGTGAAGGACCAGCACTGATGGTATAGAAGAAAACCACAGTCCTTGAACCAAGCCAACGACTCTTTGCAATGAATACTTGCAAGTAAAGACATATGGACAAAGGAGTTTACTGCACAATTCACTGTGTCACACGGCAGCTTCCATGACAAGATTTTTATTTTCCCCCTTTTTCCTTTTCTTTCTTAAGTTTTGTTTTATTGGGGGGAGTGCAGGGATGGAGGTCAGATGCAAAGGGACAGGGGAAATGAATGGGATCAAGATACAAGATGTAAAAGACACATAGAATAAATAAAAAGAAAGTTTAAAAGAAGAACAGAAAAGAATAAACCATTTAAAGAAATGCATTTATGTGTAATAGAGTTGATGGTGGGTAAACAAAGAAAGAATAACAACTGTGTATTAGTTACCTATCACCACATAATAAAATAATGCAAAAGTCAGTGGCATGCATAGTTATAAATATTTCTCACAGGGCCTGTACATTATGAATTTAAAGTGTTTATGGATCAATGTTATTCATCAGGTTTATAGTTAAGATTTTGGTCAAAACTACAGTATAGGAGACTCACCTTGGGCTGGAGTCTACCACCAAGATGGTTCACTCATGTGGTTCATGTGATAGATAGATAGATAGATAGATAGATAGATAGATAGATAGATAGATAGATACATAGATAGATACATAGATAGATACATAGAAAGATGCATAGATAGATGCATAGATAGATAGATAGATAGATAGATAGATAGATAGATAGATAGATAGATTATAAGTCCTATGAAATAGTTCACAGCAGTTTTTAACTACTCCCACTAATATAATTTTTTGTTAATATACAAGGATGTACATTTATAAAGTCTCTACTATAAAACAACTATGAAGCCCTACTCTGTGGGATCCTGGATCCATTAGGGGACTATGCCTACTCTAGGATTGTGAACCCTAAATATCCATGGCATTGTTAGCATTTTCTGTGTGTATATTTTGCTTTAAGTTGTTTTTATTTCTTTAATGAGTCATTAATTCATAAAATTCAAATCTTAGTTATTTTTTTTCAAAGACTGGCCACAGTGCCAAGACTGCCATACTTGCTTTTCTATAAGTGACCATCCACTGGAGTTGTTTGAGTCACGTGTGATGCCCCATTCACCTTGGTCCCTGCTTTATCTCTGCTCTCTCATGTCCTCTACTGACTCCTAACCGCTCAACTTAATACCATTGACTTAATCCAGGTGACTCATTTTCAGGAGGGCCAAGTGAAATCTTGGTAGCTGGTAGACTTATCTATTAAATGTTTTCTCTATAGCCACATGACTGATTAATGGTAAGAAAATCATCATGGTAAGATTGCTTCTCATCTAAACTGACACCCATCCCAGAATACTTCATACCTTTACTAATGAATAGGCTTCAGAATAACCATTCTAGACATATCAGTGAGTGGGACTCTCTTCTCCTAAATGTGCTATTAGACAAAAGAGCTGTTTCATTCCTGTAGTAGATCACAGGATATGCAGAAAAGAAACTATGTAGCTCAATTCTAACATGTAACCCCAGTAGAACAACTAATTAACAAGTTCACGTATGTATTCTAAAGAAAAGTTGCCTAATAAAGTATAGTAGGCAGAAAAAAATGCAAGTATAAAACAATTACAAGTCCTGGGAAAACTGCTAACAATCTCCAACTACAATAGATTTCAGTCTATCGATACACCCTCATCTTTGTTTGTTACTACAATGATTAGTTTTAAATAATGCCAAAGAAGTTTCTTGCATCCATATGTCTTGACTTTCATGAAGTCATCATGTTGGCTTATGCATAAAAGGCAAATGTTTTAACTACATTGTACATAAAACTGGTGATGGAAATGAAAGGACAGAAACTCTGGCACACCAAAACCGTTCCATGAAAGTTGATCTTGAAAGCCAGGCTACACAACTGCTCTCATGGTCAGTAGCTAGAATGTGGATTCCTCAGCACCAACTGGCTGTGGCCAGGGTCATAGCCTTTGTCCAAGAGCACTCAAACAGTTCTGCTTCAGAAAGGAAAGAGGCATATTCCCTCACAAGAGCTTCTGACCTCAGGTAATCTTTGCTGCTACCAACCTGCAGGACAGGCAAGGTCAAGAGAGGTTAATGTACCAGTAATTACCATAAAACTGTAACCATTTCAGGCCCAGAGAGGCCAAGGACCACACCACAGCTACACTATATGATAATGAAGAACCCTGGACATTCTGAATCCCCTCCTCTGGATCACAACAGTTCCACACCAGTCTTCCATCACCTTCTCTTTCCTCCTTAAAAGAAGCTCAGAATGTTGCTGATGTTAAGACTGAGCCCAGTGATTCCTCTGCTGGGTGTTGCTGTAACCACAAAACTGTGTTTCTTCCATATCACATAAAAGGCAGAGTGCCCACTGAATAGCAACAAGAAACAGAATGAATGGCAAATCACATGCCTTTCCATTTTCGCTCAGTCTCCTACTATTTGCCGGTATCTACAATGTGCTAGGTGTGGTGACTGAGAACTAAATGAGCAAGCCATACATTCTTCTTATAGAAAACATTAGTCATGCAGGAGAAATTGATCAGAAGTATTTAGACGAAAATAGGGCAAATGTTATTATATGGGAGCTGGGGTGGGTAAAGGACAGTTCACAGAGTGACAAATAGTAAAGGAAGTGACATTAGAGGAGATGGCAAAAGGAGGACTATTTGAGAAGAAGAAGAAAGTTATCAGAAGTGGGACAGAGGAAGAGAAAGAACAATGGAGATGAATAAGTATATTATACAAATTTATGAAAATCTCATAATAAACCTATTGCATTACACAATTAATATATGAATCTACATTTAAAGGCAGGAGCGAGCAAGATCAAAGGTTCAAATACAAGCAATCCTGAGAGATGAGCACATATCAGATGGAGAAAGACTGGTTATGAGAGCCTGGTGATGGGAGAAAGCATGGTATGCTAAGGTTATTAAGAGCAGCTTCATAGAGATGGAAGGCACAGCTGAGTGATTAAAGGCTGGGTAGTACATCTTTACTTGTCCTAAGTTCAACAGGAAGCAAAGAAATCTCATAAAGTAGAGTTAGCATTCATAACAAAGAAGGCATACAGGGAATACCACTAAGCCTGCCAGGTAGGAAATAAAGGGTGAAATCCAGGCAGGGTGGCATTGTCCCAACTCATAATACTGGTGGATGGCAACTGTGAGAAAATTCAAATCTCGTGGCTGACTAGCTTCTAGCCTGGGATCACTATCTCTGAGAGTGTGAGTACAAGAACTGCAATAAATAACCTGTGGTAAGGGATGGGATGGCATTATGAGTTGCAGGAAGCTATCAATCCTTCTGGATTCCAAGCTCAACAGAATTGCTGCTTCTACAGGAATGGTGGTTCATAATGTTCATCCAGCACAAAATATGCTGATGGCTGGAGTCAGGCTCCTTCCTGTTAAAGGGAGACTGAAAATTAAATGATCTACATTCTGGGGATGAAGCCCCTGGTGAAAAAAGCCTGTGTGTGTGAAGCTGGCTTAACCCCAAAGGTCAAGCTGAACCAAGCCAGATGTTCTCCTTAAGTAATGGAGCAAAATAACCTCACTAGCACCACAGAGCATGCATTTCAGACAGTTGATATGAAACACATCTCCAATAGCAGTCTCAAGGCCCACTGCAAGAGAACATTCCACATCTTCTGATGAAAGAGGAAATAATCACACTAAAGAATACTCCTTCAACTCATGCAAACCAAAATCACCAAACACACAACATAGCTAATCCTTTAAAAAAGACCAGTATCTGAAGAAAAATAAAAGTGAAATCAGAGCCACATGAAAATCAACAACATAACAATCACTAGTCTAATTAGTTACAGACTCAAGAAGTATTCTAATAAAGCCTTCAAGTAAGGTCTACTAGTCGCAGATACAGTAAAGAAGACGAAATCACACATCAAACCTAGGTAAAATGGAAGAAATACATAATGAGTTATAAAAAGAATAATAATAAAAGGCATAGGCCCCAAATGTGCCCCTCAAACTTTCTCATTTAATATCCACAGTTGTTCTAATCAATTATTTCTGGTTAATTTATCTGTATATCTATCAATCATCTATTTATTTATCTCTATAGAAATATATATATAATCAACTCAACACACTTTTTTATTAGTTTTCTTACCTTACAAGACTACATAACAATAAGCTCATCTTGACCTATTTAACCACAGTTTCGTTTAGCTCACAATGGTAAAGGCAGAAAAATATAATGTAAATTGAGTAAGTCTAAAATATCTTTTTTTGTATTCAAAATTCTGCCCACCTCAAATGAGTTTCAGTTCAGAGTTTATGACCTGTAATTTCCAACAGGTAACAGTACCTGCTGGGTTCAAGGGCACCATGGCCTCCCATGTGTGCAGCTCTGATGTGGATTCCAAGGTTTTCTAAGTCACTGCCTGTCTACGTACACTGTTGATGCTCAATGGTGAATCATTCTATAACTCACTGAAGAGTTTTAAATGCATATAGCTCAGTTAAACATATCAGAGCATGTTTTCAGGGCTGATGTTTGGCACTATACAATCAACTGATATACTCTTCCCTGGGGAAGACCACCACTTCTGCTCCCAGATTTCCTCAGTTGCATATAATTCTTTGCACAGGGTTGAGGCCTCCTGGGTTTTCCCAAGTCAAATTTGGCATATGCATTGATATCATTACAATCTCAAAAATGCACACAGCAAGCAAGCAAGCAAACAAAAAAGATACAGAGCATCAGCAACAAATTCCAAACTCCATATGCACAGGCAACAAGCAGCATGATAAGTTGGTACCTGAAAGCACCTTAAAGACATTTGCTATAAGATGCATACCCATTCCAAAGAACTACAAAATTAAACAACTGTTCATCTTATAATGATGATAAATGGAGAAAATGACAAATTTTGCCTAAGCCTGCCATATTAGAAATTGACAATAAAGAAAATGTGTCAAATATATGAATAATCTTTATCAAAATATGACCCAAACATTGTTATTTTCTGTTTTTTATCAAATATTTATTGAGCATTTAACTTGGAGTAGGCTCTATTCTAATTCACACAACACACGCATACACGCATTTACATACACACTCATTTATTTAATGTTCACATTTTTCTGATATAAGCATTATTATCATCATCTTTTTATAAATATAAAAACATAGCTACAGAAGGATTAAATGATCTAGTTGAAATCACACAGCTTTTAAGTAACAGAACCTAAATTCCAGCCCACTGTGTTTTTAGCCCCTACGTTACAAGGCCCATCTAGTGATGTGACACTACACAGAAAGTTACTTTAGAATCTGGGTGAAACCAAGATACCTGCTTTTTCCCTACTATTCTACATTATCCATGATCCCTGGCCAATGCAATAAGAAAAAAACATACATTCATTTTCTTAAAAACAGGGAAATGAGGTAACCTGGCTTTCTCTTTAGAACCATATGGCTAGGAAGTTTTTATTCTAACTAGAAAAGAAAAAGTCGGCCAAACACCCTAATTGTCGTGCTAGAAACCCCATCCAACTACTGAGGGATCTGGATGCAGAGATCCATGGCTAGGCCCCGGGTGGATCTCCGGGAGTCCAATTAGCGAGAATGAAGAGGGTTTATATGAGCGAGAATTGTTGAGACCAAGGTTGGATAAAGCACAGGGACAAATAGCCAAATGAACGGAAACACATGAACTATGAACCAGTGGCTGAGGGGTCACCAACTGGATCAGGCCCTCTGAATTGGTGAGACTGTTTGATTGGCTTGATCTGTTTGGGAGGCATTCAGGCAGTGGGACCGGGTCCTGTGCTCATTGCATGAGTTGGCTGTTTGAAACCTGGGGCCTATGCAGGATCACTTGGCTCGGAGGAGGGGACTGGACCTACTTGGACTGAGTCTACCAGGTTGATCTCAGTCCACAGGGGAGGCTTTGCCCTGGAAGAGGTGGGAATGGGGGGTGGGATGGAGGGGGAAGGTGAGGGGGGCGGGAGGGGGAAGAACAAGGGAATCCGTGGCTGATATGTAGAACTGAATTGTATTGCAAAATAAATAAATTTTAAAAAAAAGAAAAAGTCAGTATGTTACTAGGAAATCACTTAGCAGTTCCAGAAAATGACTTTGCCAATTACAATATGAAATGAAAGTTAAAAACACTTTTTCAATAATGACAAACCTCCAAGGCCTCTCTGAATATTTAGCAAAATTTTATAGTCTCAGGGAAAAAAGTTTAAGAATTGTTAAAAAACATGAAAGAAAGTAAACAATATTGATGGAAGAAAAAAAAGTATATTAAAGCCATCCTTGTTCCTCTATTTAAAGAGTAGGCAAGGTTTGGTTTTCCTTTTCTTGTAACTTCAGCTAAAATCCCAGAAAAGTTTTCATTGAAATTGAGCAGTCAGTATTTCTGTTTACCCAATAGACTAAAGAATAAAGGAAGGTTTGAGGAAAAGTATGCCAAGACTAGATATCAAGTCTCATCATAACACTGTAGCATGTAAGACAATATGGTATTGATAGAAGGAGAAACAAATAGATCAGTATAATAGAATCAGGCATTTTGAAAGAGACTCATGGAAAACTGGCATTATCTGCAGTGGCATTCTAAGTCAGCACAGAAAGGATGTGCTTTTCAATAAATTGGACAGAGGAAACTGGCTTTCCATATGGAAACAAAGCAAAAGTAGAATGCAGCTTTAGAGAAAAATAAATTCCAGAAAAATCGAAGATTATAACATAAAAACTTTTCTGAGAAAATGACTGAAAAAAACCTTTGAAACCAGAATGGAGCATTTATTGAATTATGTATCAGTGATAAAACTGAAAACATGAAAAGTTTGTTCTTCATATTCTTTGATGGCTTCATAGTTGTATACATAATAAAATATAATTATAAGCGTATGTTTCCCCTTTCAACTCCTTCTGTAACCTCCAACGCAACCCTCACCCAACTTCATGTTTCCTTTTTTCTCCTCTTCCTATTCTTCTTCCTCCTACCCTTTCTCCTCCTCTTCCTCCTCTTTGTTTCTCTTTCTTTTGTTCATCCTCCTCTTCTTTGTATATACAATCCACTAAATCTGGTTAGCTCTGTCCATTATAGGAAAACTAAAACAATCATACATTGTGAAAACAAAAGAAATGTGAACATAAAGCCATGGGATTGGAAGGGTTATTCACAAGGTTTGAACCCAAATTGTTAGTTGGTTTCTTAGTAGATTGATAGTCAATAAATTGATCACTTTGCTGTAGGCAAGTTGTCCTTGAACAACTTCCTAGTCTACCTTTCAAGTGATTGGACTACCATGTCTAGCCCATGCCAAGTTTCAAATAATAAAGAGTTATTGTGGACTATGCAGGAGGAACACTGTCCACAGATCAATAAGATAAATCATAAATTTCAAGACAAAAAACACCAAAGTCTCCCACAGACAAAGCACAAGAGAAAATCTCAGCACACCACGAACATACAAAAGGATAATTACTCTTACAAATAGATGCAAATTAAAATGCAATAAATGGATTGAATAAATGTTTCCAACAAACATGAATTTTAAAAATGGGACACTTTGCCCCACCTATTAGACTGTCTAATATCTGACAATGTTAATTTTGGTTAAGTTCCAGGAAATGGAAACTCCCATAGAGTACTGTAAAAATTTGGAAGGAAAACTGGAGGCTTTTTTCTAACAGCAACACTTGAAGAACATTTTTTCTTTTTTGTTTTTTGAGACAGGGTTTCTCTGTGTAACTGTCCTGGCTGTCCTTGATTTGTAGACCAGGCTGGCCTCAAACTCACAGAGATTTGCCTCCCAAGAGCTGGGATTTAAGATGTTCTCCACCACTGTCCAGCTCTGAAGAACATTTTTGAAGGAAAATCAACTATTAAGTGTACTGTGATATAATTTATACACAGCTAAATGGATACATTTGTTTGTATGTGTATATATATATGGAACAAAAACTTAATTCTCTAAATTACTTGTACTTTTGTATATGCTTGTATCACTTTATAGCATAAAAGTCTTAAAAATTACATTAGCATGAGAAGAAGGAAAGCTTGAGCCAGAGACAATAATTGGGACATTCAGAATTTTTCGTGATATGCAGTCACAGTTTGGACCATGATAGAAGGATGGTAGATGATGGAAGATGCCTCATCTTAGGGACCAGAGCAAACTGAGACCAAGGGATGGATACCCCTCCAAACTGTTTGAGTCCATGATCACACAGGCAGCAACAGACAATGCCCATGCAACGCTCATTTGGAAACACATCTGCTCCTCTCTCCATCCAAATGTGGGAAACAAAAGCTGAAGAAACATATGTAAACAATTTCAAATCATCCTAGGACTGAAGTAAGAGTTTCCAAATATTTAGTCAAAAATGAAACTTACTCTCCAGCAAACAGCAGACAGACAGGTAACTCTCAAGTGGATAAAATCAACACCATGCCTTTCAGAAGATGTAATAATTTATACACAGAGAGAATTAAACAGAGAGAGAGAGACGAGAGATAGAGAGAGAGAGAGAAAGAGAGAGAGAGAAAGCAGAAATATCCAAGAGATTACTTACTAAGCTGATAACAGCATCTTCAATACAGAAATAGGAAAAAAGTCTAATATCTCATGTCCAAGAGTTCATTCGATCCCTTGCTCAGCCTTCAAATACACCAATAGTCAAACCCTTCACCTTAGATGCCATCTGCCCCCTTTAACAACTTCATTAAATAAACCTAAGTTCTCATTTTATATGCATGACATTTATGGATCTGGGCAACTCTTAAAAATGCTTTGATCCTCAGTCTTTCCACTTACAAAATGGCATTTAAACTATTATCAACCCAAGAGAAAGACATCCCATACATTGCAATTACTCTATAAATGTATAAATATTATTATCACTGTTCCTGATAAAAAGCAACTAACTCCAAAGAGGATCCCAGCTATTGCCCTCTGCCCTGCCATCTCTGTCCAAAACTTCCTTACTGTCCTTAGCCTTCTGAATTTATGCATGCATCTACAAGAGCCAAGAGTTGAGGTAAGTCTACTTCCATCTAACTCTGTTCCTAAAGTTAGCCCAGGCAAGCTGAAGGCATTCGGCTTACCTTTACTGCCCTTTCCCTGACATCCATAATGTTT
This sequence comes from Peromyscus eremicus, assembly GCF_949786415.1. Lineage (NCBI taxonomy): Eukaryota > Metazoa > Chordata > Mammalia > Rodentia > Cricetidae > Peromyscus > Peromyscus eremicus. The sequence goes on along the minus strand of NC_081417.1, from coordinate 81,318,345 downwards.
TTACTTGGCCGGGCTGGAAACATCTTGGGTATATGTTTAAACACCATGTGTCTAAGCCCCTAATGTGTATTTTGAAATTTATAGAAGTTTTCTGGGTTCATCCTTCTAGATTTTCAAGTTTAATGTTTAAGATGCATTTGGGTGGCCAGCTGTAAGGCAGCTCTCTGCATTAATTACTTGCAGATGTTGAGGCTATGAATTAGAAAATAGTGACGCCAGAAAAAAAAATCTGTGCCCCTTGTTCTGCATCAGGACACAGTTTCATGTGCACATTTACAAGAGTGTGAGCTCAACAGAAAGGCTTAACTCTGTCCTAGAAAACAAATAATGTTTCCCCGACACCTCAGAAAATGGAATTCAGTTCAGAGTAGGGCATAAATGTTAACAAAGTCCATCAGAGAACAATAGGATAACATTCAGAAGGAGCAAACACCTTCCACATGTCAGGCCCACTGCTAGGATCTTTACACATAGTATTCCATTAAACCCCACCACCACTGTGAAGATACTTACATTGTATCCTCTGTTTCAAGATTAAAAGAAGTGAGAATCAGAGACTTAAATTGAGTTGTCTAAGATAGCACAGCTGATGAGTGAAAGAGTGTCCTCAGAGAACCAAGTGGTTCTGATTCTAGGTCTGAAGTTCCTTTCTCTACCAATGACTCAGGAAGAATGAAGAGGATCCACTTATTAGTATCTCCACAGAACACTGGACATCCTAATGGCTTGTCAGCCCTCATGATGCGCATTATCATTATTCCCAACAAACAGGTTCAAAAGATGAGATTCCAATAACTTGGACATTAGGAGCAGAGACAGAATTCTAATGTAAGTTCCCTTGGTGTGATCTCCAAACTCACATCATCTAAAGACTGAAACAGCTTATGCATCAAAAATGCTACTCTTTGGCTAAGCAGTACTACTTTAGGGACACTTACTTTTTAATGAGTGTCATTACTTAGCAATATCCTAGAGAACCATACAGTAGCCCATGCATTGATTGCCATCCTGGAATAGAAATTTGCATGCTCATTTGCAACCAGTCCTGTGATGGCAGGACCTCATTTCACTTTTATCATGTGCTATGACCCCTGCCTGACCTTCAAATTTTAAAAAAAATCTAAAAGAAAAAAAAAGATTAAGGTTATGGGTCAATTGGTATAGTGCTTGGACAGCATGAAAAAGCCTTGCATTTGACGCCAAGAACTTGCATAATCTAGAGATGGTGGTGCATGCAATCCTTCTACTCAGGATGTAGAGGCAGCAGGATCAGAAATCCCAGGTCATGCTGGAATAGATAGGAAGCTTGAGGCCAACCTGAGCAACTTGAGATGTTATTGCAAATGATGAATTTAAAAAGTAAAGAAACGCACCTTCTTTTTTCCAGTATGGCATTTGTTCTTGAACTGCCACTGTTAAAAGTACCATCCTTCTTAGCTCCAGATTGCTTTTCTTGACTCTGTTCATCACCAGGCCACCCATACCAATAGCATGAAGTCTGTTCAGCTTGTTCCCCTTCACTGAGACTATTAACAGGTTTCAGGACACTGTGTTGACAACGTGGTTGATCATTGCTCCTACAGGGAAACTCAAGGAAATTCAGAATATTATACCACCTGGAAAAGAACAGAAGGAATAGTGATAAATTTATAACAGTAGAGAGGGGACCAAGAATGCAGAAAGGACTAAAGACTCAGACATTAGACCCCAAGATCAAAGAACTAGTCAGATGTAATGCTCATGCCATCTTCTGGGTCCCCTGGACTCCAACACAGGGCTCTCCATACCCCCATCACCACTCTCCTGCCAGCTCAGTCAGATGGCCACAGTTCCATAGTTCTGATGAGAGGAATCAGAAGACAGAATGCTGCTCTCGGCAGAAATACTGTAATGGAAACCATTTCACAGACTGGAGCAGCCAAAGACTTCCTGCCTCATCGTATTTTAGCTCCGGCAGTCAGTGACTCATGCAGGGCATTTGGGTGTGTCTCTTCTGCAAAACCAGGGTATCCTGGGCAGAGTCCTAAGAGGGTGGAAAGGAATCTGGGATGTCCTCTACTTTAGGGACAAGGGAAATAGCTGACTATCAAGGAGTGCTAGATTGGCCATCTAGTGTGCCTAGGTAGTCAGTAAGAGAGCAAAAGTGTGAAATTTTGTAGTGTCTCTTGTCCATTCATTTCAATTCCAGTTGAAGTTGGAATTTGAAGTTGTAAGGAGTGAGTGAGTTTTTCAAAAAGACCTACTGCAGTCTATTTTCCCCCAATTTTTTACAGGCTGAATAAGTCATTTAACTAGGGCAACCTTCAATTTGCCCATTTATAAAATGGATATAATAAACACTTGCCTTGCAGAGCTGTGGTAGGACTTATCTGAAATAAATGAAATATTTTCAGCAAAGACTCTCTATGGGCTTTTAATAAATGTTGTATTTGAGTTGATTGATAAAACTGAACCAAAGTCAATGAAAACTACTTAGAAATTATGCATACCAAGGAATTTTTATACATAGCCAAAGAAACTTTGTAGACACTATTGAGCAAAAGCTATTGAGATGGAGGAATCATTACAGGGTCTTAAGAAACAAAGACCAGAGGTTTGATGATGAAGGTAATCCATAAACCAAGATATGAAGGCAACCATCAGAATCTAAGAATCTCTTCCAGAGATTGGAAGCTGACAACACCTTGATTTAACCCTGTGAGACTGAACCTAGACGACAAATTTCCAAAACTATATGGCAATATGCTTATAGTGTGTGTGTGTGTGTGTGTGTGTGTGTGTGTGTGTGTGTTATACAAGTGAATGCATGGGTATAGATGCACATGTATGCACATATGTGTGAAGGCTAGAGGCCTTCAGGTAACATTTACTTTGTTTACTCTCACTGGCCTGAAGGTTGATAAATACAGTAGGCTGGTATGTCACCAAACCCCAGAGATCCTCCTGTCTCAGCCTCCCCAGAACTGGAATGTCAAGCTACATACCACTATGCTCAGCAATTTGTTTTATAGATTCTTGGACTGAACTCAGATCGTCATTATTGCCAGACAAGGACTCTAATAACTATCTCCCTAACCCCAAAGTTGTGATTTACAAAAATATATACGCAAATGTGTTGAAAACTAATATAGAGGGATTTGTCAAAACTAAGGCATTTCAACCAATATTAAGAAAATCGGTATACTACAGGACAAGTAGGTATAAACCATGTCTCAGCCATCAAGCAGCCTATGAACAGAGATGACACAGTTCATCAGTGTACAATAGCAGTCCTTGATAATCCCAACACCACCATCAGCTCTTTTTAACTCATCCTCTATTCTTTTTCATATTTCTGTTCCATTACATGTTCTCAGAAGAAAGATGACATGATCTCCACTTGCAATTCTCTCTGGGGGCTGCTCTTCTCTCTGATCCTCCTCCTGTCACAGTCCTAGTTCTCATGTGCTGTCAATAGCAAGAAATAAAATTTTTGAGTGAATTTAATCGTGCCTATTGTCTATCCACAAATCACATGGCTTGTTCTAGGAATCACAGGTTTGCATAAGTATGATTCCTTCAGTTTTCATTAATATTTTCATGGCTTCTCATTGAACCAGGCTTGCAGAAATTTAGCGAGACATCTCCTCTCTGAGCTTACAATACATCCTCTCTCCCACATATCAGAATATTTCTTCCTCAAGTTAAAAACTGAAATGCCAAGCTTATAACCAGTATGGACAATGATAATCTGGGGAGGGATAATGTTGCAAAAACCACTTACCTGAAACATTTGAATTCCATCTCTGGATCTTGCAAATTCCTTGTTATTTTTGAATAGACATGCTTTGCTTCTGAGCATGTCCCCCTCCCCAAAAGAAGCCTCTGGACACCATGTCTACAGGCCAAGTTGGGTGGAAACAGTCAGACTTGGAGATTTTTCAATAATATACACTTTAGAATGGTACTCTGTGACAACACCTACCATGTCCATTGTCATTGTTCTCTGGTCTGATCATAAAAGAAAAAAAGTTGGCTCAGAGTGAATCTAGTCTCTTCTCTAGATGATGGTTCTGAATCGGGAAGCTACCTACTAGATACTGTTTCAGACCATCTGTCTTCCCTTAGCCCCTAGAGCAAAGCAACATGGCAATAGCAACACTGAAGTTTTACCTCCAGACACTGAAAATAAACACATCAACCATAAGACTTGATATTTCTCCAAATTCAGAATTAAGGCAGTAGCAGGGCTCAAAATGTATACTCCAGTCCTCATCCATGCTCAAAAGAAATCGAGAGAGATAGAGGAGGCAAGGCAAGCTCAGAGCATCACCCTCATTGGCAGTATACTGAAGCTGCAGATACTGTTGAGACCCAAGAGATGCTCAGTGGTTAAGAACACTTACTGCTTATGTACAGGACCCAGGATCCAGTTCCCATTAACCACATGGAAGCTTACAACCATCTGTGACTCTAATTCTAACAGATCTAAAACCCTCCTTCTGACCTCCACCACCCCTTGAATATATGTGGCCCATACAAACTCATATAGGCTTACACACGTACACATGAATAAAAACAAATAAAGAATTAAATTGGAGATTTTGATTTTACTGAAGAATAAATGGAATTCCAGGATGAGACAGATATGCCTGCTACATTATAGGCAGTCCTGGCTCTAAGGAGCCTCTCTTGAACTCAGATAGGGCAAGGTAGAAAGTGTGCAGGATGAGACTGATGTGCAACTCTGCACACCCACTTCTCAGGCCCAAATGCATTAAATGGGTGGCCCTTTCCATCGTCCTTGTTAAGATGAAATGGGGATAAAAAGAGATCAAGAACATTGGTTCCATGGCATGCTCTCCTCAAGAAGTATGGCTCCCATTATAGATGACTATGTTCTTGTTTAGAGTACCCACTGACCTTATATACTGGGCCCATCTTTAGGAGTCAACATGATATTTGCTTTAATCAAAAAGATATGAATTGAAATGGCATGAGCTCCTTCTCCACGGGTCTTCTGGAGCACTAATGTATGCTACTATCACTTTCTTTTCTTCTACCAAAGAATAACACACCATACATTCAAGCAACTTTATTAGCCTTGACTCCAGGAAATGAGGGTAGAGCAGAATTGTGGCTGACTCAGAGCAGACATTAATCTGAGTGATAAACACGTTTACTATCAATAGCCAATCAATAGTCATCACTACCCAGCTTGTCCAAATAGACTAATACATGAAGACTTTTCCCAATATAATCCCCATATCTCCAACCATTAGAAAATCTTCTACCTAGGTCTCTTTATGTTCTTCAATCTAAACATTCATTGGTAATTTACAACATGAAGCCCTCTTCAAGCTGCAATAATGAGTAAGATATGCCTGTGGAAGAATCCAGTCATGTCAAAAAATAACAAATGGAAATCAATACTTTCTAAATTAGAATAATCTACAAAGTATTGAGAAATCCAGAGAAGAATAGATAATTCATACCCGCTGAAGGAATTAGAAAATCCCCAAGGAATATCTGCAGGAATTCTTCACTTCAGAAGACTTCCACAAAGCATCAACCGACACCTTGAGTATATCTTCTGATTGCCCTTATTTTCTGGAATACAAATCTATCCAAGAATGACAATGAAGACATTGGTTGCACAACCCAACACATACAGGATACATATCAAACTTGGACAAATACTGGGGACTTTTAGAAGGAGAGAGGCTCCATCTCACTCTAAGCCCACACTTTGGAGTAGAGTGTATCTAAAGTGAAAAGAAATAAGTGCAAGGAAAGTTGACTTCCTCAAAGCAGGAGTCAAGGATAGTTCATTTGAGTAGAAGAGGGAGAATGTGCACAAAACTGGGGGCAAAGTTATTATTTTATTGCAGACACTGTAGAGAGCTAGAAGGCCAGAGCACCATGTCTTGACAGCAAAAGAAACTGAGAACAGAAGGGATCCCTCGAAGCAGACCCTAAAATGAGGCCAAGGTCTGTGCCTTTAGGAGAAAGGAACCACTAATGTTTCTTGAGATGAAAATAAAATGACAGAAAAGGCAGCTTAGCAGGACTCCCAGAACTCGACCCAGTGCTTGGCTATGGATCTCTGCATCTGCTTTCACAAAGGCTCTCTGATGGCAATTAGGGTAGTCACCAATCTCCACTATTACTAGGAGTCTTAACCGGGGATCATCCTTGTGGATTTTGGGGGTTTTCCCTGGCACCAGGTTTCTCCCTAACCCCTAAATAGGCCCCCCATCAAGACTTTTCTTTCATTACTCTCCCCCTCCATCCTACCCCCAACCTGCCTCCTGCATCCAGCCCACCCAACCTGCTCTCTGAAGTTCCCATCCTCCTCCCTCAACGCCCATCCCCAGTTTGCCCAGATCTCTTCTATTTCCCCTTCCCAAGGAAATCCACATATCCCTCTTTGGGCCCTTCTTGATATCTAGCAGTGGGATCAGGACCTGTCTCTGGCATTTGAGCTGGCTTTTGGGAACCCAATCCCCAAGCTGGGTTGCCTTGCTCAACCTTGATGCAGCGGAATAAGCTTGGCCCTGCCTCAACTTGATGTGCCATGCTGAGTTGACTCCATTGGGAGGCCTGCCCCTTTCTAAATGGAGACAGAGGAGGAGTGGATGGGGGGAGGGGTAGAAGGGATGTAGGAGGAGGAAACTGGAGGAGAGGAGAGAGGGGAAATTGTTGTCCGTAAGTAAAATAAATATAAAAATAATAAAAAAATTATTAAAAAAGTCAAAAGAAAAAGAAAAGGCAGGTTAGAATAACAGAATGAGGAGCCTGGCATCAAGGAGAATCACGTAACTATCTGAAGTTGACGCAACTAAAGAAGAAGTGAAGGTTCTGGCCAAGTGTAGAGGGATCTGACGAAGGGCTGAAGGAGCCAAAAGAGCGGGAAGAGCCACAGTAAGAAGGGCTTGAAGGAGGCCTCTACTTCTAATGGACGAGGGATTTGAGGGGGTGTGAGCCTTCATGGAAGGTGACCCACAAAGGCCTTAGAGTCATGTATTGAATAATGAAGAGAATTAAGGCAAACAGACTGGAGAAACGTAACCACATATGGAAAAATACTGTTTCCGCGTGACAATAGCAACATGACTGGGTGAGGTTTTCTCAATGGTGGAAATGGAAATGAGACCATTAAGACACAAACAGGAGTTAGTTATAACGTGGACAAACACTACACCTTCCTTATTTTAATTCTCTTAGAAATCTCAGGAGTTCTACACTAGGAACCCATTTCACAGATGAGGAAATGGAAACTTGAAAGAGTGGTCTACAAACTAGCTACATAATTTGGGGGTCCTAATACAAAATGAAAATGCAAGATTTCTTGTTCTAAGACCATTATTTCAAGACTGTGATAACAGAACAGCAAGTCAAGCACAAAGACCTGCTGAGTGCCAGGCTCTATGCTACTGTATGAGCTCCACACCTGTGGGAAAATTGCATGACTTGCCTTGGTGCACACAGCTGGAAGTCAAATTGCTCTGTCAGTGGATGTGGAAGTGAGTCTGCTATCATGACACCTCCTGCGTTCTGAATCTGTGAGTCGTTACAAAAATGTGAGCCTCAAATACAGGATGAGTATGGAATTAACTCTAGTAATTTTAAGTCTCTAACTTGATGGGACTATACATTACTGAGGCACAGCCTAGTCCATGCAGACTGACACACAAAGGCTCAGAAAACCTCATACAGCAACTAAGTTGAGCATTTAGGAGCTGAGACTGCACATTCAAGTCCTATGTTCTGTCTTGAAATCTGTGTCTCTCAACTATAGGTTACAGCTTGTTTGGAAATCACAGAATCAACACAGTGAGTCACAAGAAGGGTTTTGTAAATGAGATAATTTAACAAATGTGAATTGTGCATGTTACACATCATAGTGGTATTTTCATAAAATCTTTTTGTCAGAGTATGTTGAGTCACAATACAAAATATACTTGTGTCTATGGGTCATTATCAAAACATGTTAAAGGCTGCTGTTCTGCATCATGCTTTCAACACAGGAAGAAAAAATAAGTCTATACACGTCAAACCAATGGGCTGCACACTCATGGTTGCCTTTTAAATGAGCTTAATGGGAGGAAACTGGGCTACTTACCACGAATGTAGTTAATGTGTTGGACTTTACAGCTTCCCAGATAGGAAGCACTCCAGATTTTTACCCAATGTGAAACTCAATCTTTGCAGTGTGCCCATTTAACTACATTAATTCTCTACTTCCCCCTGCCAACTCCTAAAAGGACTATGAAGTCATCGTTTTGGATACAGGGAACAAGCCGTCATTGTCTTCTGACAGAGCAGGCAAATTTGGGACACAGATGTGCCCACTGGGGCAACTTTAGAAAAGCAGGCAAGAAGCCACTGTGTCACCAGGGCTAGGCCTGGCGCCAGGCTTCCTTTCTTCAAATATTCTGAGGGATGAGCCCCTCAAAAGTGAGTCATCAAGGCATACCAGCATCTGCCTTCAGAAGGAGACCCAGTTATTCAAGGGGAATAAATACTGGGGAAAAATTTGCATTTGGCTCTACCAACACTGAGCTATCACATCTGCTTTCTTACCACGGCAACTGTGGGTCTGAATTCCTAGATATGACATAAATAAAATGATAGATAGATAGATAGATAGATAGATAGATAGATAGATAGATAGATAGATAGGTAGGTGGATGGATGGATAGATAGATAGATAGATAGATAGATAGATAGATAGATAGATAATAAATAAAACTAGAAATGACTTTCTTATAGTCAGTTACAGAAAATTCCCAGATGTAGGTGCTAGTGATGCTGTAGTACACATTTTTGGTGTCTAAACGTGGAGGTTTTCTCTACATGTCTCTTACTGCCAGTGAATTGGCTCAGAAAAGACATTGTTCATTATTTTAAGGAAGGTGAGGATTTGGCTCCACTCTCTTTCCTCAGGTCCTGATCTCTAGGACTTGGAGATTTGAAGGGCATTGTCTGTGATTTGTTTTTATGAAGGAATGTCATTCCCTTGATGCAGGAAGTCAGCTTCTGATATTCTTTGGGAGTGCTCTCTCTCTCTCTCTCTCTCTCTCTCTCTCTCTCTCTCTCTCTCTGTCTCTGTCTCTCTCTCTCAATCTCTCTCCATCCCTCCCTCTCTCCCTCATCTCCCATGCACACATACATGCACACACACACACACACACACACACACACACACACACACACACAGATTTTACTAGGGCCCGACTGTTTTCCTAGGACTAAATGACTAAGTCTTCTTTCCTGTAGTTCTTTGGATTCTAGGAAAAAGAACCATGTGTAAGGCTCCATCATATCAAACGTGTCAATACATGTATTTGCCTAGTTATAGTTTATCTGTCCTTGGGCTTGATTTTCTTTTTCCTGTTGCACAATATCAGAGAGGTTTTTGACATCTTATTTGGTGTGAAGAATGCCACAAGGTCTACCATGATCTATGACTACAAAACATCATTGACAAAGTCACCAGAGAAGACATGTTGGATTCTTGAAGAGAGATGCAAAGTCAGAGACACATCTCTAGGGTGTCGGAATACTTTTCCTATTGGAGACATGATAATGGATTGAGAAGTTGCTAGAGAGGTCAGAAGGTCTGAACTACTAGCTGATATGGTAAGATTGTGCAGGTTCTTCCCTGAGGCTCAGACTCACTGTGAGTCTCACTCCCTGGTAAATGAGAGGCCTACGCTGTGCTTAACATACAAGGCTGTTGAAACACCTTATGAAGGTTCTTGGTAGGATGAAAAGTGAAAAACTGAAGGGAACACATACATGAAATTTAATGGGGACGCTCTGATGAGATCACCTTTTATTTCTTCCTTCCAGGACAGGCTCATGGGCAAGCATTCAAGTGAGTCAAGTTTTCCACCGTTGTGCGTCTTCTCCCCAACCTCCCTCCTGGATCTTACTCATAAAGCTGCTTAGTTCACTCAGACTCAGTGAACACCCCCACCCCCACTGGGGCATAGACAGACTACTCAGACATTTCTTCCTACTTACTGTTGTCCTCTACCAACACGCATCTGTCCTGGAAACAGTTTCTACAAAAGTTTCCAAACACTAAATTCCTCTAAAGCCCTGTCTATGATAAACTTATCTGGTAAACTAATTAAAGGTAAAGATGACTGAGAGGGTGGAGAGAGAGAGAGAGAGAGAGAGAGAGAGAAGAACTTACATAGCACAATGAGAACTGTGATGAGAGGTCCACGAAAAGGCAGCTAAGAATACAAAGGTTTCTATCCTTGAGAGAACAATGAGGAGCCCACACGAGTACCAAGAGTCATAGAACGGCAGGAGAAAGCAACAGAGCCCACGTGAAAGAGAAAATACAGTCAACTAGTGAGTGGTAACTTTCCCTTAAAGTTATGCCTACTAGTTATAAACCACACCAAAGTCCAGATCTTTCACAACCTCAGACATACGGCCCAGTGACAGTGGTCTGCCAGGAGGCCATAATGAATTCCCTGTATGTCTTAGTCCACTCAAGATGATGAAAAAAAATAATATAATAGACTGGGTGCCATAAACAACAAACATTCATTTTTCACAGACTGGACTAAGATGTCTGAGATTGAAGACTCTAGGATCCAGTATCTGAAGAGGGTTCCTTTCTGGGTTACAGATGATCACCCTTTTCTTATTCTCCCATACCAGCAGCAGAGGGAAGAAACAAGCTATTTCCAGGCTTCTGTGAGGGCACTAATCCATTAATATAGGCTCCACTCTCGTGACTGCATTAGGATCTTTAATAATTCCCAAGGGCCTCATTTCCTGATAACTCTACCATTGACGTGGATAAGACTTACACATACAAATTAGCTGGAGTAAGGGGACAAGCACTCAGACATAACACCAAGTTTGGGAGCTTTCAGGCTGCAGAGAGAAATATCACACAGGAGACATAACAAGGGAAGGCCATAGGGACATGCAAAGACCTTGAGGGTGGGAACCAAGAAAGCATTTCCAAGACTTTAGCAAAGATCAAGTCTTTAAATTATTTCTTTTATTTTTTGAGTTAATAATATAATTACATCATTTACCCTTTCCTTTTCCTCCATCCAAACCTCCCCATATAAAGCATGGCCCACTTTCCCATTAACTATTGCTACATCTATGTTCTTAAATACATAACTACAACCTGCTCAGCCTGTATAATGTTGTTTGTGTGTACGTTTTCATGGCTGACCATTGGTATTGGATAACCAATTGGTGTGCTCTTCCCTGGGGAAGACTATTTGTCTAGCTCTCAGCATTCCTATAGTTCTTTGTGTAGGATTGAGGCATCATGGGCTTTCCCCATTCAGGTTAACATGTCTGCTGTTGTCATTTTTTAGCTCATGTTTAGGCAGTCATGTTGGTGAGACTAAATGGGCATAGCTTCTGACATTACTAGGAGACACAGTATCACAGCAAACTCCCTGATCTTTTTTCTCTTGCAATTTTCTACCCTCTTTCCCACAGTAGTCCTAGAGCCTTTGGTATGGAAGTTTTTTTGTAGTTGTATCGACTGGGACTCAACTTCAAAACTCTGAATTTTGATCAGTTGTGATTTTTTATACTGGTCTCCACTTGTTGAAAAAAAAAGTTTCCTTGATGATGGGTGAAGACTACACTTATCTGTGGGTGTAAGGGCTAATACTTAGAATATATTTAGGAATTATGCTGCTTTAGTAAAGTGGCAGCTGTAGGTTCCCCTCCAAGAATCATGACTTCACTTGCCCTGGATAGTTTGCTAGATTTCCAGTATCAAGTGTGATTTCCCTCTTGTTGAACAGGTCTTATGTTCAATTAGAGAACTGTTGGCTATCACCAAGGTATATGTGCCACTACAGCACTCTTAAGGTTATCGTGCCATGTTGGCCACTGTTGTGATTCATAGATACCATAACTGGGAGAGACTGTTGATTGCTTCCCTCTTTTAGAAGTTTGCATAACTCCTCCTGGAACCATGAAAGCTAGTCCTCAGGGAGGAGGCTTAATGGATCTTTCCTCTAGAATCTATGAGTTGTTAGCCATCTGCTGAAAGGCTTAGAACATCTTCTCACATATTGCAATCCTATAACAAGGCAGCCCAGGCCACGAGGCAGAAATTCGTTCCTCCTTACAAGTCTGCTGATAAGATTCTGGCAGTGTACTGTAGAGAAACTAGAGAAGTGAAAGATTCAGCACTGTTATGAAGGAGTCCAGAATTAGCCAAGGAACAGTGACAAAGCAGTGAGCCTAGAAAAGTGATGTAGGAAACACCACTTGGACATCAGGGAAGGCCTCCTTGACAAGAGCTGCCTTCCAGAGGACTTAAGTGGCTATACAACTAAGGATGGATAGACCACCCTCAGTCCATAGCTACTTTCTTCAAACCCCCAGAATCTCCAAAAAGAGTATCAGTCTCCTTAAGATTGAAGTCTCTGGAGCATCTCACTTATTTCATTTACTTTTCTTAACGTTCTCTGAAGGAGACAAAATGGAGATAATTTGCTTTATATGAACGAGAAAAGTGAGGATCCAACAGTGGTACGAATTGTCTAATGTCATACGTTTTGTACAAAACAACAACAAAACAAAAAGAGTATCAATCTCTTCCTGGAAAATACTTTAGTCAGGGATCTCTGATCCTAACAGCATCCATGTGTTACAAATTTTTCCCAACTCCTTTACATCCTAAAATGAACAATTGTAGTCAAGAACTGGGAAGTCCATTTTTATGGCACTAGATACATTCTTAGGTACAGTTGTCTAAGTAGATGAGGACTATAATTGATTGGTTCCACTTAGCTAGTCAGTCATAGGGGAAGCAAGATCTCATCTATCCAATATCTTTCCATGGCAAGACAGTCAATAGACCTCAGCATCAAAAAATGCTTGGTTTAAGTTCCAACTCCTTGGTTCAATTATGTGACTTGTAAAAGGTTATCTGGCCCTTATACATCTCTCTGTTTTTCACATTCAATTTTGGAATTATGTCTTCTTAGTCTACAGTGATACCCAAATGTGAAAATGAGCATAGTAGGCTGTCAATACCTGCTTGCTCCTAATAGCAGTGGTAGCAGGAGTGGGTGGATCCCTTACTATGTGCCAGCCAATGGGCTAAAGAACTGTATGTGTGTGTGTCATCTCTTAATTCTTACATTGTTTTTTGCATATGAACCAACCATCCCTCCAATTTAATAGAAGGGAACACAAGGGCTTAGAAAACTCAAGCAATGTACCCAGTGGCACATACCAGTCTGAAGTAGATCTGTACTCTAGGTTTACTTCCCACAGACATCAGACCCTGAGCTCTAACATTGCCCTAATTCTCACATGTGGTCTCCAGATTTCCCCATAGTGAGAGATGTCAGGACCATGAAAGTTATTGGACTTACGCAACATCACTTCACTGATCACTAGCCACCAACAACAGGCTGAGACATTCATTCTTAAAACAAAGCTTTCTCACCAGGGTTAAGCAACAAGACCCTCAATTCCACTGCATTTTCTAACTGGAATTGGTGTGTAATGAGACTATATAAAAAGCTTCACAATGTCTGATGCTGTTATTTCTTTTTCCAGTAACTTAGCTTTTCCATTCAAACCCATAAGGCAAGAACAACAACAAAATCCTAGCCTGTCAAACCACCCACCTTAGACTATCTCCATCCAAGGATGGGATGGTCACAGATAATCAGAAAACATATTTGAATTCTGCAGTAAGCATGAGAACAAAGTATTGTATGGTCTGGCTTTAGTTCTTGCCATATTCTGTAAATATACAGCTTGCAAGTCATGACCATGAATGTCTAGATGTTGTAACTTCCATCTTCCTAGTATTTACACTACTCTGGATCAACTTTTAGAGAAACTCAAAATGAAGCTGAATTAAGCTTAACTAACCAAACTGATGGGGATGAAGATGGAAAATACAATGCTACAGTCACTACAACTCAGAGAAGTTTCAGTGTTTGGAGATCTTACTTGTCCCACAGAATAGAAATCATCAAATTTATATATGAAAGTCATGACCTGTAATATTTCTAATGGAAATATGAAAACTTTTCTTTCACTAATGGTTCAAAGTCTATCCCTTTTTAGTGGGTATTATATATACACATTGTATACAATCCCCCTTCCTCTTCTTTAGAATATTACCCTGACAGGATGGGTATAAAAGAAATAGAATTTTGGAGAACACATTCTTTGACAATAACTCTATCAGGTGCTTATCTCACAATTTTTCAAGCATTTCTCATGAGATCAGATATCACCAGCTCCTTAGCAGATAAGAACAGTGACGTTCATTGAGGGTTAGCAGCCCACACAACAAATACATCTTGGACATGTGTGTGCTCAGGGCTTTGGGTCCAGTGACACTGATTTTTCCAGCTGATAGAACAATATACTTAAAATGAGGTTGAAAAATACCAAATAATAATCTAGGTCAAGAGTTTGGATGCCTCACAATTTGAATGACAGATCTTATAAAAACACGGCAGTCTATTTTGACTACGGTAGAGGTTTTTAAAGGTATTGCTAAGACTTTTGGGGTGCAGCTCTTCCGACACCAAATGGCAACCTAAACAAAACCTGAACAAGGACAACAACAATAAACATGCTAATGGGGAAGGGGAAATCCCACCAACCCTCAGCCCTAGACATAGTGCTACAAGTAACCAAGGAATGCTGAAGCAAGAGACATTGTCTTCTCAAGGAAGGTCCCCCAAGCTAGTTATCCATTACCAAGTGGTCAGCCCTGAAATCACATACATACAAGTAATGTTATTTGGACTGAGAAGGTTGCATTTATATATTTAGGAATATATTCATATATGTTTATATAACAGTGGTTAAACAAATATAGGCTACGAAGTTGAGAGAGCAAGGAGGGCTTCATGGGAAGGGTTAGGGGAAGAAAAAGAGGAGAAATGGCATTTTTATTTATATTTTAATTTGAAAAATAAATCATAATCAAAAGGTGTTCATTTTCCTGGGCCTCCAAATGGGTTTAGATGATAGAGGTCCCTAGGCTTGTTTGAACTGAATCTATGATTCACTAGCTGATTCATTTCATGACTAATATTTTGGTTGCTTTGTATCAAGCGCCATCTGAGGCCCCAAACCACAAGCTTCATAAGGATAAAGTGTCTAGCCCAAAGTAGGAACCCCTGTCCTACTTGAGGGAGAAAAGAAGTGAAGACTTGAGAACATAACAAGATTCAGCCCCTGTCTTCAAAGAACTGAGAGCTAATATTAAATTGAAAATGAAACAATGCATAAAAGCAATAGTACAGAAGAATGTCTGCCATGTTGGATACAGGTTCAAAATGTCAGCAAATTGGAAAAAAAAAGGCAGTGTAACTTTAGAAGATTCATGGTCCAAAAATTAACAGAAATCATTACAAATTGGGCAAAGTTGTAAACATAAATACTGACACCAAAGTTTATGGTGACCCCTCCATAAGATGTACCTCTTAGGACCCAGCTGCAGCTTTCTCAGACATAATATATACAATAATAGAAAAACCATTCACATGATCATAAGTCATGTGTTCTCACCTTAACCAAACTCTCCTATCCAGTGTGTATTTAATAAAAGAAAGTTCTCAAGTGATTTTCCTCTAAATCCCTTAAAATCAGTTGAGAAAGCATTCCATTTTCAACAGAGAAGTGGGGAGGTGGGGACAGAAAGAAAGATGTTAAAGAGCAGAGGAGTGGAGTGCCTGAGGGTCCAAGAAAATCTGGGGACTATGAGTTAATGAGTTAAATATCCTGTGCTCTTAGCCAGGCATTCTACCTATCTCCATGCTGGAAACCAGGGAATAATTCTTAGTATCTGTAGGCAGAAATTTAAGTGTGTATTTTAAGAGCAGTTCGTCTCAAAATAGTATACCAAAGGAATATTTGAATATGAATGTACAGACATGTATACCAGACAGAAGAAAGGCAATGGGTTTGAAGTATCTGAAGGAGAAATAAAAATCAATTCTATGATAGCCTTTTACCCAAAGCTCCAAGTATCCAAGTCACGCCAGTTCTTTGTGTACTAAAGGCACATCTGTGCTTGTTTATTACCACTGACAAGTGGGGATTCTGGTCATTGTCCCTGTCTTTAGTCCATTTTGCCACTGGTCCCCTGTGTAAATGATGTCCTACATCTGTCAGGAGACTCACAGCTGGTGTGTACTGAGCCAGTGCTGAATGACAGCAAGGATTTCTTAGAAGTCTGGCCACCCACTTCCATATTCTGATATAACTCTTCTCCAAAAAATACTAGGAAAGATACAGCTGGTGAAATCCATCTTTTTTACCTTCTGAAAAGCCACATCCTGCCAAGATGTTCTTGGCTTTGAATCCAACCCTTTCCCTCAGTCTCCCCTCCTGGACCAGGTGGAGATGAAGTCAGACTCTGGCTCCACCAGCACATCCCTTACAACTCAGCCTGGCCACAGCGCTCCCACACCAAGGGAGGTGGGAGGATGCTCACTGGAAGGAGTAGGAAAGGGAGAATGGGTGAAAAGGATCTAAAAGGAGATAGCACAGCCATCCAAACCCTCCCTAGCTCTTTGTAAGTGACAGTACTGTGTGTCCATCTCTGGACTCTCACATGGAGGAGTACACCTTGGAAGAACCATTAGCTCACTCTAGAAGAGCCTCGTGACCTATTATGACCAAGGATGGAGCAGAAGTGATATGTGTCTCTGGAACAAAGTTGTTTCAAATACTAGATGTGTGATCGTCGGTTCTTTACTCCTGTTCAGGTTCCAGATTGAGGCTTTTCACTCACCTTGGGTCCCAGGCTGAGGCAGTCGTAACTTAACCACAGGCCCAAATTGCACAGTTGAGAGATAAACCTATGGTCACACATTGACAATTAAGTGATATTTGTTACCCAAGTGTAACTTAAACTGTCTCAATAACCTCCCTGAGATGTATGTTCTCTCTCTCTCTCTCTCTCTCTCTCTCTCTCTCTCTCTCTCTCTCTCCCTCTTTCTCTCTCTCTCTCTCTCTCTCTCTCTCTCTCTCTCTCTCTCTCTCTGTGTGTGTGTGTGTGTGTATGTGTGTGTGTGTGTGTGTATTTGTGTGGGTGTGTGTGTCCCTCTCTGTTTTCATGTCTCTCTGGATTTGTTTTTTTAAGGCATCTATATTGTAATATGTACCACAGTGTATTGGACATATGTTTACTGACTGTCTTCAAGACCTCAGGCTTGATCTGTACTTTTACATTTCCTGGTATGTGTGTCATGCTTAACAGATAAATGCCTGCTGAGATGAAGCTGAATTTGTTTATTCATTCAGTGACTGTTTTATGTTATCCCTCTTTGAGTGTGACATGACATACTTGGAAGGAATAAAGAAATAAAGCAAATACCAACGCTGACTTCATAACTCTCCCAGAGCAGCAGAACTCATGTGGAAGGTGTTCACTTACTCAGCTAACACTAACAAACATTCTTCATGTCATTTTCCCTCCCATACTCTCTCTATAGAAGCTCAAGAGGAAACCAGAAGGGCCCACATGGTTTGACCCAGGGAATAAACATGAGTGAATACAGTATTTCCTACAGAAACTCTTGTTTATCTGATAAGAAGTTGGAATACAGAGGAAGCAGCCTAACCCTTCCTTATCTGCCTGGGGATGTGAATTCCGATGAGAGGTGCAAAACCACAGCTGCTAACATGAGACCATTCCAGAGAAAAATGGTAAAGATTCCAGCCTTGGCATTGAGGCCAGACTTCTTGGTAAGTGAAAACAGTGGCCTTTGCATTTGTCACCATTAGTCAGATTTTCTGTCACAGATAACCAGGAAAAATAGGCTGTTTATTTTTGGAACACCAACTTTTACCTTCCTCCTTTGTTATCTAACCCTTCTGTCCTTTACAAGGCAACCCAGCCCCTGAATTCATCCTCAAGCCTCATTTTGAGCATAAAAGTGAGACCCATTCAGCCCACATCAATAAAGCAAGCCATATTCATTTTCTATAAATGACCTGTTATATTGTACCTCCATTTCTTAAGTTCTGGCACACACTCTCAGATCTTTGATTTCTATAGGTATATCCCAGCTATTCAAGTAGCTCTGTATTTGCACACATTTTTAAGCTTTATTCCACATGAATGTGAAAATCCCTCCTGTAGAATTCTGGATCAGCTACAGATCTTCAGCATCTACCATATATTTCATATTGTTGGATATCTTTGAACCCAAGAGACTCCATTAGAATAAGTTGTAGTTGTATAATATTGGCAATCTTCTAAAGTGTTTTCTTTAAGAATCACTTGCCAGCTCCCATTCTTTGCCTTGACATTGAATTTGAGTTTGACTTCTGTGAAGGCCTTCACTATATCTGAACTGTCCCTATCCCAATAAGTTAGGACATCCAAGAAGGCAACACGTATTTCATTGTATAAAATGGTCTACAAGAACCTGGCCTGAGCTTAAAGCCCTACCACACAGCTACTGAATAGAGAAAGAAATGACACACCATGACACTTTGAAGAATGGAAATTGAAAGAGTATCTGTTTTATAAGGCAATGAAGGTTGGTCAAGCCAACACAAAATGCATTAGCCACCATGTTCACAGTAAAAATGAACTGGCACTGTAAAGCTAATCAAGACAGCACTAATTGGTTGATCCCTACCATCAAAACAAGTACTCACTCTGAAACTTTGAAAAGTAAAAACCACATGTGATTTGGCAACCCAGAAGAGAAATAAAGATTATAAAAGGTATAATGTGGATAAAAATTAGATAAGTCAAAATTCAACTCTGAATGTCAGATTTCTTAACTCATAGGAAATGACTCTGGCAGACGATCAAGTAACTCAGTTGGAAGAAATAAGTGTATTGCAGACTGGAAACAAAACTGACTCAAAGGAAATGGGGGCAAAATCAGCATTGCAGTCAAGAGTACTTCCTTGTCACACTACACGTTTTTCCCTGAGATGAGCTCAGAGGAGGATTAACAATTTGCTCACTGCCATGGAGAAGCTGAACAGCTGCAGTTCATTTTCAATTCCTGTCGAGGAAGTTGGATGAAAGAAGCTGGGGCAGGAATTCCACGATGTGACAGTGAAAGATGCCATGTTCATTAGGGGGGCAGGGAAATGAGGTTGATAGAGATTCATTCTTGATTCCCAAGCTGAAACACAAATTAGGAAAACTTCAATGTGAGGACAGAAATAAATTGATTCAAACAAGCATTCCCTATGTTTCAACTTGGAGCTGGTGAAGGGGTGCCATGGCTGTGTTGGTTAGATCCTAAGTCTGAGACCATAACTGGGAGCTTACTAGCCCCAGCTAACTTTCCAAGTGAATTTTGGTAAATGTTTGGCCCTCTCTGGGTTTTACTTGACACTAATTCTAACATGAATGAATTGAGCCACTCTCAAATTCCCACCGGGTTAGAACGCATGGCCACAAAGAAAAATAAGTAACTACTATTATAGCTTTAAGGGATTCATTGCATGATGATCCTTTCTCCTTCTTCCCTCAAAGTTAGAACAAACTACACAAGTTGAAATTAGAGTTACATTAAAGTAAAAATAAGCAAATCATCAATTTCATCAGAAAACTTCTTGGTTGAAGACAAGAGTTAGGTTAGCAAATTAGTGGTTAATAATGATGCCCCTGAAACTACTATATAAAATACCTAGCCACAAAATATTCTTTCCAACCTAACCCAGGTAGAGCCTCTATTTCAACCACATGGAAGGAAACAGATCAGAACAGACCCCCTCCTACAAGTTGATTCATAGAGGACAGATGGACCAGCTAGTCAGTGTTTCTGCAGCTTGTGTTGGCATCAGAATCAGCAAGTGGGCTTGTTAGTACTCAGGTGGCTGGGTCCACCCACAGAGTGTCCTATCCAATAAGCCTGGACAGGGCCTAAAAATCTGCATTTCTAACACATTTCCTGATTATAGTAATTCTAATGACCCTGGAAATATATGAAAGATTTCCTAGCTAATCGAGCCCCAAAGCAACTTCTGCCCAAATTAAGTCACTCCTTCCATATCAGTGAGAGGAGCGGGCTGGAGGACAGAGGAAAAGAATAGAAAGTTCAGGCACCTAGAGGGACTCTAGCCAATGTCCCTCCCAAGTGGAGTGAGAGATGGGTGTGCACACACACACACACACACACACACACACACACACACACCACCAGCTATTACATTTGTCATGTGGCTTGGCTGATCAAACAGTACTGAATTTTGGAGAAAATATTATTTTAAAGGAATTATAGCTGTGCTTTACTATCTTGATTGTAACAATATGTGTAATAGTTTCCAAAAATAGATATTCAATCCTTCCAATTAAAAGTTAAGCTTATTCATTTTCAATGTTTCTGCCTATAATGGAATGAATACATGAACCAAGGGAATCAGTCTTAGCTTTAAAACACCAGCAATGATGAATTAGATTTCTCCCTGGGACTTACATGTGATCCTATTTTAAATAATTCTCAACATTTATTAAAGAACATCAATGGGATTAAGGATGCATATCTGTTAGTAGAGTGTTTTACTAAACTCTGGGTTCACCCCCAGTACTTCATAAACCAAACCACACTCAGTGTGGTCATTCAGCCCTTTAATGCTAGCTCTCAGGAGGTAGGGCAAGAAGACCAGAAGTTTAAGTTTATTCTAGCTGTATAGTAAATAATGATGATAGCCTGGGCTACATGAAACCCTGTTTCAAAGAAATAAAGAAGTAAGGGAAGGAATGAAGAAAGGGAGGGAGGGACAGAGGGAGGGGAGGGGAAGGGAGGGACAGAGGGATGGAGGAAGGAAGGAAGGGAGGGAGGGAGGAAAGGAGGGAGGGAGGGAGGGAGGGAGGGAGGGAGGGAGGGAGGGAAGAAGGGTAAGATTCTTACCTCCTGGCATACTGTTACTTCACAAAAAATTGTCACAGTAGATGGTACATAACAGGATTGTAGTCCATTTTGGTTTGGTTTTTTAAGTAGCTTTGAGCATGTCACATTGTCTCTCTGACCCTTTTCTTCCGTTCTCACACTCACAGATAATAGCATCTATAGAGAGCTTAAGGATCTGTGCCCCTTCACCTTTCTCTGAATAACCTTGAGCACTTTCTATCTCTGCAGTTCTCCTGGTGGGTGATGATTAAGAAACCTTAGAATCAGGGCTGGAGAGATGGCTCAGTAGTTTATAGCATTGGCTTCTCCTCCGGAGGACCCAGGTTCAATTTCCAGCAACCACACTGCAGCTCACAACTGTCTTTAACTCCAGTTTCAGGGGATCTGACACCTGTATACCAATGCACATCAAATAAAATTAAATAAATTTTTAAAAAGATACTAGCTAAAAAAAAATCCTTAAAATCAAGCAATTTGTCTTACTTTTCGGTTAAAGAGGGGAGGAAAAATCATGGCTGCTTATTGGTGGAATGTTAGTGAAATGCTGAATGTCATCTTGGCCTTCTTTTCAGCTTCAACTGACGTGATTAAAGGAGAAGTTAAGAGTCCTCTCACCCCCAGGACTGAAGACGAGATCTTTATGCTTCGCAGGCAGCTGGGAGGAATTGAAACTTTCATCCAGCTCAGAATTTTTCTTGAGGTTGTAAAAGCTAAATCAAGTCAAACTGTGTCACCATCAAAGAGTTAAGAAATAATTCCCATCACGCAACTAGTATGAGAGCACTGCTTCCCTGCCTTCCTAAGAAATCGTTTAGAGGGAGGAATCAGGTCAAGAGGAAACAGCAGACATAACTGGAATAGAAAAGTGTGTCGAAGATCACTTGAAAACTCATTCATCAGCCAGGAGAGGGAGGTGAGTGAGACTTAACATTTGATGCCCATAGGCAGGAACCTGCTATTGAATCTAGGCAGGGCGTCAAATGTCAGCAGCTGTGAAAGGTCAAGTCTGGGTACAGATGATGCCGTTCACAAAACATTACACACGTAAGGGGCAGAGAAGGAAGAATCAGAGTGGTCCAAACAGGAGAATGGTTCAAACAGATGCCGAGAAAACACGAGTTTCAGCCGGGACCAATGAACACAACATATTTCAGTGAAGATAACTGGAAAAGTAAGAACCAGAACATGGTCACTGGCTTGACCTCAGTGAGAACATGAATAGGAAAGGGGATGAAGTAGGAAGAAATCTGATTAAAATGAAGTGGCAAGAGAAGGAGATGAATAGAGATGGTAAATATATACTGTGGGGGTAAGTTTGAAGCTGGATATGTGATCAGAAACATGGAGCTTAAACCAAAAAAAAAAAAAAAAAGGATAAAGGAAAATGAAGGGACATACACACAGGGGTGAGAAGACAATGTCATGCAGAGCACAGCTGAAGAGGAAGAACCTCAGGTTTCTGTGGGGTGCTTTTAGGTGAACTAATACTTACGTCTTATTCCACGATGCATGTCCATGAATTGTCACAAGCCTGAAGGAACAGCTTACAAGAAGGTCTCTCTTCCCCCTGGACATACTCTTTGCATCTTTGGCACATTGTCTATTCAGTCTAAATATTCATAGAGACAGCTTTGCTTGTAGTTGGATGTGCCCTTGCCTTGGAGTGATGTTAGCAACAGTGATATAGGACTGGAAAGATGATGACAGATGTGGGATGTGTGGTATCAAGGGTAAGAATGCTGAGACCAGGGGTGAAGGATACTGTGATTTCTGCAGAGGTGATTGGATGGAATCTGATTTGGGGAGTGGGAATATGTGCATCACAACTCATAGTGACATCTCAAGGCGTGCAATCAGAATGGAATATTTGCACCCAATTTCTTTTTCCTCTGTGCTCTGGTGTCACAGTATTGTCAGTGATGCTGACCAAGAAGAAATGGAAATGCTTTTCTTCGCTTTACCCCAAATGCTCAGATACAGTGTGTGACCTGGTCCCTTTAAGGTTTCTTTCTATGTTTGTTACCTCAGAAGCCCTTGACTACTCTGTCCAGACATATTTTAATATTTTTTAATTAATTAATGTATCTGTATAGGTGTTTTGCCTCTGTGTATGTCTGTGCACCATGCGTATTACAGGAGCCCACAGAAGCTAGAAGAGGGCACTGGATCCCATAGAACTAGAGTTACAGATGGTTGTGAGTCACCATGCAGATGCCAATAATCAAACCTGGGTCCTCTAGAAAAGCATCAAGTGCTCTTGATAGCTGAGCGCCTCATCAGCCCCAGTGCTTTAGTCATTTAAATTCCACACACTGGTTTCTGATTCAAGACATCGGTTCCATCTTTCCCTCTCCCCAGGGAACAGTTAGTTTAAGTATCAGAAAAGTTCTTCTTTGTCACCTCCTTTAGTTTTCTAATCAAAAGACATTCACTAAAGTAGGCTTCCCTGGACACTCTTTTATAAATGAATCCTCAGCCAAACATGTTGGTGAATATCTGAAATCCCAGCCCTTAGGAGACTGAGGCAGGATTGGGAGTTCTGTGCCAGATTTGGTTATATAGCAAGATCCTCCCTCCTCTCCCTCTCCCTCCCTCACACTCTCTCTCACACAACAAACAGCTAAATAAATTCTCAGCTTCACACTACTTTCTAGATATTTTCCTCACTGTACTCTCCTTCAGTATTACTACTTTGAATAAGATTCTGTTTAGTTATGAATACTGTGCCCCTCAGATACAGGAAGAAATACTTTTGCTTCCCAAGTGCAGCATCTCTTAGTATCTAAAGATTATCTGACCCAATGAGGGCCTACTAATTGGTTAAATTAATTACTTCTCCCCAAAAGAGCATATCATTTCTCTGGCTTTGATGGATATCTCTGTCTCTGCTTTTACACTTCATACGTGTCTGTGACATGTGACTTTATAATAAAATAAAATAACTTTTCATATCTGACTTTCTAGCTTGTAGATGAGTTCTTAAGTTCATAAACCATGACCAATCTATGTTTTTATTCCCCGTACTTCATATAGCACTGTTCTATGAACTGAGTGGAGAGGCCAAATTCTGATACACACAAGCCAGGAAGTCAAGAATCAATTGAAAGGTGGATTCCTAGGGATTAGAAACTGGTCTCCTAGAAAACAAAAGAAAAATAATTGCTATATATTACATTTTTAAAACAATTTTAATTTTATTTGAAAATTCATGTTTCAGTACTATATTTACAGCATTTTCCCTTCTATTTCTCCCTCCAACTCCTCGTAAGCCATGCCTCCTTCTCAAATTTATGACTTCTTTGTTATTTGCGTGTACACACACACACACACACACACACACACACACACTATTGAGTTCATGTAGTGTTACTCTAATGTACGTGTGTTTAGAGCAGACTACTTGGGACTGGATAACCTGTCAAGGAACTCATTCCTAGAGAAAACCAATTATCTCTTAGCAGCTATTGGTTGCCTATAGCTCTTCAACTGGAGGAATGGACTTGCTTTTGATCAACCAACAAAATGGACTTGGTTTCCATTCAGAGTAGCAGATCTAACTAGGAACATTCTAAACTGGGTTCAGCCAATCTCTGTTCTGAAACTAGCCTCTGTGTGTGAAAAACACTTTGCCTTCTCTTGGTCCATTCTCACTAGTACAGTCACAGTTCTGACTATACTGTGGGAAACTTAAGTTTCTTCCAGGCTTCATGTGCCAGGATTCTACACACCTAGATGCAGATAATGCAATGAAATAAGAAAATATGGATATGGAATGGCCCTGTTCTCCAGAGAGGCAACTTTGCAAGTTAGGGACACATAAAGTTGGGTGCCCACCCAGACTCTGGAACTTAAACCTGAGGAGCTTGGGAAACTCTCACCATCTATGTAAGACTCCATAAAATGGTAATAGTAATTGCTAGTCACATGCTTGTAAAGAACTCCTCTCTCATGTGTCTCACAACTGATAATTTAAGTCAAGCCAACTCAAGATCCATAAAATTGTCTTACAAACACCATCCTGGCAGTTTGGGTATCTC
Source organism: Peromyscus eremicus (assembly GCF_949786415.1). Classification (NCBI taxonomy): domain Eukaryota; kingdom Metazoa; phylum Chordata; class Mammalia; order Rodentia; family Cricetidae; genus Peromyscus; species Peromyscus eremicus. The sequence goes on along the minus strand of NC_081417.1, from coordinate 81,293,447 downwards.
AAATGCTGCTGCCTTTTCAGCTGCCCTCAGCACAGGAGTGGACATCCTCTCTCCCAAGGCTGAAGTTTTCCAGTACTCTGCTTTGGTGTCTCTGAGCAGCATGTATTCATGTCATCCTGGAAGTCTCT